>NW_024737097.1:7029991-7069638 GCF_018991925.1 Homarus americanus
CGACGTTAAATTAATCCAAACCCATTACAATGAAATAAACAGGTACAAGGAAAGACACGGCAGTAACAGATGGCTATATACGACGCAGACATCACTGCAGATAAAATTAAGAGATGCATGTAAGGAAGGAAACAACAACAAATGGAATGATATTATAATGGCGGCCGACAAGACTAAAGACACAAAAACATTTTGTACTTCCATAAACAAGCAAACAAGCAAACAACACCATACATTAAAGACCATAATGGCACAAAACTGTACGAGGAAAATGAACAAGAGTCAGCATTCAAAAGGGAATGAGTAAAAGTTCTTAAAATATCAGATGAGGAAAATTAAGATTTTGATAGTGAACACGAAGAGGGGATGGAAGATAAAATGGGAAGACACATACACGGAATCACCCCAAAACAATATATAGACTATAACTTATTACCTAATAATTAAATAATAACTATGGGAGAAATGATGCACTGTCTGAGGAAGTTTAAAGATAAGGTCCCCCGGTCACACGGGCATTACATGAAATATGATCATAAATCTACCGGGAAACATCTTAAAAACATTAATGAACACCTATAACGCATGCTTAATAACGGAGCAGGGAGGTATGATCTTTCTCGATGCACCTGGCGGGACAGGAAAAACATTCCTGATCAACCTTCTGTTGGCCAAAGTACGTCATCAGGGGAAAATTGCTCTTGCTGTAGCATCCTCAGGCATTGCTGCAACACTACTAGAAGGAGGACGTACTGCACACTCAACTTTTAGACTGCCTCTCAATCTCGCTCACAATGAGAATCCAGTGTGCAACATCAAAAAAGGATCGGCAAAGGCAAAACTCTTAGAAAAATGCAGCCTCATAGTCTGGGATGAATGCACTATGTCTCACAAGTTAGCGTTTGAAGCATTGGACAGGACGTTGCAAGACATACGAAAAAATGACCAACTCATGGGTGGCATTACAATGGTCATTGCTGGAGACTTTCGCCAGACCCTACCTGTCATTCCTTGAAACACTCCAGCTGATGAACTGAATGCGTGCCTCAAGGCATCATACGTTTGGAGAAGTGTTCAGACACTCAACCTATCCACAAACATGAAAGTACATCTACAAGGAGATCAGGATGCTGGACGGTTTGCAAACCTTTTACTACAGATTGGGAATGGAACTTTCCCTGTTGATTCAGAAGGACAAATAATCATTCCTCAAGGATGTGGAAATGTTGTAAAGTCCTCAACTGAGCTCACTAACATGGTCTACCCAAACATTATCCACCACTACAAGGATCACAAGTGGCTGCGTGAACGCGCAATTCTGGCACCAAATAATGAAACAGTGGCTGAAATCAACATGACTCTACTCACACAGCTTCCAGGCAGTAAGACCTTATTCAAATCTGTTGATACAGTAATCGACCAGGACCATGCAGTCCAGTACCATGCAGAATTCCTTAATTCTTTGGAGCCCGCTGGAATGCTCTAAAGAAATCTTGAACCACCAATCCTCTGCAATGGCACAAGACTGGTGGTGAAGAACATGATGCCACATGTACTGGAAGCTACAATACTGACAGGAAAAGCTAAAGGAGAGGACGTTTTTATACCAAGGATACCTCTCATCACCACTGACCTGCCATTTGAGTTCAAGCGACTTCAGTTCCCGGTTAAAGTGAGCTTTGCCATGACCATCTACAAAAGCCAGGGACAGTCCCTAAAGAGGGTTGGCCTAAACCTGGTGTTTCCTTCCTTCTCTCATGGACAGCTCTATGCTGGATGCTCCAGAGTGGGAACTGGCAAAAATCTGTACATATATATATATATATATATATTTATAAAAGAATGGAGGAAACAGCAGAGGACCTGTTGGCCCATACTGGGTAATCCCGTTTACACCCAACCCTTATCGCTCATATATCCGTCCAACCCCCTATTTGAAGCTACCTAGAGTGTGCGAGTTAATGATGATGTTTGGTAACTTGTTCCACTCATCCACTACTCTATTTCCAAACCAGTTTTACCTTTCTAGCGCCTAAATCTAAATTTATCTAATTTAAAACCATTGCTGTAAGGTCGTTCCTGGTTGGATATTTATAATTTAAGTACCTCCGTTTTATCACTTTTGTTAAACCCTCATTTCCATTTATACACCTCAATCATATCGCCCCTCATTCTACGTCTCTCGAGGGAGTGCAAATTCAGTTGCTTTAATCTGTCTCTATACTCAAAGTTCCTAATGCCCGGGATTAGTCTTGATATTCTCCTCTGTATGCTTTCTAGGGATTCGATATCCATTCTGTAATACAGTGATCAAAACTGAACTGCATAATCCAAGTAAGAACTTACAAGCGAGAGTTATAGTTTTAGGATGACCTCGCTAGTCTTGTATCTAACAGTCCTTTGTATGAATTCAAGTACTTTGTTAGCCTTGTTTCGAGCAAAACGCATTGTTGTCTTGGTTTAAGATTTCTACTTATCATTACCCCTAAATCTTTCTCACACTCGGATTTCTCTATATCTACGTGGACATTTGTCCACATTAAATTTCATCTGCCATTTTTCAGACAATACGAAATTTCTTTCTTAGATCTTCCTGTAGTTTTGCCGAATCCTCGTTAGATTTAATTATACGGCCTATTTAAGAGTCGTCAGTAAATGTACTTATGTTGCTGTCTACGCCTATATCTATGTCGTTTATGAATATAATAAATAGTAATGGTCCAAGTACTGAGCCTTGGGGTTCCCCACTAGTGACGTTACCCCAATCGAATTTCGTGCCATTGATGCTGACTCTGTTTCGTGTCCTGTAACCAGGACAGAGGTACTTAAGATATCCAACCAGGAGCAAACTCTTAACAATGGTTTTAAATGAAACAAATTTAGATTTAGGCCCGAGATAGGTAAACACTGGTTTCGAAATAGAAAACTGGATGAATGTAACAAGTTACCGAACTTCATCATTAACTCGAACACACTGGGTAGCTTCAAATATAAGTTGGGCAGACATATGAGCAATTGGGGTTGGGTGTAAAAGGGGCTGCCTAGTCTGGGACAATAGGCCTGCTGCAGTTTCCTTTATTCTTATGTTCTTATGTTGAATATGGTGGACACCTGTTGTCCCTAGGGACTTGATCCAACTCTCCTTTACTGTATACTGTATATTGGCCCCTTAGCCCTGTCAGTAACTACTCCTTAGTCTGCACTCACCCCTGAAGATGTGAATTACACAAAAGCGCTTGGGAACTTCGTGTTTTCTCTTTTCTTAAGTGATTATCAGCACTCACACACACACACACACACACATATATATATATATATATATATATATATATATATATATATATATATATATATATATATATATATATATATATATATATATATATATATATATATATATATATATATATATATATATTTAGGGTGGTCCTATATTTGGGGCAAAAAACAAAATTTGCCATTTTTTGTCACAGTCCCTGGCAAAAGTTTCCATTTGGGGTAGAAACATTGCCTGTAAAATATTTTTTTAAATATCTTAATAATTAGAGGTTGCTCAAGTCGAATGAAATTTAACAATATTATGCCTGTGCTTAATGTTCATAACACATCATTTCCTAGCCCCCAAGCCTGCCCCCCCCCCCCACTTAGTCTAAGTGGGATGCATGAGGACCAGTCTCACTCTTTGTCGCCCAGTAAGGTCTGCTTGAGGGCATTAGGGAATGATTTCCTGTGGTCAGCAACTGCCTGCAGTAGATACTGCAGTTGCTGTTCGTCCTTGGTGATGCGGCCTGAGAAATCTTGGACTAAGGCTACTCCTCTTTCTGCATGATCATTGATCACAGACAAAGCTTGTACACTGGCTTTGCATTTTGGAAGCCAGGATCATCTTTCCACTGTTTTACTGGGAGGGCCAGGAAATCTGTATTCAAGTTGAGCTTTTTTAAAAATGACTTTGTGTTCTTTGTCGTGAAATTATATAGGTTCTTCACTTGGAGTGTGTCTCGATTGATTGTAAACCCGTTTGACATGCTTTTCTTCTCCAATATCGATGTTCATAGCTTCCTACATGCGGTCATTCACTGCTGGGAGAACATAGTCATCAAAGAAGGCCAATGCAACCAACTCTTCTGACAAGTATCAGAGGTGTCTCATCATTTTGTGGAAAGTTGCCTTTGATATGGCATCGCTGATAGTACTGTAGTCTTGTAGAGCTTTAAGCAGCATCAGATCTCCTTTTGGTGCCTTTGCAGCAAGTGGAGCAGTTGTCCAAGCCTTCACATATATTCGGGCAAAAAAAATGCACAAATCTCTTAGTCCTCTGTTCTCCTTTGGCGTAAGCTTAAACTGGGAACGGAATAACCACACTTTGAAGGAATAAATGGTCTTTGCCATCCATCGTGCTTGGTGCATTGCACCAGGAGCAGAAAATCGTACTCCCCGAGAAGGTGCTGTGCCAAGGAAGATGGAGGCCAGCTCTAGCAGCTCTCGATAATCATCTCGAAGCTGTGTCTCCGATAGAGCCGTCTCAATGAAGTTGGTTAGCTCTGATCGATTCTTCTGCCAGGTCGTCGGTGGAGGAGTCTTCAAACTTCTGCTTGTCAATTTGGCTTGGAATCTTCTGAACAGCGATGATGCTGACGTTTCCTCCAGATGCTTGATCGATTCAGAATCAATTCACTGACATCATGGCCCAGACTCCGAGCAGTTTGGGTGACAATGTGCATGGCCATTCTATATGAGGACTTGGTCCGATCTAATGCTGCAGAAAGTTCTGGAGTTAGAACTTCTTTTCGCCCGCGCTTCTTGACAGTAGGTGGAGTTTGAAGTGCTGATGGGCCAGGAACTGGGTTGGACTCCTCAGAAGAAGACGTACTACTGCTGTCCAAGACAACGATGGCCTGGCAGTTTTTGGCTTCTTCCTCTGCACTGTCTGCAGCCAACTTCCTTTTCATTGCTTTCTTGAGAGTTTTTTCTCGTCGTTTCTGTCTTTTCAGGAATAATTTGTCAAGAGATGACATTGCCCCACGACACCCTTTTTCTCGTTGCGCTATTAAGAAATCCTTATCCTCCTGAACTGTCATCATATTCAAAGCATTCACATGTGCAATGTCAAAGAGATCTTCAAATGTATCAGTGAACTCATTCTCTTTCTGCTTTTGAGTTTCTGTCTTTCTTGAAGAGTTCTTTTTCAAACTACTCCACTTGTCAAACATTTTGTGCACTTGATTCACACAATCTGGTTTGTGGTGTGTGGGAATGTTTGCTTTTGTCTAAAATTGAAGAATTTTTTCTGTGACTTCCCCAGCTGCCACTCTGATGGTTTTTTCTGTATGCGATGCAGGCTTAAAAATACTGTAACACTTGCCTGTTTTTATCAAATACACATTTTCTCGTGTTTTTACTCCTGCAATAGCCATTTTGACCTGAGGAATAAAGAAATTAACTATTAATATAAATTAATAATGAGAATACACTGCAGAACTGTTTCAAATTTCCCCAATCATCAATCACGACCAGCAAAAACTTACCACAATCGTGCTAAATGCGACGCACTAGTGGTGGGCGTAATCGGCTACAAAGTAATCGATGTAGTCGATTACTTAAATATATATATATATATATATATATATATATATATATATATATATATATATATATATATATATATATATATATATATATATATATATATATATATATTGTTACGACCGTGTCGTATTTCTTCTATTATTTTAAGAACATAAGAACATAAGAATGGAGGAAACTGCAGCGGGCCTATTGGCCCATACTGGGCAGTCCCGTTTACACCCAACCCCTATTGCTCATATGAGCATCCAACCTATGTTTGAAGCAATTCAGCGTATTCGAGTTAATGATGATATTTGGTAACTTGTTCCATTCATCCACTACTCTGTTTCCAAACCAGTGTTTACCTATTTCACGCCTAAATCTAAATTTGTCTAATTTAAAACCATTGTTACGAGTTCGCTCCTGGTTGGATAGTTTGAGTACCTTTGTAATGTCCCCTTTGTTTAGCCTCTGCCTTCCACTTATACACCTTTATCAGGTCGCCCCTCGCTCTACGTCTCTCAAGGGAGTACAAATTAAGATGCTTTAACCTGTCTCTATACTCAAGGTTCCTAATGCCCGGGATTAGTCTTGTCATTCTCCTCTGAATTCTTTCCAAGGATTCTATATCCATTCTGTAATACGGTGACCAGAACTGAACTGCGTAATCCAGGTGTGGTCTCACAAGAGCAAGATACAGTTTTAGGATGACCTCGCTAGTCTTGTAACTAACACTCCTTTGTATGAACCCAAGTACTTTATTAGCCTTGTTACGAGCAAAAACACATTGTTTACTTGGCTTAAGGTTCCTACTTATCATTACTCCTAAATCTCTCTCGCAGTCGGATTTCTCTATGGCATCGTTGTTCATCTGGTATCTGGTTTCCCTGTTTACATCTCCTATACTGAGTACTTTACTTTTGTCTATGTTGAATTTCATCTGCCATTTTTCAGACCATTCGAAAAATTTGTTTATATCTTCCTGTAGTTTTGCCGAGTCCTCGTCAGATTTGATAACGCGTCCTATTTTAGTGTCATCAGCAAATTTACTTATGTTGCTGTCAATGCCGATATCTATGTCGTTGATGTATATAATAAATAATAATGGTCCAAGTACTGAGCCTTGGAGAACTCCACTTGTGACGTTGCTCCAATGGGACTTAGTGCGGTTAATGCTCACTCGCTGTTTCCTGTCCTGTAACCACGCCCTAATCCATTTAAGGATGTCACCTTTGATGCCATGAGCTTCTACCTTTCTAACTAGTCTTTCGTGGGGGACTCTGTCGAAGGCTTTGCTAAAGTCGAGATATACCACATCATAATTGTGCCCCTCGTCCACCGATTCGAAAACTGATGAAAAGAATGTTAATAGATTAGTTAGGCAAGAACGTCCGCTTGTGAAGCCATGCTGGGAATCATTGATCAATCGGTGCTTCTCCAGGTGATTTCGAATAGAGTTTGAAATGATTGCTTCCAGTAATTTGCCTACTATTGATGTTTTATATAACATACTACCATGTTGTTCCATATTATTCCTGTAATGATGTGTTATATTTACTATTATATAATCTAGTCACCTTACCCTGTGCTGTTAAGATTTTAACTGTTATTATTTGTTCAAGCCTATCTTATTTCTTCATTTAGTATTGTAACAAGCATTCTTTGTTTCTCTAACGACCATCTGCATCGTTACACGACGCATGTTTCACCCGCTGGTCTCATTGGCGGGAGCTGACCCTATATATAGTACTCCACGAGCACTAAGGAGTTGAGTCCAGTCCTCTTGTCATTCAGTTCATGTTCTTTTGAGTGACACCCATCACCTGTTACTTATACTTTATTTTATTAATTGTGTTGTTCCTGTCGCCACCAATGTGATATATCTAGGCGAGTACCTATTCATGTCTCTTATGTGTCCATCAGTGCTTGTTTAGTTACATTTAAGTAATTCAGTGTTGTTTCACGTTAGATAATTTCAGTGTTAGTTATTTTATATGTTTATGTAGTGTTAACGTAATCCATTGCTTTATTTTTATTCTATATGTTTAAGCAGTTCTTTTGATGTTTCGATGTTTTAGTATCATTTGTGTCTTAAAAGTTTCGATAGTGAATCAATTTGTTGTGACAGCCTACGAGGCTCTTTATTGTGTTAGTATTTAATTTAATTAAATTCTTAAAGGTTTACTTTATTTATTTTTATTCCCTTTTGATTTACTTCACTTTTTTTGTTTGGTTACGCCAAGAACCTGGATATTTAAGTAAATTAAGAGACGGCGTAACAATATATATATATATATATATATATATATATATATATATATATATATATATATATATATATATATATATATATATATATATATATATATCCACAATGAAAACGTGGATAAGATAAATCTTGATAAAAATCACACAGGAAAAAGGGGAAACAATGGAGCACCTTAGCTTTCGTCTTTATTCAAGACATCTTCAGAGGCAATTGAATTACAAGGAGTGAGAGAGGCTTATGAACACAGGGAGTGTGTGTGTGTGTGTGTGTGTGTAAAAATATATATTTTTTAAAGAGAATAACATTGCCTTCCACAGCAAAAAATAAATATTTGTTTATGCTATAAGCCTGAGTGAGAGATATTTTCTTTTTACGAGATTATTCGTCACTTAGAGTTGCAGACAGTGTTACCCCGAAACAACTCTTGAGGCGGAAGTAAAATAAAAAATTAAATAAAAATTAATTGTTCTGTATATCCTGCAACCTAACATAAACTATGTAAAGGGTTTTTCTTACCCCCACACACCTTCCTAACCCACTCCCGCTCTTCTCCTTCCCTCCCACTACCTTCATAAACTCTCATCACTCTCACTGTACATCCCTCTCCCTCCTCCCCTCTCCCAAACACGCCAACCTATATACCAAACAATCATCTCCCCACATTCTTACATTCCATTCTTAAACTCTCACCTACCCAACTCCCTCTCCCTCCTCTGTTTCTCATATAAATTAACTCTCTCTCTCTCTCTCTCTCTCTCTCTCCACCTACTTCCTCTCTCCTCTCTCTCCTCTCCACCGCCTCACCTCCCTCTTCCCCGTTATTCAGTCTCCTCGCCACATCTCCTCCAGTTTCCAATCCATTACCTGGTGGAGGCCCGTTGCCCGCTTGTGCTCTCTCTCTCTCTCTCTTTCTCTCTCTCTCTCTCTCTCTCTCTCTCTCTCAGACTTAAACATCTCTTGGGCGCAATTATTTAGAGATTATTTATCCAACATTTTCTGAAAGAATTAAACAAAAGTCCTCAGAGGGTTAAACCTTGGAAGGGGTTAAACCATCGTCCACAGAAGACTAAACCATTGTCCTTGGAGTTAAACCATCGTCCTCATGAGACTAAACCATCATCCTTAGACGACTAAAATAAAAGACCGCGGAGGGGGTTAAACCACCCTACACAGAAGGTTAAACCATCGTCCTCGGAGGGTTAAAACTCGAGGAAAGAGAAAAAAAGCACAAGAGGGCAAGGTAGAAGGTACACGTCTGCCAGATGACCACTCAAGTGTAAGGCTGGCCAGGTCTGGGGAAAGATTTTTAAAGGAGGGTAATTCTTTGTGGCCAAACACCTTATTCTTAAGGTATCTGTTCAATGGTCAGCACAGGGTAATTCTACTACTGATATTATTTCTACTACTACTACTACTACCACTACTATTTTTTCTTAAGCGTGGCCTCCAACCTCCCCCAATAGCCACACCTTCACCGCCATTTTATTACCTTAAGTTTAAATATCCTAATACAAAAGTAACTACCCTAGCTGTGTTGAATTGGTCCCATCCCAAGAGAGGTTTTGAATACCAGAGGAGTGAAGCTGCCCTGATCAACATCCAGAATTATCTTCCAATATGCCCTGATCTTGTCATTCTCGTTCCTCCTGTGTGCAACATCGAGAGCTAGGTTACGGTGACATGCGGCCATGGGATAAAAAATCCTTATGCCAAAGAAGTCTCGATGTTTTCGCGTCCACAATCCTCGAGCATTGACGTCAACATAGGTTTCGTTGGATGTGTTTGAAGTCCTGTGATAGAAATTCTCACTGTCAAATGGAAGGAGGGTCTGTTCTACCATGACATCATGACAGATTTCCTTCAACATATTTGCTGTGAAATCCCTTACTTCGTCATGCCTCATGCATACGAAGCCCTCTTTCTTGCACACCATGGCGTGGTCGATGTCATAGGAAGAGCCACACACGCATTGGGAGGACAAACCTTTTACTGGCTTACCGTACCTTAGAGCAATGGCATCTGTGAATTCTTGTTTATTAAGACTGACACCTTTTGGTCTTCATCAGTAACGTTGTTAGCCAGTTCGAGGCGCCCACCTCCTGCGATATAGCTACTTTTTTTTTCAAGTTTTCTGGCACTTGCAGCATCAGTTACTGCAGTTTATCACTTTGGGTGTGCTGCCGTTCTGTCGTAATGGACCGTCGAATCTTGTTTAATTCGCTGGTATCCACCCCACTTGTTGCATTCTGAGCTATTATGTGCTCAGTGAGGGCTGCCATGAGCTTGACTGAGTTCTGATGTTCGGTGGTAGCAAGCTCCTCTGGATTGGTCAATCCCATTCCTCCCAGTCTCGGTGGTAGTGCAAGGAGTGATCTTTCTGCTGGGGTTAAATGAAGGTGTTTCACAAATTTTGGAATAACATTGGTGCTGATGGCTTCATCCAGAGGGTGGAGGAGAGATCCGATATCAGGGATAGTGAGCATCAGGTAGTTCCAGCGATGCTTGACTCCATGGGTGATTGCCGCAAAAGGCACATGTGGCTCTGTTTTAGCAATATCAGACAAAGCTTGGATTTTCTTCACCCACTTATTTGCCTTTCCTATTGCGTACACGGTCTTGAAGTCATTCGTGCCGATTACCGCACCTACTGTAGGTGTCTTTGGTCCTCCTTTGTTATTATGACCTCACTTCCGCCAAACACTTTCACTGCCCGTTCATAGTGTTCTGGCTTCACAGTGAGGAAGGACTTGCTGGCATTTGGGTGGTACCCTATTTGTGGACCACGTTATGTTATCAGTTCCCACCACTTTTTTATGTACTCCACTTTTCCTGCTCTTGTATGGTCACCAGGATAAGCCACTTGCTTGACTGTGGCTGTTTCAAATTTTATTGTGTGTTGGAACACGGATAGGACTAGTGCGTACATTGCCATGGCGACAGGATACCCCTGCGTTGTTCCTCAGTTGACTGTATGATGGTATTTCCTCTTAGAGCCTTGAAACTTGTTATATAGAGGTCTCCTCTATATAGGTGTTTTCACCATATACTGAAAAGCTTGGACACTTGATCTTGATGGTATGCAGTGTAACCTTGCGGTTGATTATGTTGAATGCATTGGAAGCTCAACCAGGAGTACTGCCTCACAATCATGCTACTCAAATATCTTTCTGATGGCGTGAATGGCAGCATCACCCCCAGCCTGGTGTCCAACACATACTTGCAGGTTCCCTGCAGCTCCCCTGAGATCATCATTTACCACCTCCATTATGCATTTTCCAATGATCCGTCTCAGAACTTCCCCCACCCCTATAGGCCTACATCCTGGATTTTTTTCCAGGGGAATGAGGCGGCAGGCCGTCAGAGCATGAAGGTGATGGCAGCACGAGGTTGCTAGCTTTCTTGCAAGGGTGGCGGTGGCATTGCAGAGATCACTTGCTGCGGCACCAAACTTGTTATTGCTGAGGATGACTCTCCAACCGTCTGCATCTAGGCCTGAATGGCCTTCCCCTCCCTGTCTCGTCAGTGCTTTTTTTCCACGGCATCTCTCCTGTTATATTCTCGAACATGATAGCATTTGAAGGAATATAGGCAGCCTGGAACCTGATGCCTTCCTCTTCACTTGCAGGAGGATATTTTTCTTACTTGTTGTAATGTCTCTCTGTTTATTGGCAGAACACCACCGGAAGATTCCTCTGTGAAAGATCTTACCGCCAAGGACACTTTTCCCTCACGCATCTTGTTTCCAAACTTTCTGGCAACATCCTCGGTGTTTTGTTTTCCGTCTCCAATGAATTTTAGTCTCTCCTGCAGTGTTCTTGCTTCACGTAGGAGATCATCAAGGGTCCCTTTCTTCCACATTGTCAATCTTCTCTTCATTGCTGCCTCATTTTCTTTGTGCTTAGTCCTTGCGTGTGTCCTCTGACATAATAAATGGGGTATTGTTGCCAGTATTTGAAGAGCTAATGGGGCAAGGAAGTAGTCCTGAGTGTACTCTATTATAAGGCAAGTCATCTCCCGAATCATTTCTTTGGTGACCGCACACTTGGGTGGTTCAAAGAGGTTAGCTGGCGACCACATGAGAACTTTTGAGTAGAGTTATTTAACCCATTTATCCGCATTTTCCATCGACATGCCATTCCGCTTCGAGCAACAGGAATGTCTGCCACTGACATCTGTTTTAGTCTCACACGGAGGAAACTAGTTCTTATGAGAAAAAGGCAGAGAGGTGACCGGTTGGACAGCAGTATCCGGGTAGTAGGGACGTAGGTGCGTGCGTGGGTGTGTAGGCCACCCCTGGTGAGTAAGAGCAACAGTCTATACAAAATCTGAATTATACACTGGGACCAGGAATTGTCACACCTGACTCATATTTGTATATCTATGGCAGGAATAATCACAATTTCTATGATCACACTGATGTAAGTAAAGTAATAAAGTCTTACTTGGTCGGGTGTGGAGGGTGGCTGGCACTTCCCCGGGGTGTCTGTTAAGTGTGGGCAGCGGTAGCAGGCATAGAATAGTTGGCCTTCTGTCACTGACCTCAGGGGCGGGAGTCGCGAAACCGCTCCTTCTTAAGTAGTCCTTTCCCACACTGACACCACCAAACGTCAACCCAAACACTTAAAATTCGCCTGGTGATCGCTGATACACACACGGAAAATTTGCAATTAATGCCGTTAGGGATGAGAAGAAATTTCAGTGGCAATGATTAGGGTGACGTCCGATATTCACCGACATACTGTGAAATTCCTGCTCCCACCTACTGAGTATGTCCCCTCCAAATCGCTATAGACCAGGGCGGACACACAATTACACCCACGCCACTCTGTACAACTACTACTACTAATACTACTACTACTACTACTTTTTTTTTAATCTTGGCCTCCAGCCTCCCCCAATTACCACACCTTCGCCGCCATTTTATTGCCTTAAAATTAAATATCCTAATACAAAGGTAGCTACCCTAGCTGTGTTGAGTTAGTTAAGCCGCAAATCTATGCAACATTCAGTGACTATTGCCTCATAGTCAATATCTGTGACTGTTGTCGGCTTTGGGGCCGACGATCGCGTTCCCCTGAGGCAAAGCAATGCAGACCTAAGCGGAGAGAAGGACAGGACAATCGACATCTCAACCAGGCTGCAACGTGGCTTCTGGGCTGCTGCATCTGCTTAGGCAACACCTCTGTCACTCTTATGAGGAAGCGTCTTGCACTTGGTCCCATTCCGCCAGAGGTTGTGAACACCAGAGGTGTGAAGCTGCCCTGATCTCCATTCTGAATTCCCTCCGCTTACACCCTAATCTTGTCGTTCTCATTCCTCTTACAAGCAATGTTGAACGTTGAAGCTGAAGAGAACCGAACACTCAAGACCAAAGCTCAACAGCTGACTGAGGAGAATTCCAAGCTCAATACGAAACTAACGACAACAGCAGACCGGGTGGATTATGTGGATGACATGGGGCGGCGAAACAACCTCAGATTTGCCGGTATCCCTGAAGACATCCACGAGAACTGGGAGTCATCCCAACGCAAAATTTCACGCCTGCTGAATGGACATTTTAAACTTCCTGAAGTAAGGTTTGACCGTGTTCAACGCGTCGGGAAACCCAACTCCTGCCGCCCCTGCGACATCATAACAAAATTCTCATCCCCCTCTGAACCGTGACAAAGTGTTTTATCAACGCAGTAAACTGAGGGGCACCACTATCTTCGTCAACGAAGATCTCTGCCCAGGTACGACTAAAGCCCGTCTACATCAAATGGACCAGTTTAAAGAAGCCAGGAAACATGGGAAACACGTGACGTTCAGTCAAAAAACCCTTGTTGTGAGAGATCGGGCAAGTGGACACCCGCCCACTCTCGCACCCGCTGTACCAACCCCAAGCCCCTCGAGAACCCCTTCCCCACTGAGGGGGAACCAGCCACTGTCGCTATCACCCGAGGAGTTTCCCCCCTGCCGGCCAACTCGAGTACTACACGTCTACCCTCTGTGGTGGAAACCAGCAACCCTCAAAACCGAGTGACAGGCGCACCTCCCACTCTATCTGGGAATCACCCTCAACAGTACCGGTCATTCTAATTCTGTTGGTTGTAGCACTTGTGAGTACGTTACCCCCCACTATTATAATTTTCTTAGATCTTCCTTTTTCACACCTCAGTGACCCTGAGTTCTTACTGTTCCTTAATCAGTATGAATGTTTCCACAATGATGATGCTAGTGTCAGTCCCTTAGATGTGCTAGATCGTACGTGTAACACCCGAATTACCCATGGTGTCGACACAATACTCCCTCATATCGATCCTGATGCTTTTCTACAAAACTCACTGGGTTACACCAACCCAAACTGTAACTATTACTTTCCTGACTCCCCCGAGTTTAGTTCTAGTCTCCTACTACCTCATTCCTTCTCCTTGATTAGTCATAACATCAGCAGTATTCCCCTTCATCTAGATACCTTTTTAGATCAGTGTATTTCTTCTATTGCCCACAAATTTGATGTACTTGGGTTCTGTGAGACCAAACTCACTAACGATATTGAACATTTGTATAACATTCCTAATTATGACAGACACTGCGTCAACACGTCACGACACAGTGGTGGTGTCGCCCTATATGTTGATATCAAGTATAACACTTCTGTAAGCGATGATTTAAAGGTTCAGGAGGAGTACATGGAGAGTGTTTTCATTGAATTACGTAACGACACACGAAATATCCTAGTAGGAGTAATCTACAGAAGACCCCACACTTATGTAAGGAATTTTCTTGATAAATTTTCGGAGCTTATTAATATCATAAGTTCAGAGAGGAAAGACTGCTACAAAACAGGAGATTTCAACCTTGATCTATAAAAATCAGAAACCGACACCTCAGTATTAGACCTTCTTGCTACCTGTCATTCTAAACTCTTCTTCAACACTATAACCAAACCCACTAGAGTAACTGCCACCTCTGCTACTGAGATAGATCATATCTGGACTAACAACACTCCTAACAATCTTGCAAGTGGATTTATTTATAACAATATCTCAGATCACTTCCCTGTTATTGTCATGTATAAAACAGCCACAAGACTTGAAAGGTCTAGTAGAGTCTTAATCCAATACAGAGACTTCTGCACCGACAACATGCTCCTTTATTAAAACAACCTAATGAATGCTAACTGGGATCTTGTTTATGCCTCCGACAACCCTAACGTGAACAGCTGCAACTTCTCTTACATCTTCAATGCTTGATTTGATAAATGCTTCCCGCTGAAGACTAAGTCAGTGAAAACTATATCCATTTCCAAACCCTATATCACAAGCAAAATTAAGATAATGATAAAAGAAAAACACAAACTCCAGAGGAAATTTCCAAAAAGACCCATAATTTTCGGTGATGCTTACCGAAGTATCAGAAATAGAGTAACTCAAGCAGTTAGAAATGCCAGACGTAACTATTATACAAATAAGCTCCAGTCAGCACCAGGTGACAGTAAGAAAACACTCAGCAGTAGGCAAAAATCTTGCAGAGAGCATCCCTGATCACCATGAGGAATTTAGAGCCTACCTGCAAAACAGACAGCAATATGAGCTCTTCTTATCCCCTGTCTCAGCAGATGAATTAATGGCCATCATAAAAATGTCCAAAGATGCAGCAGCAGGCGAAGACAAAATACCAATGAGCATCATTAAGAAAGTAGCCCACTTATTACTACCTGTTCTCCTACACATTTGTAACTCCTCCTTCACTAGTGGTGTCCTTCCGGATAATCTGAAAATTGCTAAAGTTCACCCAGCGATATAAACAATCTGGGGACAAAGGTCTCTTCAAGAATTACCGCCCCATATCAGTCCTCCCAGCCTTGAGTAAGATACTGGAAAAGCTAGCATGTAATGGACTAAATTCCTTCTGCAATG
This sequence comes from Homarus americanus, assembly GCF_018991925.1. NCBI lineage: Eukaryota > Metazoa > Arthropoda > Malacostraca > Decapoda > Nephropidae > Homarus > Homarus americanus. Next base: position 7,045,730 of record NW_024737097.1, read on the forward strand.
CCAATAAAATCTTTACAGACTCCCAGTTTGGATTTAGAGCTAGAAGGTCGACTGAGAATGCTCTGCTATCCTTCACTAATGACATCTTAAATTCCTTTGATGACAGTCAGTTCACAGTCGGTATATTCTTGGACCTCTCTAAAGCCTTCGATACTGTCGACCATACCATCCTCCTTTCAAAGCTTGAACAATACGGCGTTAGGGGCCTGTCCCACAATTGGTTTACCTCATATCTGTGCAATAGGATGCAGTATGTCTGCTATAATAATCACCAATCTGACTCCTCGCCAATCTTGTATGGCGTCCCCCAAGGTTCCATTCTTGGTCCAGTACTGTTTTTGTTGTACATAAACGACATAGTCCACGCTAGCACACTCCTAAAATACAACTTATTTGCAGACGATAGTAATCTCTATGCCAGCAACTCAGACCTCCATTCCTTGATGCGAACTATGAACAGTGAATTAACTAAAGTCAGGACCTGGGTAATACGTAATAAACTAACCTTAAACCTTGAGAAAACCCACTACACGATCTTTCACAGAAGGAAAAACTTACCCCCTGACTTGGACCACTTGTACCTTGGTAATACAGTCCTCAAATGCGAACAAAATTCTAAATTCCTCAGAGTTATTGTTGATGAGAAACATAACTGGAGAAACCTCATACAAGCAATTCACAGTAAAGTCAATAAACAATGCTGTATCATGTATCACACTCGACAGTCACTCACTCTCACAGCAATGAAATAAATCTATCATGATCTTGTTTACCAACACCTGATACACTCACACACTATGGGGGGCCTCTGGCTCTTCAAAAACACAATCTCTGGTTACTGCACAAAAGAGAGTTGTGCGGACAATGACCTACTTGAATAAAAACAGATCACACAAACGAAAAATTTGCTTAATTGAAAATTTTAAAATTCGAAGATATTAACACCTACTGCTGTGCCCTCTTTGTTTACAAATCTATCAATCATTTGCTTGACAATAATTATTTCCAGTTCCGGAATAATCAGAGATACAACTTAAGGCACCCAGAGCTACTAAGACCACCCCCCATGCGCTCCTCTCAGTCCCAGACCTAAATAAAATATCACTGTGTGAAGGTGTGGAACAACTTACCCCCACCCATCCGAGCAAAGACTACACTCCCTTCCTTTTAATCATATCCTAAAAAATATCTATTTTCTAATTATTAATATTACTTGTAACACTTACTATATTTACAGTACCTGCTTTTATTGTACCATCGAAACCGTTTTATCGGAAATTATCATGTAAATAGATAAGTAATTACCATTGCAATAAACATAATTGCCAATTAGACATAATCATGACAACTTTTTCATCCTGTTCAACCTTATTACTGCACAACCCATGTTGTACTGCTTCCCTATTATACTTATGCTGTTCAATTCCACTGTAATTTATATATATATATATATATATATATATATATATATATATATATATATATATATATATATATATATATATATATCTTGATAAAATCACACGGGAAAATGGAAACAACGGAGTACCTTAGCTTTCGTCTTTATTCAAGACATCTTCAGAGGCAACTGATTTACATGAAATATATATATATATATTTCATGTAAATCCACAATGAAAACGTGGATAAGATAAATCTTGATAAAATCACACGGGAAAATGGAAACAACGGAGTACCTTAGCTTTCGTCTTTATTCAAGTTGCCTCTGAAGATAATGAACAAACAACATATATATATATATATATATATATATATATATATATATATATATATATATATATATATATATATATATATATATATATATATAAACAAAAAATAATAATAAATAAATAAAATTAATAAATATTGAAGTGATAACCGTGGTAACATTATGAGATGTTCTTATTACCACCATGCTATTGTACTATTCCAGATGATACTAAATGTTACATAATATTTCCTTGAGATAAATGTATTGTATATATCAGGTGCCTAAAAGAGAGCTCAGGTTCTCAACTCGCTCAGCCATGTATAGTAGTTACTTCTGGCATTTCTAACTGCTTGAGTTACTCTATTTCTGATACTTCGGTAAGCATCACCGAAAGTTATGGGTCTTTTTGCAAATTTCCTTTGGAGTTAGTGTTTTTCTTTTATCATTATCTTAATTTCGCTTGTGATATAGGGTTTGGAAATGGATACAGTTTTCACTGATTTAGTCTTGAGCGGGAAGCATTTATCAAAGCAAGCTTTGAAGATGCAAGAGAAGTTGCAGCTGTTCACGTTAGGTGGCTTTGACTGTCCTTTGCTATTTTGACCTCAATTCCTCTGAATATCTCTATAGCCCGGTCATGATATTCTGGCTTCACAATGAGGAAGGACTTGCTGGTATTTTGGTGGTACCTTATTTGTGGACCACTTGATGTTACTAGGTCCCACCACTTTTTGATGTCGTCAAATTTTCCTGCTCTTATAAGGTCATCGGTATATGCCACTTGCTTGACATTGGTTGTTTCATATTTTTTGTGTGTTGGAGCATGGATAAACCTTGTGCGTACATTGCCTCGGCGACTAGGTCACTCTGCAGAGTTCCGTCAGTTGACTGTAGGGTATTATCTCCTCTTAGGGCCTTGAAGCTTGTTATGTTGAGATCTGTCGGGTTCCGTAAGTCTTTATTTGAACATAGATTGCAAAGCTTGGACACTTGATCTTGATGTTGTGCAGGGTAGCCTTGAGGTTGATTATGTTGAATTCGTTGGAGTCGTCAACCAGGGTACTGCTTCACAATCACGTTGTTCAGATATCTTTCTGATGGCGTGAATGGCAGCTTCACACCCCAGCCACATACTTGCAGGTTCCCTGCAGTTGCCCTGTCATCAACATTCACCACCTTCATTATGCATTTTCCAATGATCCGTCTCAGTACTTCCCTCCACTATAAGCCTGCATCCTGGATTTTGTCCAGGGGGATGAGACGGCAGGCCGTCAAAGCTTGTAGGTGATGGCAGCAAGAGGTTGCTAGCTTTCTTGCAAGGGCGGCGGTGGCATTGCAGAGATCACCTGCAGCATCGCCAAACTCGTTAGTGCTGAGGATGACTCTCCACCCGTCTGCATCCATTCCCCCCCCCCCCTTGTGTCTTCATTGCTTTTGTCACACCATACCTCCTGTTATTTTCTCGAACATAATAACGCTCGGGGGGAGGTTATCACCCTAGGAACTGACCCCTTCCTTTGTACTTGCAAGGGATGTTTTCTTTAGTTGCTACAAGGTGTCTCTGTTTATTGGCAGCATACTACCGGAAGATTCCGTTGTGAGAGATCTTATTGCCGAGGACACCTTTCCCGCTCGCATCTTGTTCCCAAACTTTCTGGCAGCATGCTCAGTGACTTGCTTTCCGTCTCCCGTAAATTTTAGTCTCTCCTGCAGTGTTCTTGCCTCGCATAGGAAATCATCAAGAGCCCCGTTCTGAAACATTGTTTGCTTTCTAATCCTTGCAGACACATTTTCCTTGTACTTACTCCTTGCGTGTGTTCTCTTGCGGAGTGTATGATATATCATTGTCAGTATGAGGAGAGCTATTGGAGCCAGAGAACTGTCGTGAGTGTAATTATGTATGGGGCGATTCATCTCCCGGATCAGTTCTTTGGTGGCTCCAAATTTTGGTGGTTCAAAGAGGTTATTTGGAGACCACCTGACAACTTCTTAATAGGTTCTTTGACCCACTTCTCTGCGTCTTCCCACGACATGCCTTTCCAATGTGGTGGCTCTCTGTCATTCACCTCACGTACATCGGTTGTTGTTGGTGCAGCATTTCTTGGCACTACATTTTCATGCTGAGTGGACTCACAGCTAGCATTCAGGAACTCGTCAGACGGTGTTTTCCCGGCAAAATCCACCGTGCCCTCCTGTGATGGATCCCTGCCCAAGGGATTCTGGCAGCTGTTCCCCTTTTTGTACCCCACACAACGGCGTTTATTTCTCACGCATTCACAGTCTGTGCAGTTTTGGTTCCGGCTAGAACAGATGCAATGACAATTTCCCTGCATAATGCTCCACACTTCGAGCAACACTGAAGGATACAGTACAACTGGTTAGTTTTGCGTGGCAGGTGAGGAGACACAAGTAAGTACATGAGTGACAACAAAGACTCTGATCTCCCAAGTATCTAGTGAGAAGGAGCAATTATGACCTTAGGATACATAGTTGTAAGGGCGGTAACGAGCAGGAAGATGGTTGCCGTCGCTCACTCGCTCGTTTGCTGGCGTGCGACCCCCACTTGGGGGGGTTAGACGGAGGTGAGAAGGTCCCTGTTGAGTGACACCGGCAGACATTACCCAGTTAGCCAACCAGTCACACCACCCCGCTGCTCTTGGGCTGTTTCCCCAGACCTTCACCTATCGACTGTCAATCTCTGGACACCTACCCCAACCAATAACGCGGCTGCCACGACCGCCAGTTCATCTCTCCCGTCTGTGCCCCGGTGTTTCTTCTGCGCCAGCATGACATCGCCACGGCTGAGTGAGGAGCTGAATGGACCTTACCCCTGAGAGTGGATCACTGCGTTCCAGAACCTTCCCCAGGGCCGCTGCCGTAGGAAATATCTGTTCATTGTTTGATTCTATTGTTTGTTTGATTCCATTAATTGCTGACTTCCTTAATTGTTCGACTTCCATTAATTGTTTGAGTCCATTAATTGTTTGATTCTATTAATTGTTGACTTCCATTAATTGTTTGATTCCATTCATTGTTAGACTTCAATTAACTGTTTGACTGCATTAATTGTTGATTCTCATAATTGTTTGACTCCCGTAATTGTTATTTCATGTTTGCTGAGTGGTGTCAGAGTTTTGTGTTATATTTTTATAGTAATGAGATGTCAATCTCGAACGGTTGTTTGTTATTCCTCAGAAAACCATGGTCCTTGACTTTCCTTTTATAAGATCCTGATTAGGCTGGTAAGGGATTTCTATCCCTAAGTCCCAGGCCTTTACAGTAGTTAATACGGGTCACGAGTGCCATTTCACGAGATGTCCGCCACTGAATTGGGCCAGAGAGGCGATTGGTTGGCCAGCAGTGTCCTAATACTACTTTTTTTATTACATGGCCTCCAGCCTCCTCCAAAAGTCACACTTTCGTCAACATTTTATTGCCATAAGATTTAATATCCTAATACAATAGTAGCTACCCTAGCTGTGTTGAGTTATTTGAGCCGCACATCTTTGCCGTATTCACTGAATGTTACCTCATAGTCAATATCTGCGGTCGTTGTTGCCTTTGGGGCCGAAGATCTCGTTCCCCCGAGGCAAAGCAATGCAGATCTAAGAAGAGAGAAGGACAGTCGACATCTCAACCAGGCTATAACGTGTTGTGAACACCAGAAGATGAAGCTGCCTTGATCAATTTTCTGAATTCTCTCTCCATATGCCCTTGTCATTCTCGTTCCTCCAGTGTGCAACAATTGGGAACTAGGTTACGGTGACATGCAGCCATGGGATCGAAAACCTCCTATGTAAAAGAAGGCTCGCTGTTCCCGAGTCCAGAATCCTCGAGCACTGACGTCCACACGTACTTTGTTGGACGTGTTTGACATCCTGTGATGGAAATTCTCACCGTCCAATGGGAGGTTCCACAGTGACATCATGGCAGATTTCCTTCATCATATTTGCTGTGAGTTCCCTTACTTCGTCATGCCTCATGCATACGAAGCCCCCTTTCTTCATACCATGGCATGGTTGATGTCGTAGGATGAGTCACACACGCATTGGGGGGGGGGGGAACCTTCTACTGGCCAACTATACCTCAGAGCAGTGGCATCAGTAAATTCTTGTTTATTGGGGCTAGTTCGAGGCGCCCATTTCCTGTGCCATAGCTACCTTTTTCAAGTTCTCTGACAATTACAACATCAGTTATTGAAGTTTATCACTTTGGTTGTGCTTTCGTTCTGTCGTAATGGACCGTCAAATATTTTTTAATTCGTTGGTATCCACCAGATTTGCTGCATTATGAGCTTTTATGTTCTCAGTGAGGGTTGCCGTGAGCGTGACTGAGTTCTGATGTTCGGTGGCAGCAATTTCCTCTGGATTGGTCATTCCCATTCCTTCCAGTCTCGGTGATAGTGCAAGGAATGACCTTTCTAGTGGGGTTAATTGAAAGTGTTTCACCAGTGTTGGAATAAAGATGATGCTGATTGCTTCTTCCAGAGGATAGCGTGTATCAGGTAATTCCAGCGATGCTTGACTCAGCGGGTGAATGCAGTAAACGCCACATGTGGCTCTGTTTTAGCAATATCAGACAGAGCTTGGATTTCCTTCAGCCACTCATTTACCTTTCCTCTTACTTACTCGGTTTTGAGGTCATTCGTGCCGATTACCACCCCTAGGTGTTATTGGCCGTCCTTAGTTATTTTGTCCTCACTTCCGTTGAGCACCTGTATTACCTGTTCATGGATTTCTGCCTTCACAATGAGGAAGGACTTGCTGGCATTTGGGTGGTACCTAATTTGTAGACCACCTACTGTAATGTTAGTAGGTCCCACCACTTTGTGATGTCCTCCACTTTTCCTGCTCCATTTCCTTCTCCACACATTTTATTACCAAACTATACTAATACAAAATTAACTACCATATACCCTCATCCTACACTTCATATCCTTCTCCTTCAGACTGGCATGGGTTACAAACACCTCAGAACACTTCAAATGCTCAAACTGTTTCAAGCTTCTCTCGCTGAAGTCCGAGAGCGCGCGAATGAACTTAGACAAAATGCATGGAAATAATATGTTAACAGTCTTAACCAATATACTCCCCTTAGCAAAGCCTGGAAAGATATAAACACTATCAGAGGTAAAAACAAACGTCACGTCTCTCATCTAATCCCGATGCAAAAAGCGTATGAGCAACTAACACAGTGGGGTTATGTCTAGCAGTAACATGTTTCCACTAGGACTCGAGAACTCCTTTATGTGAAGTCTGTAAACAGAAGTTAATAATCTTATTAACTTTACTGTATGCTGAGCAAACAGCACGATGATGTTTACCTCACACCCTTCGTCTTTCACCCCAAACCCCACATCCTTCACTCCACTCATACTTTACTCCACACCAGTCATCCTTCTCCGCACACCCTCAACCTTCACCCCACCCCCTCGTCCTTCACCCCCTCATCCTTCTCTTCACACCCTTCATCCTTTACCGAACCCCCTCATCCTTCACCCCCTCATCCGTCACCCCACCATTAACCTTCACCCCACATCCCCTCATCCTTCACTCCACTCCTAATGTAATAATGTTAATTATTTAGAGTAAGTTGTATGAAAATTGAGTTCAGAGGTAAGTACCCGCCAAGCTACCCACTACGCCCAATGTGAGTGTGAGTGCCCGTGGGGGCCCACGCCGTAAGCCAATCGCTATGGTTATGTGAATGTGACGTCCAAGGTAGAACTGAGGTGATTAGCAGAGTTTGTGGCATTGCCAAGCACACAAGTGAGTTTTTTTTTTAATGTTCGACTGGTTTTGGAATTTTACAGTAAGAGCATAGTGTGGTCTGTCCTGGTGTGGTGTAATATGGCGATATTTAACAGTAAGTGTACACTGTGGTAAAATCCCTTTATACAAAAGTATGTTGTAAAAATAACAAGAAATGTAGTATGACGAATTCGCATATTTGTACATGTATATATATATATATATATATATATATATATATATATATATATATATATATATATATATATATATATATATATATATATATATATATATATATATATATATATATATATATATATATATATATATATATTACAAAACCTGTCGATTACCAAGACCAGGCAGACACTCCACCTAAAGCAGCAAACGGTTGTCTTATTCTCAGTTATTATCTATCTCTCCGTCTCCTCATTCTCCCTTGGTTGCCGGGGTAACGGTTGTTCACCATCTCCTTTTTTAGTTTAACAAATTTATTGCAGGAGCTTGTGAAGGTACAGTTTGCCTATTCTGAGTAATTCAGTCAGGTCTTGACACTGAGGGTGGTATCACTTCTCACTGTCACGCAGGACAGAGGTTCACACACAAAGAAATACATCATATTCAGTAACAACTATAAATGTATATAGGTCAGGTTCATATGGATAATGTCACTGTTCACTGCCATGCAGGACAGAGGTTCGTACACAAAGAGTTGCATCATATTCATTGACAGTACATATACATATATGTAAACACACACACACACACACATCCTTTTGTTAAACCACCAATGTATGTAATAAGTCATTTATGTCCAATGTATATTTTCAGCCTTCGGGCTGCAGAACTTTTGTAAACCGTTAATTAATATTATTATTATTATTATTATTATTATTACATACTGTATACGTATATACATACACATATACATGTACACGTACATATACATGCACACACGCACACATACATACATATACGTCGGTCAGATTCATGTGGGTAATGTCACTTTTCACTGCCATACAGGACAGAGGTTCATACACAAAGAATGCATCATATTCATTGACATATATATACAGGTCAGATTCGTAGGTAATGCCACTGTTCACTGCCACGCAGGACAGGGGTTCGTACACAAAAGAAGGAAATACATCACATTCACCAGTAGCATATATAGGTCAGTGGATCACATACATTAAGATACCACAATTGAAGACTAATCAGTGTGGAGCTAGCAAATTTAGGATAAACAGCAGAATGTCCTCAAGCACACCTGATTCAATGAAGTAATACATAGTTCAAGATACAGTAAGTCAGGTGGCCTGAAGTCTTTGACAGTGTCACATTCAATATAGTGTTCAAGTGTATGCTTTAAGGTTTATCACAAAGTTTACATGCTGAGGTGTTCCGGTATAGGTACAGCGTTACTAACTTGCTAGATGTGTCTGTATCTAGCCTAATTCTGGCCACGACTTACATCACATTGTCTAGTTCTGTCCTTATGCTGGCCATACCGGTACCTCTTGTTACAAAATTTGTCATATTTACTAATGCTACAACTGTCAGGTCTCTCTGCATTTCTCCTTCTTCTAGATCAGAGGTTTATGATTTGATTCGGCGAAATGTTTTTAATTACGGCATTGGACAGACCAAGGTCGCGGTCAACATTTTCTTTTCTTACATGCCTCATTGGCCGGTCTATCAGCACGGTCATGATACCTGATTCAACATGGGACGGAATCACACAAATTCGATACGAGTTGTTCTCATTGGCAGTTATCACATTCCTTTTTAATATCACATGCAACTTTAGACATAGAGCTTGACGGGCTGTTCATTGATTTCAAAGCACTTTGAGAGTCACAGAATATCACCCCACCTCCATTTTTCTTGGGGTAGTCTGTGGCTTCGTAGGAATTCAAGTTAGTTCAGTTTGTGTTGTGCTGGCCCAGTTGTTCAGCCTTTGTTTGTTTGACACTATCATCTCTTTTTCTTTATATATTACAATTGCACAGCCTGTTTACCACCTGGCGAACATGCCGCACAGAACCATAGTAAAAGCATAACATTCATGATTTAATACTCTCTCTATGTGTCTGTTAATAGTTTCTAGTGTGACACATCTCACCACATCGGTGTTTAACATTTTGCTAACTACCAACAGGAGTGTAATTAATAGGAACTGATATGTCCAGCCAAGGAGGAATGGCATTAATAAGGTTCGTCTGGGGTGATTGGGACATTCAGTTTCAGGAGATCTGCAACACTTTTATGAAGCCACGCCCCAAGAGAAGTCTTTTGTGTGAAAGGTTGGCGAGATGGTCAGGATTACTTAAGGTAGAGCATAAACTCAGTTTGAGTTGTAGTTTGAGGCTTAAGCCCATAGCAAAAACTTTGACACAAAACATGGTATTAAGTATCCTCTCAGATAGGGAGGGCGATTAGGCTCTTCTCATGTTTACATTCTGGTTGATTTTTGGGCAACCTAGGATGATGCGCATGGCTTCATTTTGCCACCTCAAGGCTGTTGACTTGTTTGAGCGGAATAGTCACAAGATGGAAGCATGATAGTCTTCTAGAACAGAATGAAGTGAAGATAGAAGAAATCACGAGCACAAGTGATGTTAATTCCATAGCCACTTGCCAACAAAGGGTTCTGGGGGTTTAATGCGCATTAGTTTGTCACGAAGGTTGCTGACAAAGTTTGCATCATTCACACAAATTCAAGATATTTATAGGAGCTACATAGTTCCAAGGGCATACTGTTAATGTTGTTATAGTCAAGAGGCAGAGGGTGAGCAGGACGAGGATTAGGACCCTCGTCTTGTCAAGAGATATTATGAGACGCATTCAACAGTTCTCGAGCAAATACATCCAGCAGGCTTGGAGCCTGAGTTTGGTTTGTGTTATAATGCAGATATCATCAGCATAGCATATTACACGGCTTAAACGGCGAACTGGAATGTCAGCAATAAGCTTGTGGATCAGTATATTAAAGAGCATAGGACTTAACACAGGGGCGTGCCCAACTCAAATGATCTCATTCTGGGTACTTTTAACTCCCTAAACAGAACACTGGCATACCTGTTGGCTGTATATGCAAATTAACTAGTTGCTCAAGTATAATGTCTCTATTGGCTACATCAAAGGCTGATTTAAGGTCTATAAGAGGCTGTTTTGTGTCTTACATCTTTTAATTGAGCAGATATTCTGCAAAAGCATGTCATAGTATTACTTTACTTGAGCATGAACCATTACAGATTAGGGGCGAGTTGTCGGAAGCAGGAAACATGAGACGGTTTAAAAGACAACTCTTTCAAGGACTTTACACATATACAGGATCTTTTAGAGTAAAGTGGCCTGAAGTTTGGAGAATTAGCTTTAGGGATTGGAACTATGTTTCCCATGAGTCCATGTCTTAGGCAAGAATACCCTGTGGCGAGCTCATTTGATACAGGTCAAGCAGTGGATGGTTTAAGGATCTCATTCAACAATCTCAGGTGTTATAGGTTATGCCATCCTCACCAGGGGATGTTTCGCCTTTCATTAGTGCTGTTGTTAGTTCGTGGTGCGTTATAGGAAACTGGTCGGTAAGGTCACCAGTGAGGGAACAGCTATTTCAATATTGAAACTATTAATGTGTGAGGTGTTAAGATATTGTTGTATGTCAGGAGGCAGGGGAAATTGATTCGTGACACACTAGACCATTGGTCTAATAGCATGTCAGCATATTCTGCAGGGCTGTGATGAAGCTGGACTGGGTTGGGTGACAGTAATGGCTCTGTTTTCTTCCACATTTCTGCTAGAGTGGTTACTGGTAATCCCCTGTAAATTTGTTCCCCAGCTAGGTGTTTCTCCACCTACGACATTTGAGTTCACGAGAAATTCTCTGTTAGCTTTGAGGAATGCCAAAGGTTATCACTAGTTTTATTTTGCTTATAAGTGTTGGCAAGCTGTTTACATTCTCTCCTTCTTTGGTGAGGATGGGGTCATCCTGTACAGAGGTGGTTTAGTGCTGCCCCCTTCCTCCTTGACATAACCGAAGATTGGTATAATATGTGGTAATGACATTTACAAGATCACAGCAAGGCCATCCCACTGACCCAAGGTGTTATATCAACGCCACCATCTGTGGATGTAGGCCTTGAAGTGCAGTTTAAGATTATCTGGGATATTAATTCTGAGCTTGGGATGGGGTTCACACTTGACATCAGCAACAGTGTATAAAGTAAGTATTATTATAATGATCACTGACAAGGTAGTCTGAGACAGGCCTTGGCATGACATTACTGTCTACTAGGTTATACCCAATCACATAATCAAGTCACCCCCATCAGATGTGTCCACTTTGTCTGTGTCGTATACAGTGATATTATGATTATTGATGTAATTCACGAACACCCTCCCATTAGAGTTACACTGGACATCACCGAACAGTCAATGACGAGGGGTTCAAAATCACCCATACGGCATAGCATTGTTACCTGATGGCTTTGGTAACACGTCCGCTCGTAGTTCATTACCGGAACATAGATGTTGCCTGTGACTGTTTGCTGTCTTTAATCCATTTACCAGACCAGACCATTCTTTACATATGTGAGCAGGCCACTTCCTGCTCCCTATTATATGCTGTAAACCCAGCTATCCTGGGTGCAACTTTCTTCTGGGTGCTGGACTTGTGCCAAGGTTCTTTGTAAGCCAATTACATCAATGTCAAAAACCTTAACAAACCATTGTAGATCATTAATTCTGCGATTGCCTCGGATGTTCCATGAAATGAACAAGCGTTCGTGTTACTTTTCCCACCTTGAATTTAACGTAGAGAGTCGCGCTGGCTTCATAGATCAGCCTGACCAATAAGCTGACCATTCAATTTCTGTACCTCTGGATTTTCCTGATAATGTTCTTCACAGCCCTTATTCCAGTAGGATTTTTATACGCAGGTTCCTTCATCAGTCCGCGAGTTCCTCCTCCGTAAGCAATGGAGAAAACTTACAGGGTCATGAACAGTCTTTGAACCTGGGGCTATTATAGAGACCACGCTGGCAGTCTGGGGCTCATTCTCCCCATCCATGCTACCATCACTATCGGTCTCGCTCTGGCTACTCACCCTCAAGTTGGCATCATTATGAGAGGAGGCACAGGCTCCTTCAGAAGCTCCACTAACACTATCACCATCTCCGCACCTCCCCGCTACACCTTCCCTCACTCACACATGTCCCCTACCATAAATGGCTTCACTCATGGTAAAAGTGTACATAAAAGCACCACTACACTTTTAACTGTATATGATGATTAAAGACACGTATGCACCACGTTTCTTAACCAAAAAACTACATTTTATATTGCCAAAAGGCAACTTATATTGTATGAACTAGCCCAAATGGTTAAGGGAGGTCATCTGTTACCTCACTAACAGAATGGCTGCTGCACTGTTTCACGGTTACAAAAATGAAGTTAAATATGTGCAACTTGGGACCCCCCAAGATGGAATACTGAGTCCCACTTTGTTCAATGTTTTTCTGAATGCATTATTAAATTTAGTACCAAACAACCCCAGTAATATCACAATCAGTTATGTTGATGATATTCTTGTACATACTAAAACTCATCGTGAAAGGCAAACCACCCTGAACCATGTACACGCAGCCTGTGAGAACCTCGGTCTTATTATCTCCACTGAAAAAACTAAGGTGTTCAATAAACAACCTGGTAACCTTAAACGTGTCCCCGCCAAGTTCACAATAGGTAACAACACTATTGACTATGTCTCTTCTTTTAAATGTCTTGGTGTCTCCATTGCTTATACTTTACCTGCCATACAACAGCTAACCTGCCAATGTACTGACAGACTGAAACCTCTTAGCAGTGTAGCAGGGTACAGCCCACATTATGGTGCTAATATTAGAATTCAATTCAATTTAATTTCAATTTCAATTGTTTATTCCTTGATAGAGGAAGCGGGATCCTAGTGCTGTCACTAGGTACCCCTGTACAATGACACCAGAAGCATCTGGCAAGTGTGACAAGTATATACAGTATAAATATTATAAAGGGGCTTACTAAAGCCCTAAAGGAAGGAAGGATATTCCTTTAACACATAATCAATATTATTTACAAAATATCTGGCCAGTATGGGAGGATCATCGTGTCTCCGTCAGGGGGTCGTGGAGTGGTGGTCCAGCAGGCGTCACGGAAGCGTTGTGTGTGGAGACATCTTAGGAGGTAGTGGATAAGGGTGCTGCTGTCGGGTCTTCTGCGTAATACACAAGAGCGTTGCTCAGGATGGGATACCAATCTCCCAAGCAAAGTCATATTAGAATTGTTGAAATAATGTACCTAGGCTATATAAGATCTCTGAGAGATAACCACGCACCAGCCCTGGTCCTTCATGAAAGGAAAGGCATTAAGAAACTCGAAAAAATGCAAAATAAAGCCAAGGCTGTCCAGAATAAAGTACTTAATATGAAGTTTCAGCGTGGTGATCCCGATAACATTGTTTCCTTAAAACTGCTAGAATATATGAATCATGAGACTGGTGAATCTAAATGGATCCAAACTACAGCTACACATTTGAAGATGTTTGGACTAGACCATCTGTACAAAGTTGAGACCCAACAGCACCTCTTACTACCCTGGCGGACAGTTCCATTCCTCATCACAAATACCGACATGTCCGCCTAAACGAATAATTAGGCAAATATTTATCTAACACTGATGGATCCCTTAACACTGCCTGTGGGAGGGCTGGAAGTGTTGTCGTTGTGAGTCAACTTAACAGTAATACAATTGAGAAATGAGTTAGAAGAATGACCATTCTAATCCCTCTAACTATCGTCCCATTGCCCTAACTTCATCCCTCTCTAAGATTTTCGAAACTATCTTAAACTCTCATTTTCTCCGTCACCTTGAGACGGATTGTACGAAATTATGGAAACACAGAAAAAGACAGAGCATTCCACAGTTTGGCTGTGTGAGGAAAGAAGGATGTACTATAACGGGTTATTCCGGTATGACCGACAACCACAGAGAAAGTGTGGGCACCGCGGGCAAGACGTGTTACGAGCCCACGGCCTTGCCGGTGGTACAAAGGATGCAACCAGATACACCGAACATTGCCCGTTAAAGTAATTGTAAAGAGAGAGAGAGAGTGAAGCAACATTGCGGCGAAGAGAAAGGGAAGAAAGATTATCAACTAAAGGAGGAGAGTTGATAAGACGAAATGCCTTTGATTCCACCCTATCTAACAGTTGGACAGAAGAAGAGCCACCCAAGATATGAGAGCAGTACTCCAAGTTAGGACAAATGAATCCTTATATACTTGAAGCAACTGCTCAGGGGTGAAGTAGCTACGGCATCTGTACAGCATTCCCAGCTTTCGGGAGACAGCTTTAGATGTTGTGGATGTGTGGCTTCAATGACATATTAGAGGAAATGGTGAGGCCTAGCATATCTATTTTAGAACTTGGCAAAATGATTGCCTCCTGAAATGTGATTGGTGGGAGATCATCTAATTTGGAAAGTGCAATTGGTAAATACTGAGTTTTATTAGTATTAAATTTAACCAAGTTTCTACCTCCCCATTCGAAGATGCTGCACTGATCTGCATTGATAGATGAAATGATATCAGCTCTAGAAACAGATTTAGTTTGAGAGTTAGGGGGATGGGAAAAAATGTGACGAAGAGTGAAGAGTAAAATCATCTGCATAAGAATGGATAGAATTAGTCGGAGTGTGAAGTAATCCATTGATATAAAAAAGGAAGAGAGTAGGTGAAAGAACAGAACCCTGTGGGACACCACTATTGGTAGAGAAAGAGCGAGAGATCGATCCCTCGACAGCAACTGCCAGGGATCGGTACTTAAGGAAGCTAGAAATTAGAGAACAAAGTGGGGAGAGGGAGCCATAAGAGGGAAGTTTAGAAAGCAAAGACTTGTGCCATATCTTGTCAAATGCTTTAGAAATGTCGGGGCCGACGAAAGTTTACCCATAATCCCTAAGAGAGGATGAACAGAGATGGGTGTAGTAGGAGAGCAGATCTCGAGTAGATCTCGCCTGGCGAAAGCCATACTGGTGATCCGACAAAGAGAAAAGGCGTTTAAGGTGCCGGGGAAAATGAGGGTTTAAGATAGTTTCAAAAATCCCTTCTTCGGGATGGGCTGAACCGAGGCATGTATCCAAGAAGAAGGAAAAGTTTGGGTTTTGAGGCAAAGGCGAAAGAGGCGAGCAAGCACAGCGCTAGAATTTCTGCACACTCCCTACATACATACATACACACATAATGGTTGCCCCTCATGTAACGAGGATAGTCGGCCCAAGAACCACCTTGGCGTGAATTTGTTTAAGGTGTAGAAGCTGTCGCCAACACAACAACCACATCCTAAATTAACGAGTTAAATGATAGTGTCAGGGAATAGTCCGAGAACACCAGACAACTCACCAACTGTACTGGCTAAGAATTATCCCGGAACACGAACCGCAAATCGATACTGCCCGGGGATCGAACACTGGTCCGCTCGCTTGCGAGGAGATCATGCTGACCATTACACCACAGGTCGACATACATACATACATACATTCCACTACTTTGCAGTCACTCGGAATCGAGTATAACGATCATCCAGCTCTGATAAAATTACTGTACTGTATATGAGTCATTAGAGATTTCACCATCGTTGGTGAGCTTTGAGGTGACGAGAGAGGCTGATACGGAACCACCAAGGGCGTTCATAAATGTTGCACATGTGGAGGGCTACATCTAGTGCGGGAAGGGCGGTGGTAGCATCATTCCGGCGTTGACGCTTGTCTGCCTCGATTTGCAGTCGAGCGAACGCAAAAGTATTGACACCTTCTCGTGTAGTGCTCCTCCAAGTGTTACGGTGTGGAGTAATCGTGTCCCAGGTGAGGGAGGTCGATTTGGCACCTTTTCAGGTTCGTTTTATGACTACCCTTATACCTTTTCATTTGCCCGCCAGTGTTATGTCGCGATCCCACTACCCTTTATACCTGGGGAGTGAAACCTACCCCAAGTTATTATCAAATAAAGGAACAAATAGGAAACACGGCAATAATTATCTCACAAAAACCTACTCAACTAAATGTAATTTGAATAAGTATGAACAAGTTGAAATAAATGAATCACAAAAGGGAAGATAATTAATTAATTCAATTTATGTTCTAAAGGAGTACTGACTAGCAAACAAGAATTTAAGGGAATAAGGATTATTATTAAAAATAAGAGTGATGCCGAAGGTGAAAATATACCGTAAAGAGTTAGACCAAACGAATATTACTTAACATAACTATATTACATAGATATACAAAATATATATATATATATATACAACAATCCCTACAAAATAAAGTTATTTCCTCAACACTAAACAGGAGATTCCTTACCACCAGGATCCCTTCCCTAGGCCTAACTAAACGTGTCATCATTACCTGATAAATTTCTAGGGTATT
The DNA here is from genome assembly GCF_018991925.1 of Homarus americanus. NCBI lineage: Eukaryota > Metazoa > Arthropoda > Malacostraca > Decapoda > Nephropidae > Homarus > Homarus americanus. Next base: position 7,062,659 of record NW_024737097.1, read on the forward strand.
GCAGAAGTCTTGGACAAGGCATCAGACAGTGGGTCAAGGTTATAGAGAACGAATGACACGTCTACTATATGCCACGGTTTTTCGCTATCAGAAGCGTGCCCACGCGGTGGAGGATCGCGTCTCATATCACGTGATCCAGGACATTGGCTAGATATTTTATATACTAATTACTACTTGATTTGACTTAACAGAGTAACACAATGATGCATATTAATAACATACATAAATATACAATTAACCTAAGTAATCCAAGAACAATAATAATATAATAAGTAATTAATAAGTTATCAGCTTGTGTGAAATGTAGGCGTGAACATATGCCTCACGCTATGCGAGTTCCCGGAGCGTTCAGGCACGACACACCTCCCCCAAAAAAGTGAGCTTACAACTAACTGGAAGCGAAAAATGGATATACAGCACAGTGAAAGTAATAACTAACACAATTGGTTTAAATCAATATGAAGGTAAAATTCATAATATAAACACAAGGTACTCAATGACAATAAAACAAAAATAATTTGCATATAGACATAGTTTCTAAATAATCGACTCGAGAAAAGTGCATCAGCAACACTGCCCTTCCGCGGATATGGGAAATGTTCAAGCATAGGGCTGAAGTGACAGAGTTTCCCACTTCAAAAGTCTTTGGTATGTTTCATCTTGTCAACAAAAGTAAGTGGTTATGATCAGTGAACACTTTGAACGATAAGAAAAGCGCCAATATATACTTTAAGTTTTCTAGTGCCATGATCAGTGATAAAGCCTCCTTTTCAATGGTGGCATAGTTTTCTTTTGATATTTGTTAAATTTTCTAGAAAATAGCACAGCGGATGGAAGCACTTCTGACTCTCACCTCTTGCAGAAGACAGCACCGACGCCAATTTCACTGGCGTCGACATGGAGAGGAACTGTTTCTGGAGGTCAGGTGCAAGTAGTACAGGAGCATTTGCCAAAGCAGGATTTAAGATTCTCAAAGATTCTGGCAAGCTGTAGTCCACTTGAAGGTTTCTTTGCCACTCAGCAGGTCACACAAGGGAGAGGCAACGAAGGAGAAGTTTGGACAAAAAATTTGGCGGTAGTACCCGCCATACCCAGCAACCTCATCACACTCTTTCACTGCCTGGCAATTCAACAGTGTTGAATTGCCTCAATTTTGGCTGCTATAGGCTGGATCTCCTTGTCCGGACCACATGCCCCAAGAAAGCACGGGCATGGCCGGTAACCTGTTTTGACGAGGTTCACCGTCAGCTTGCTTGCAGCAGCCAGTACGGGAGAAGAGGGCTTTGTAGACGACTCATGTGATCTTCCCAGGAACTGCTGAAGACGATGAGGTCGTCTAGGTAACAGCGTGACACCTTCCAGACCAGACGTGATAAAATTCATGAGGCGTTGAAAGGTTGCAGGCGTTCCCGCATAACCAAACGGAAGGACTGTGAATTGGTACAACCCTCAGGAGTGACAAAAGCAGAGAGATGGCCCTGGAGCGTCTGTCAGTCTTATCTGGTAGTAGCCCTGGAGGAGATCCAACTTGGCTCACGTACCTGTTCCGTCCAAGATCGCCCAGTGATCACGTCGTCGATGCGTGGCAAGGGATAACCATCGGGTTCAATGACAGCATTCACCTTTGCGATAATCCACACAGCCGCATTGACCCATTCGGCTTTGGGAACTAGAACAACAGGGATGCCTGCGGACTGGATGTTGTCTGACGAGTGCCTAGCTCTTGAAGACGTGCTGTACCGGCTCGCACACACTCCCGCTTGAAGGCATTAAGACGGTAGACGTTGTCGGATTGGCTGGCCCTGGTCTCAACGTCATGCTCCAGCACTGAACAGAAGAGTGGGTAATCACCAACTATGATAAGATACCTTGTAATAGAGACTTTATATTATTGGCTTGGTCACTAGAGATGGCACAACTTAGCACTGGGGTCCTCCAAGATAGTCGAGTTTCTTTTCAACTTTACACTAGACCCATTCCATTATTTCAGAAAACACTGATCTTATCATCCTTACACTCTGGCACAATGACATGTTGGCAAGGATTGATCAAAACAAGCAACTGCTTTTCCCAGGTTTCGTTACGAACATGATATGACTTTAAAAGATTGGACATGGATAAGGCGTTTTTCTTACTCCGTTCAGGGGTAATCTCATAATTCACGGACCCCAAGTTTTTCTAGTACTCATATGGACCACTGTATTTGGATTTAAAAGGGTGATCATGTAAGGGCAGGAAGGCCAACACCTGCTCCCCCCACTTGGAATTCTAGGTTTTGCCTGATGGCCTATCAAATGCAGTTTCATTTTTCACCTGAGCACACCTTGTTGGACTGGGCAGTTCTACAGCCAGACGCAACTTCTCCTTGAATTGACCACATATGAAGCTAAGGGCGTCGCGCCTCTGATCACTCAACCAACACTTTAACACCTTAAGAGTCTGCACCATGTCCATAGACGAGCTGGAAGGGCGAGAATCTCTATGACTTTGTTTACTGTCCTGAACAGCAAACAAAAAGCAGGTCAACTCCCTCGTCCTAATCCTTCCCAGTCTCCCAGACAGAAGGTGCGCAAATATGAGTTTTGGTGTTCAGAATTCTCTACCACCCCCCCTGTGACTGAGGGTGATAGGCCGAAGACCTCAACTGCCGGACTCCCAGGGTTTGCATTACCTGATTAAACAACCGAAGTAAAATTGAACCCTGATCTGGACTGCACCACTGTAGGAAGGCCTACTTGAGTGAAGAAGTGGGTTAAGGTTGCGATAACATTCTTCGCTGCGATGCGGCGCAAAGGAATGGTCAGGATAACGGCCAAAATAATCAATAATGGTTAGCAAAGAACTTACGACCACGAGGGTCTTAGGTAAGGACCGACACAATCTATGACCACCTTACTAAAGCGCGGGCCCTTTCAATGACTGGGATAGGCTGCAGAGGGAGCCGACTGGGGTTCGTTTCCCCGCTACCCGGACAATCATGGTGCGACAGTAAGAGCTGACGTCTTCATCCTAGGCCAAAAGAACTGGGATAAAATTTCTTAAATAGTTCTTCCTAACTCCTAAATGAATTTCACCCACCCCATCATGAGTTTATTACTAAGTATGTCCCAAGCCGCAAAGGTTTGGGAATAAATAACTTGATGATGAACCAAATTCAAGGTGATTGGCAGGAGAATTGAGGGACGGAACTTCCGCATTAATACACCAGACCTAGTGTAGTAGCACTTGATTCTTGCTCAGCTTCTGTCTCTGTGCAACTGACCTATTGAGAAAACCTACCAGCTCAGGATCCCCTGCTTGTAGCTCAATAATCCTATTCTAGTGATGGGAGAGGAACCAAAACTAGTGACATCTGGGGTTCCTATCTCCATCAGAACTAATCTGGAGGTTATCTGGTTGTGGGGAATCTCAAAATTCACTGGAGACCAAGATCAGTATGGTCCGGCTGATAAGATTATCCTCTGACTTCTACAGTCCTGAGGGAAACTTCATCAACTTCACTAGTCTTTCTACCTCTGTAATTGCGGTCTATGCTACGGGTCACAGCACACGCAGGAACAACCCCTGAAAGTCTACTTCTAACTGCACAGTATTATTCTCGGTGAATTGGGACAAGATGAGATCACAACATTAGGGAACACTGTCGCCAACGAAGTCATTTCCATCAATAGAGAGACCTCACAGGTAAGCTTATCTACTACCCTAACGTGACATAGCCTGACTTTATGGATGACCGCAGGTACACTTGACAAAGGGGAATACGCGACCCACCGGTCAAACTGTTCACAAGCACTCCAGCGCTACCAGTATAGCATGAATCCAGGAATGGAGCAGCTTTAGTAACAAGGAGATGGGCTGAGCCTGTGTCTCTCAAGAGTTTAACAGAAGTGGGGTTGACTGAATTGATCCAAAGCTAAGGAACCAGGAGAACAAAATGTGGTTCAAAGGTTGATATCATAGAAGAGGGAAGATTCAGGGCAACAGTCTGACTTGAGGGCAGTGACAGGCTCCAATAATTCTCCGGATTGCTCGGGCCAATTCTGACCAAAAGAGCGGGGATCCTTGGTGAGAGGAATTTTTTCTTTAACTTGAGACAGTCGCTGATGACATGTCCTGGCTTCTACAGCACTCTGCAACTAAAGTTTCTTCTCACCAGTAGGAGTAGATCCACCTGTCCCATGGACCATGGGCCTTCACCCGGGGTAGATGATGCAGAACCCGAGGGTCGGGTCGTATGACAAGAGGCAGGGACCCTGATGTAGAGATGTTGTTGGTGTACGCTTTGAAGGAAGTGAAGGACTGGGACATGGGAGCATAAGACCTGAATTTACATTTCTATTAGTTAAGGAATAATGGTCAGCCACTGACCCTTCAGCATCAGCCGGGTACAGATACTGATCCAAATGTGCTCGAATGTCGCCTGGGATACACTTTCTAACCTCTCTAGTAGGATTAGTTCAATGCTTGTCATGTTCTACATGGGCAGGACTCCACTTTCAATCCACCTCCGACAAAGGACCTGTTTCTGCCTGAAGAACTCCACAAATGTTTGTTTGTCAGTCTTCCGGCAGTTACGGAACTGTTGCCGGTAGGCTTCAGGAACAAGTTTATAAGCGCTCAAAACTGCGGACTTAAAAGGGCATAGTCTCGACATTGATCCTCAGAGAGGGCAGAAACACATCTAATGCTTTCTACCAGTGAAAGATCTATAAATAAGTTGGAGATTCATTGAGAAACAGGCCACTTGTTAAGTCGGGCAATTTTCTCAAAAGAGAGAAGAATTTGTCTGGTTCTTCCTCATTAAATTTAGAACACTGTTGAGACATTTGTCAACACCGAACAGTTGAAGTATTACTACCCTGAGCCAAACCTCGCTGTTTGAGAGTTTCCAGCTCCACCTCGAGTCTCTGTTGGAGTTCAACTTGTAAGGCCAAATTACTTGGTGTAACAATTTCCTATGAATCTCCTGACGGTTAGTTATGATTTCATTGTCAATAAGGTAGTTGAGACAGCTCTTTCTTAACTCTAGCCTTATTCATGCAGAAGAGGCCTTCTACTCATAATAAGCACGAGGGACGTTAATTTACCTAGTTCTTCAGTACTGACTGAAGCTGCAGAAGCCAAAAGCTTTCCAGGTCAAAACATGTTGAACTCAAAATCGAGAAAGCGAAAAAGTAACTGTGGCAGCTAAGCCAATCTAGCTAGCTAATTAATACTATTTAAAATACAATCAACTGTGAAACACAGCAAGGGATTAACCAAACACCTGGTACATAAGATAAGGGGTTAACTCACCAGTAGCTTAAGCAATAACAGGAGCAATATAAATGAACACTGTAACACAGCAACTTGCATCCAAAAATACTTCTAGCGATGAAAGAACACCTGCGAGTAACAACACTTGATATGACACAACAATGGTAGTTAGTTCCGAACACAGGCCCCCACTTGTCGCGATCCCACTATCTTCTTTATACCTGGGGAGGAAACCCACCCAAGTTATTATCAAATAGAACAAATAGGAAACACGGCAATAATTATCCCCACAAAACCTACTCAACTAAATGTACTTGAATAAGTATGAACAAGTTGGAAATAAAATGAATTGCAAAAGGGAAGATAATTAATTAACTAATTTATGTTCTAAAGGAGTAATGACTAGCAAACAAGAATTTAAGGAATAAATGATCGTATATTAAAATAAGAGTGATGCCGAAGGGTGAAAATATACCGTAAAGAGTTAGACCTAACGAATATTACTTAACATAACTATATTACACAGACATACAAAATATATATATATATATATACAAATAATCCCTACAAAATAAAGTTATTTCCTACCAATATGAGATTCTCACACCAGGATCCCTTCCTAGGCCTAAGTAACTAAACGTGTCACTACAATACCTGATACCACTAGGCATTGCAGAAGTCTGACAAGGCACTAGACAAGGGTCAAGGCTAGAGAACGAATGGACACGCTCTACCATATGCCACGGTTTTTCGCCACTGGGGGAAGCGTGCCCACGCTGTGAGGAGCTGCCCATATCACGGATCCTGTGACATTTGCTAGATATTTTATGGCACAATAAATACTACTCTTTGACGGAATTTCAATAGTGAGTAACACACTATTTACATTAGCAACATACATAAATATACAATTAACCTAAGTAAATTAAGAACAATAATACGATATTTAAGTACACCAATAAAGTTAATAGTTTGTGTGAAATGTGGCGCAAATGATATGCCCCCACGCTTATGCTAGAGTTCTCGAGCGCTCAGGCACGTGACAGTTATGTTTACTATTCGTTAGGTGACTGTAAAGTAGCTGCTTTGGCAGTCTACTGTCGCCCATGCTGGTTACTTTGCCAGTCCAACATAGTTGTTCATGGAACCTTCTAGCCTCTATGTTCCTTAAGCAGTTTGTGACAGCGTAAATACTGACATTTGTACTCTCGTCTTCCCATCGAACTTGGAGGATGGAACATAGACTACCTTGGTGAAATTTTTCAAGTGCTTTGAGGTGCTTCCTGTATTTGACCCATGTCTCACTGACATATAGCAGGGTGGTGAAGACGACTGCTTGATATACGTGCAACTTTGTAGATAATTTCAGCTCCCTACAGCAGAAGACACGAGTACAGAGTCTGCCAAAGGCTTTAGATGCACAGCTGATCCAATTTTGAATCTCTTCATCAATGTCCACGGTGGTGGACAGGTGGGAGCCGAGATGCTGACAGAGAGTAATGAAACTATCCATAAAGCATATGGACTAGACATATATTATATTGGGTAAAAGTGGCGAAACCCAATTGTTGCTTTTCTTTATTGAAAAAATATTGTTTATATAATTCCTGAGTGTAAATCAACCGTAACTTCCACTATCAATGGGTGTGAAGGGAGAGGACGGCGGCTATGTAAATAGACCGTTTAATCACGTCCGTTTGATGTAAGATTATGAGTGTGACTGC
>NW_024737097.1:7069737-7409737 GCF_018991925.1 Homarus americanus
CACTTATATAATAGTTCTGTTGATGAGACAGGGGCCATTACAGTAACCTTACAGAGGGTAGTACCATTAAACTGGATGGATAGTAGAGGTGTCGCTGATCCAGGGGCAAGCTGAAAGAGAATCTGAGTCTTACGTATAGTCTCCTCAAGGCCGAAGTGTTCATACGCATCTGTGTAGGTGTTCAGAATCTCCTGTAGGTCGCGTTCAGTGTGAGCGACAAGGTTGAGGTCGTCTGTATACTGAAGCTCAGTAATGGAAGAGGCCGACACCTTTGTTCCTATCCGGAGTCGTCTTATGTTGAAAAGACCCTTAATGTCCACCCCGCCGGCTAAATAGGCACTGGTACGAATAAGGAAGGCAGCAAGAAAATGAAAAAGAGAATTGGTACCAGCACACATCATTGTTTTACTCCCGCTTGGATGGGGAAGAACTCAGACTGGGTGCCATTGTGCATGACACTGTCGTTCATGCCATCATGGAGTTGCCTCACAATGGCGATGAATTTTGGTGGGCAGCCAAAACGGCTGACGGCCCACCACAGGTCTTCACTGTTGACTGAGTCGAAGGCTTTATTTTGGCTGTTGAAGGCCATGTACAGGTCACGACGATGTTTTGTTCACTTTTCCTGTATCTGGCGGGCAGCAAAGATCATGTCAGTGGTACCATGTGTTGGTCTAAAACCACATTGTGATTGAGAGAGGAAGTTTTCTGCCTCAGGAGAAAAGACTGTTTAGGAGGACTCGGGCGATAATCTTGGCAGCTATGGACAGCAATGAGATCCCACAGTAGTTGCCACTGTCTGACCGATCTCCCTTGTTCTTATAAATATTCACGATGGAGGCATCTTTAAGAGCATGGGGGATTTCCTATTTTTCCCATATATTCTCCAGGAGAGAGTGGAGACGGCTGGCAAGCAGAGGTCCTCCTGCTTTATACACCTCGGTTGGAATTCCCTCAGGCCCTGAGGCTTTGTTATTTTTCATCTGTTTGATGGCAGTAGTTACCTCATCCAGGGATGGAGGATAACTGAGATGGGTCAGCTCTGGATGATAAGAGACTTGCTGGGTTGTCAGCCCATTCACATCGATGTTTCGGTTGAGCAGTGAATGAAAATGTTCTTTCCAGTGCTGAAGGATACCTTCTTCGTCTTTTATTAGGGAGTTGCTGTCGGATGAGCAGAGAAGGGCTACGCCATGCGTGATTGGCTCATGAATTGTTTAAGTAACAGTAGTAGTAGTAGTAATGGTGGTAGTAGTAGTACTTATAAGTAGTTGTAGTAGTAACGTTAAATAATGTCAGCGGGGTGTACAGGGTGTTCACAAAGTTTGTGCATGTCACATGCTTTATGTTTAAAACAGTATTTTTTTAGATTGCGAAGGTATCAGCTTTAGTCCGAGACTGGAGGTTGTTCTGCCAGTCAATTAAATCAGCACGTTTATCATCAATGAGTACATTAATTTCCGGGTCATTTTCGTCAAACCAGTCCTGGTGTATTCTTTCGATCTGGCCGAGAGCTTCTCTGCAGGTTTTGTCATGACAGTGTCGAGAATACCCCATTTGGCACTGGGATTTGCGTTGTTTGCAGTCAGGTTCTTTATCAGCCCATCTTCGAGCTGCTCTCTGAAAGCATGTGGTACTGCTGGATTCTCCAGATGCTTAGTGTTAAAAAGTCTTCTGGAGGCTTGTTGCCTTCGCCGTTTTGAGGCGACGTGAAGTGAGATCTTGGCTCTGACGAGCTGATGATCAGTGTCGCAGTGGTCCGAGCCACGCATGGCTCAGGTGATGAGAACATCTCGGCGATCTCTTTCTCTGATAATGATGTAGTCAATGAGATGCTAGTGTTCGTATCGTGAGTGTTGCCACGAACCCTTGAACTTGTCTGCCTGCCTCAACAATGTATTAGTGATACTGAGGTTGTTTGAAGCACACTTACTGAGGAGGAGTAGGCTGCTGAAATTATACTTGCCTAGTCCATTTCTTCCTATGATTCCCTTCCAAATGTAAACATATCTGCCAACTCTGTCGTTGAAGTCACCAAGGTGCGCAACCTTATCTTCTCTGGGGATAGAGATTAGCACTCTGTCGAGGTCAGCATAAAAGGCCTCCTTTATGTTATCCTCTGCATCCAGTGTTGGGGCGTATGCAAGGATGAAAAAGGAATGACATGAGTGATTAAGTGTGACTCCAAGTGTCATGAGGCACTCGTTGATCTCAACATCTGGCGGGATGGAACCAGGTGCAAGATGCTTTTATACCAGAATGATTGACGAATTATCTGAAGAGAAGCAGCAGCCCAGAAGCTACGTTGCAGACTGCTTGAGATGTCGCCTGTCCTTCTCTCTACTCAGGTTTGCAATGCTTTGCCTCAGGGGAATAAGATCTTCGGCCCCTATGTCAATAACAGTAGCAGACATAGACTGAGAGGCAACAGTCTCTGATTGCCGCATTGATCATCAGCTTAACTAACTCAACTAGTGTAGTTACTTTGTATTAGGATAGTTAGTTAATAAAACATGTGGAGAAGGTATGGCTGTAAGGGGAGGTTGGAGGCCATAAAAAGAAAAAAATAGTAGTAGTAGTAGTGGTGCTCTAAGGTACGGTCGGCCAGTAGAAGGTTTGCCCTCCCAATGCGTGTGTGGCTCTTCCTATAACGTCGATCACGCCATGGTCTGCAAGAAAGGGGGCTTCATATGCATGAGGCATGACGAAGTAAGGGACCTCACAGCAAATATGTTGAAGGAAATCTGCCGGGATGTCATGGTAGAACCGACCCTCCTTCCATTGGATGATGAGATCTTCCAACATAGGACTTCAAACACATCTAAAGAAGCCCGTGTTGACGTCAGTGCTCGAGGATTCTGGACGCGGGGACAGCGAGCTTTCTTCGACATCAGGATTTTTGATCCCATGGCCGCATGTCACCATAACCTAGCTCTCGATGCTGCACATAGGAGAAACGAGAACGACAAGAGAAGGGCATATGGGGAGAGAATTCAAAACGTTGATCAAGGCAGCTTCACTCCTCTAGTTTTCACAACCTCTGGTGGGATGGGACCAAGTGTAAGATGTTTCTACACCAGTCTCGCGAAGGTGATCTCCGAACAGAAGCAGCAGCCCAGAAGTTATGTTACAGCCTGGATGAGATGTCGACTGTCTTTCTCTCTCCTTCGGTCGGCTTTGCTCTGCCTCAGGGGAACGAGAGCTTCTGCCCCAATTCCGACAACTGCTGCAGATATTGACTATGAGGCTACAGTCACTGAATGCTGCATAGATCTGCGGCTCAACTAATTCAACACAGATAGGATAGCTACCTATGTATTAGGATATTTAATAAGTAGGTAATTAAATGGTGGCGAAGGTGTGGCTATTGGGGGAGGCTGGAGGCCACGTTAAAAAAAAAAAAAAAAAAAAACTACAAGTAGTAGTAATAGTAGTAGTAACGTTAAATAATTTCAGCGTGGTGTACAGGGTGTTCACGAAGTTCTATTCTTATTTAAAGATTTTATTACAACAAAACCTAAAGAGATAGAAAATGCATTTTGTATTTATTTTGTTGAACCTTAATGATTAGTTGCAACTCTTGCAACTCTAAACTACGGGACCACGTTACTGTTCAGCATATCAAGATACACACCTCCTGTGATATTCTGCTTAACAGAAACATGGGCTTCTCCATATCGTACTTGAGTCTACACCAAACATGAATTTTTGACGCATTATGCAGGTGTTCAAGAAACTAAGGTAGGTTATAAGACTCCCATATTCACACATTGTTGTGGTTAACTCTGCAAGACACGTGAAAGGTGGCTAAAATAGGTTAGGTTAGGTTAGGTTAGGTTAGGTTTGGCTTGGTTTGGTTAAGTCCTCATCACTCTCGATGACCTAGTGAATGTGTCCATAACTATATCTACTATTTGTTTCTATTTTTACTTTCCAGCGATTAATATTCAATACGATTAAGCCTGGTGAGGTCGGGAGAAAAGAGAAAAAAATGAGTTGCGTTGCGATAAATGATTTATCTCCCTATTGGTGTTGGCTGCCTGCCCGTGCTTATCTCTCCTATCCTGTTTGACGTCACTGATCGACAAACATTTTTCTCAACAGCGCTTCATCCACCGCCGTATCTTGCATGGGGTGGGGGGTGGGGGTGTAGAGACTGTCACGGATTTATTACACAAGAATATTCTCCAGTGTGGCGGAGGTTGTGAAGTGAATAGCGGCCAGCCAGCGTGTTGATCTTTTCTCCAGCTGACACTTGTTGGAAACAAGATACAGAAACCTCGGAATGGGAAGATTGGGCGCATTCGTTTGGGCGCAACCTTTTGGCCGCTGACGTTTGGTCGTCAGCTGATTAGGCGTCAGGTTCTTGGGCGCCATACTTTTTGGCGCTAGGAAATAAAATGTTCGTTTGATTCGTCAAAATTCAAAGTCAAACTTTAAAAAAATTAAAACTGTAATTTACCTTTATACCTAAAAAGTTAAATCTATTAATCAATAAAAAAAAAGTTAAGTAACTTTTTTAGCATCTATGTTTTCACATCTAAGAAAGGTTTCATATATTCTTCTATCTGCATCTCTATATTTTTTTAGTTTCTGCGGTGGTTCATGCCCAGCTAGTAGCCGTTCACAATATGAATCTCTACCTTTCTGTACTTTACGCAGCCCATCTATTAATTTCCATATGGTGGGACGTTGCATGCTAAGTTCACATTTTAATCGACGGTGGGTTGTTTAGTTCTGTTAGTTTCAAAGTCAAATACAAATGTTACTTTGCGTATCAACTCTGAATTTAAAAATATGTAGAATACAAATCAGTTTTCCAAATAAACACTGTTCTTAGTGCCGAAACGTCCGTCGCCAAATGGGCTGGCGCCAAAATGGGTTGATATTGCTTGATATTGCCGGTACCAACACAGGTACAGTACAGGTTTGGTGTGACGGTGTCTTAAGCCACTGCAGATGACACGAAGATACCTTTAAATATTATGTAAACAAACGATACCTAAAAAAAGTTTATGTATTTGTTTTGAGTTTCTTTTTATGGATGTAGATATACGTGTGTGTGTGTGTGTGTGTGTGTTTGTGTGTGTGTGTGTGTGTGTGTGTGTGTGTGTGTGTGTGTGTGTGTGTGTGTACAGTCTGTTGGTGTTAATTCTAATTATACCCCTGCGCATTCGTATAGGCAGTTGTGTATAGTATAGTTCACGTCCCTTTAAACAAGAGTGCGTGCATTTGTACACACGAGTGAACAAATGCCAAAGCATAATGGAGTGTGTTCCGTTTCAGGAGGTGTTGATGAGTGATTATATAGGACTACAAGAATCCTTATATAAATCATTATTTGTGTAATAATTGTATACGTAGAACGAGTATAGGAAGAGGTGCAGCTCGTACCCTGTTTCAAGGGTCACTGGTTAATCCAACTGTGAATGGGGTCACATTAACGTAATTTGTTTGCTATGATTATAAGTTACAGACGAGTATACATGTATAATTGTTTTCTGTGTCTGTAGAGCGGTGTGTACAAAATCATAGTGTAACGCTGGTGGTCAGCACGTCATAGGGTCCTGTGTGTTGGTGGATCCTCAAAGGGGTGCGGGAAGGGGGACCAGCCTGCTGAAAACATTGCCAAAGAGGACCATAATCAATCCCACGAACCTGATGAATTGCAGTTTAATCTAACCTCCTTTTCCTCCTCTCCCTCTCCCATACCCATCTCATCTTTCCCCCACGTCCTCCTTTTCCTCCTCCTCCTCCTCCTACCCTTTCTTCTCTTGCTCCATCTCCTCTTCCTCCTATCCCATCCCCAACTCCTCCATCTCGTCTTCCTTTTCCGTTTCTTCTTCCTTCTCCCCCTGCTCCATCTCTTCCTCCTCCCCCTCCCCCTCCACAATCCCCACAGCCCTTTCCCCCAACGTCCTCCTCTTCATCTTCCTCTTCCCCCACCTCCTCCTCCTATCCCTTCTCTCCTGCTTCTCCTCCTTCTCGTGCAAAACCTTGAGTGGATTTAAAAACAAATTACTGGATGTAATCGGCGGTAAGCCTCCACATGCAAGAAAAATGAGAAGCTTTCTCGATCGTGGCGAATTTTTGTCCACGTTCAGCGTCCTTATTAAACAAGAAACGCTTTGTGTTATGTCTAGTTCTTTTATAGAACGTTTTTCCGACTTCTTATGGTCATTGGTCAGCTTTACTTAAATATGTTGTAATCAGAGTAACGTTTTACCAAATCCGGCTTCGAAGGTTCATGGCACCATAAGCTCGATGAACAGGCTTTGTGTGAAATATAACAAAGTCTAGCACAGCTTTTAGTGTCCTGGCTGGGTGAGGTTGTTGATTATATGTAGAAGTCTGTGTGCTTTATGGGCTAATGAAATATATATGGAACCTCGTGTTTCGAAGCCGGATTTGGTAAAACGTTACTCTGATCACCTAAGAGGCACGGGTAGTCCCCAATTTGGAGGTTCACAGCACCATAAGCTCGATGAACAGGCTTTGTGTGAAATATAACAAAGTCTAGGACTGCTTTTAGTGTCCTGGTGGTCTAGAGGTAACGTTCCCCGGTCACATACATAAGATCGTGGGTTCGAGTCCTGGCGGGGTGAGGTTGTTGATTATATGTAGAAGTCTGTGTGCTTTATGGGCTAATGGAAAAAAAAAAAAAAAAAAAAAAAAAAAAAAAATATATATATATATATATATATATATATATATATATATATATATATATATATATATATATATATATATATATATATATATATATATATATATATATATATATATATATAAAATCAACGACCTCACCAGCCAGGACTCGAACCCTGGACCATATGCGTGTGCCTACCCGGGCACAGTACACTGTCCCACATTGATTCTTGGTTCAACAATAGACGACCTTCGGTATCTCACCGTAGCTCACCCTTTACAGTACTTCAACTAACTGGATAAGGTTAATTAAGTTAGTGTCAATTGTCACGGGACATTAAGACCGAAATGAAGGATTTATGGAAACTCGGTTTGTAACAGTAACATATATTACACTATCTACATCCACAGAGCAAGACTTCATATACTGTACGTATAAATATATCCAATTACTTTACGCACAACTCGCGGCTATCCTGTAACCCTCGTCGGTATGTGTATACCAGGCCTCCTGGCTCCCCCTGCTGTCTGGTTCATTTGGTTGCTCACGCTGCTTTGCCCCAACCGTCACCACCACTAGTATAATGAGGCTCGCCTGCCAACTAATACATTACATCGAAAGTCTTACATCTTGTAAACTTTAAAACTAAATATGGCTTTTACATAATTTTTAACAACCAAAACTAAATAAAACTGATACAAAGAAACACCTTAAATCAAAACATCATATAATTTATCTAAACATACAGTCCGTGAACCACCATCATCCACAATGATCGATCTCGAGCATCACCTAATTACCCAATTATAAACAGCGGCGTGGGATGAGATTGTGACCGTCTAATGTTAAAGATTTTTTGTTTTCAGATTAGCCTATTGCTGTTTGATATTCACTCAATATTAGCATTATATTTATGTACAGTTACCAGCTAAAGTCCTCCCACAGCCCTGCTTCACAGGGCTGTGGGAAAACTTTTGCTGGCAACTGTACGTGAATGCTAGTAGGTAGTAGTCAGCTATCAAACAGGGAGGTACTACGGCCTGGGAAAAAAATCGAAGCATAATGTATTGTCTAATGGTAGACCCAAAGTCTAATTATACCAAGTCAACCCACTTCCAGTCGAAAATTCGTCCTTCACCGCGCATGAGGGTCATCTGGCCGGTAGCCGGGGGTGGGATCTCAGTTTAATACAGTTACCAGCTGGCCGTTGTGGTGCGGGTGTCCATGACAATGCCTGATAAGTGCTCTGTATTTGGATGCATGTCAAATTACAGATTACATGACAAAAGTTTGAAATTTCATCGATTTTCAAAGTTTGAAAAAAAAATGATTTTATTGAGCATACAGCAAATATATAAGGTGCACTAGGAGGAAGGGCAATACTTGAGAGCCGTTGGCAGGTTTAACTTTAAATTCCCTAAGTCTAACTTTCGGCAGGAAACCGGATGTGGAGAGACAAGTACCTATTTATTGCTTGAAACTGTTGTATAGTCTATTCATCTGTAATATATCTAGTGGCCATATTGGTAAATTGTAAACCTCTACACATATATACTTGTATTCACTGATTAACTGTAATAGCTTGGGGGGAGAGAGGATGATGACAATTATGATAATTGAAAATTTGTATTATTGTCTTTAACTATTTTATTTAATTCTTGTATTCGTTTTGTTCCCCCAGTAAATAGCCTATGATTACTTAATTACTTTTACACTGATACTGGCACCAAAATCATAGAAGTATAGATATGCTAATAATAGAGAGAGGAAAAATAGGATTGTTATTAATAATAATAATAGTAATAATAATAATAATAATATTAATATTAATAATAATAATAATATTAATATTAATAATAATAATAATAATAATAATAACAATAATAATAAAAATACATTTTTAATTATAATAATAGGAATATAAAAATACTGATTACATGAGAAGGTCAAGTGACTAACAAAGATAGTGTGCCAGGGGAGGAGAAAATAAGGAAATATGGCAAGAATATCCACCTCGGAAAACGACGTCACATAATAAGCTCCGCCCACGTAGACCAAGTCCCAGGCTGCTTGATCTGACATTCTGCCTCATTTACACTCACAATAAATGCAGGGTCTCAATTGTTTGTGTTACTTTGACAATACAACATTCAAACATATATCATTTCTCACTCTTGATTTTTTTTTATTTATTATCATTATTATTATTATTATTATTATTATTATTATTATTATTATTATTATTATTATTATTATTATTATTATTATTATTATTATTATTATTATTATTATTATTATTATTATTATTATTATTATTATTATTATTATTATTATTATTATTATTACTATAATCAATATTATTGTTATTATTATTATTATTATTATTATTATTATTATTATTATTATTATTATTATTATTATTATTATTATTATTATTATTATTGTTATTATTATTATTATTATTATTATTATTATTATTATTATTATTATTATTATTATTATTATTATTATTATTATTATTAATTATTTAATTGTTTTGTGTTTTATTATAATGTTTATCTTTTTGTATTAATTTTTAATAATAATAATAATAACAATAATAACATTATTATTATTATTATTGTTATATTTTCGCCCCCCAGGCCCTGATGTGGGTCAGTGACCTGTGCCCTGGTGGGCTAATGTCCGTCAAAAAAAAAACATACATGCCATAAAAAAAAGAGAAATGTGGATTTTTTCTTTATGACAAAGTTTTCCTTAAACTACCTGGCATAATACAAAGAACCTTAATTTAGGTACATACTGTAATGAGAGTCAAGAATGATACAACTTTTCTTAAAATTTACCGCGATTCTTTAAAGTACCGAAGAGCCAGAGGGAGAGACAATCTAATTATTCAGGATAATTAATGAAACTTACCTTATTTTACGCCAATTTAACTCCGCTTGTTAAGAGAAATAAGTGAACCAATGTTTCGGATCAATAGTCCCATGATTTGAATGATATGAAACAGCTATTCAAATATATGAACCGGTAATTAGTATGAATAATTCGGAAAGTCAGATATTTTACCTAAAACATCGGATAAACCTCTCATTAATCCGGGTAATTTAACCAATAATTAGGGTAAGTAAGAAGTAAAGACAAACCGACCAATAAATCGAGTAAATGAACCGGAGGCCAATTATTTATTCCTCAGATTAAAAAAAAAATTCTCCTCACATAACATTACCTTCCTACATCCTCCTACCTCCTACCCTCCTACACCCTCCTACACCCTCCTACACCTCCTACATCCTCCCTACACCCTCTACACCCTCCTACACCCTCCTACATCCTCCTACACACCCTCTACACCCTCCCACACCCTCCCCACACCCTCCCTACACCCTCCCCACCCTCCCTCCACATCCTCCCTCACCCTCCTACACCCTCCTACCCTCCTACATCCTCCCTACACCCTCCTACACCCCTCCTACATCCTCCTCCACACCCTCCTACACCCCTCTACATCCTCCTACGGACCTACACCCCTCCTACACTCTTACAACTCCTCCTACACCTCTACACCCTCTACACCCTCCTACATCCTCCTACACCCTCCTACACACCCTACATCCTCATACACCCTCCATTTCTCCTACACCCCTCCTACATCCTCCAATACCCATCTACACCCTCTACACCCTCCTACCACCCTAAACCCTCCCTACACTCCTAAATCCTCCTACACCTCACAACCCCACCTACACACCTACATCCTCCTACACCCTCCACACACCCTCCCTACATTCTCCCTACACCCTCCTACATCCTCAATACCCATCTACACCCTCTACACCCCTCCTACACCCTCTACACCCTCCTACACCCTCCTAAATCTCCTACACCTCTACAACCCACCTCACACCCACCTACATCCTCCACCTCCTTACACCCTCCCACCTATACCACCCCCTCCTACATCCTCCATACCCATCTACACCCTCTACACCCTCCCTACACCCTCCTACATCCTCCCTCACACCCTCCTACATCCTCCTACATCCTCCTACACCCTCCTAAATCCTCCTACACCTCTACAACCCACCACACCCACCTACATCCTCCCACACCCTCCCCTCCCCCCACCCCACCACACACCTCTACACCCCTCCTACACCCTCCTACATCCTCCCTACACCCCCTCCTACATCCTCCTACATCCTCCTACCTCCTAAATCCTCCTACACCCTCTACAACCCACCTACACCCACCTACATCCTCCTACACCCTCATACACCCTCCTACATTCTCCTACACCCTCCTACATCCTCCAATACCCATCTACACCCTCTACACCCCTCCTACACCCTCCTACATCCTCCTACACCCTCCTACATCCTCCCTACACCCCTCCTACATCCTCCACCTCCCCACATCCTCCCTACACCCCTCCCCACACCCCTCCTACACCTCCTACATCCTCCCTACACCCCTCCACCTCCTACATCCCTCCTACACACCCTTCACATCCTCCTACACCCTCCAACATCCTCCTACCCTCCTACATCCCTCCTACATCCTCCTACACCCTCCTTCTCCTACATCCTCCTACCCTCCTACATCCTCCTCCTACACCCTCCTACATCCTCCACACCCTCCTACACCCTCCTACACCCCTCCTACATCCTCCTCATCCTCCTACACATCCCACCACTCCTACATCCTCCTACACCCTCTACACCCTCCTACATCCTCCTACGCCCTCCTACATCCTCCTACACCCTCCTACACCCTCCTACATCCTCTACACCCTCCTACATTCTCCTACATCCTCAATACCCCATCTACACCCTCCTACACCCTCCTACACCCCTCTACACCCTCCTACACCCTCTAATCCTCCTACACCCTCTACAACCCACCCTACCACACTACTCCTACATCCTCCTACACCCTCCTACACCCCTCCTACACCCTCCCCACATCCTCCTACACCCTCCTCCACATCCTCCCTGCCTCCATCCTCTACACCCTCCTACATCCTCTCACCCTCCTACACCCTCCCCTACACCTCTGCATCCTCCTACACCCTCCTCATCCTCCACCACCCCTCCCACCATCCTCCCTGCCCCATCTACACCCCCTACACCCTCTTTCCCCTACATCCTCCTACACCCTCCTACCCCCCCTCCACCTCCTCTACACCCTCCCTACACCCTCCTACATCCTCCCTACGCCCTCCCCACATCCTCCTACACCCTCCCTAAACCCTCCTACATCCTCCTACACCCTCCCTACACCCTCTTACATCCTCTTCCACATCCTCCTACACACCTCCTACACCCTCCTACACCCTCCTACATCCTCCCATCCTCCTACACCCTCCTACACCCTCCTACATCCTCCTACACCCTCCTACACCCTCTTACATCCTCTTACATCCTCCACCACCTCCTACACCCTCCTACACCCTCCACCCTCCACAATCTCTACACCCTCCTACACCCTCCCTACATCCTCCTACATCCTCCCTACCTCCTACCTCCTCCTACACCCTCCTACATCCTTCCCTACATCCTCCTGTCCTCCTACACCCTCCTACATCCTCCCTACACCCTCCCTACACCCTCTTCTACATCCTCCTACTACTCCTACTCCCTCCTCACCCTCCTACACCCTCCACCTCCTACTTCTCCTACACCCTCCTACATCCCCTACACCCTCCACATCCTCCCTACACCCCTCCTACATTCCCTCCCACATCCTCCCTACACCCCCTCCCTACACCCTCCTACACCCTCCTACACCTCCTACACCCCCTACACCCCTCCTACACCTCCTTCCTCACACCCTCCTACATCCCCCTACATCCTCCACATCCTCCTACACCCTCCTACATCCTCCTACATCCTCTCATCCTCCACCCTCACACATCCTCCTACACCCTCCTACATCCTCCACACATCCCTCCTACATCCTCCTACACATCCTCTACATCCTCCTACACCCTCCTACATCCTCCTACACTTCTACATCCTCCACACCCTCCTACACCCTCCTACACCCTCCCTACAACCTCCTACATCCTCCCTACATCCTCCTACACCCCTCCTACACCCACCTACATCCTCCTACATCCTCCTACACCCTCCCACATCCTCCTACACCCTCCTACCCTCCTACATCCCTCCTACACCCTCCTACGTCCTCCTACCCTCCTACGTCCTCCTGACCTCCTACATCCTCCTACACCCTCCTACATCCTCCCTCTACACCCTCCTACATCCTCCCACACCTCTTACATTCCTCCCTACACCCTCCACATCCTCCTACAACCTCCCTACATCCTCCTACATCCTCCTACACCCTCCTACATCCTCCTACACCCTCTGCCTCCCTACATCCTCCTACACCCTCTCTACACCCCTCTACACCTCCTACCTCCATCCTACACCCTCCTACACCTCCTACATCCTCCTACATCCTCCTACATCCTCCTACATCCTCCACACCTCCCCTCCTACACCTCCTACACCCTCCACTTCTCTACATCCTCCTACACCCTCTTACGTCCTCCTACACCCTCCTACATCCCTCCACATCCTCCTCCATCCTCCACACACCCTCCTACACCCTCCTACATCCTCCTACACCTCTCCTACATCCTCCATCTCCTACATCTCCTCCCTCCCCTCCTGCGTCCTCTCCATCCTCCTACACCCTCCTCACCCCTCCTACATCCTCCTACACCCTCCACATCCCTCCCTACACCCTCTACATCCTCCTACACCCCTCCTACACCTCCCTACATCCTCCTACACCCCTCCTACCACCCTCCCTACACCCTCCTACCCTCCGCTCCTCCACCACTCCTACACCCTCCTACATCCTCCTGCACCACTCCACCTCCTACACCCTCCTCTACCCTCCTACACTCTCCTACACCCTCCTACATCCTCCTACATCCTCCTACACTCTCCTACACCCTCCTACATCCTCCACCATCCTCCTACACCCTCTTACGTCCTCCTACACCCTCCTACACCCTCCCATCCTCCTACCATCCTCCTACACCCTCCCTCACCCTCCTACACCCTCCTACACCTCCTACATCCTCCTACATCCCCTCCTACACCCTCCACCCTCCTACACCCTCCTACATCTCCCTACATCTCCTCCTACACCCTACACCCTCCTACATCCTCCTACACCCTCTTGCTCCTCCTACCCTCCTGCCCTCCCTACATCCTCCTGCACCCCTCCTACACCCTCTGCCTCTACATCCTCCTACACACTCCTACACCCTCCTACACCCTCTACACCCTCCCTACGTCCTCCTACACCCTCTACACCTCCTACATCCTCCCCTGCATCCTCCTACACCCTCCTACATCCTCCCTCCTCACATCCCTCCTACATCCTCCCTACATCCTCCTACACCCTCCCACCCTCCTCCCTACACCCCTCACCACCCTCCTGCATCCTCCTATCCTCCTACATCCTCCTACACCCTCCTACACCCTCACCCTCCCTGCACCCCTCCTGCACCTCCTACATCCCCTACATCCTCCTACATCCTCCTACACCTCACATCCTCCCTACATCCTCCCCTACATCCTCCCTACACCTCCTACATCCTCCACCACTCCTCCCTACACCCTCCCTACACCCTCCTACACCACTCCCTACGTCCTCCTACACCCCTCCTACATCCCTACATCCTCCTCACCCTCCTACACCTCCCTACATCCTCCTCCACATCCTCCTACACCCTCCTACATCCTCCTACACCCTCCCTACATCCTCCTACACCTCCCTACATCCTCCTCACCCTCACATCCTCCCTACACCCTCCTACACCCCTCCCTACATCCTCCTACATCCTCCCTACATCCTCCTACATCCTCCACCACCCCTCTACATCCCTCCTACACCCCTTCCACATCCTCTGCACCCTCCTACACCTCCACCACCCCTCCTACAACCCCTCCTACATCCTCCCTCATCCTCCTACACCCTCCTACACTCACTACATCCTCCTCACATCCTCCTACACCCTCCTGCATCCTCCTACACCCCCTCCCCTACACCCTCCTACATCCTCCCTACACCCTCTTGTCTCCACCCTCTTGCACACTCCTCCTCCTACATCCTCCACCACCCTCTCCATCCTCCTACACCCTCCTACACCCTCCTACATCCTCCTACACCTGCTTCGTCCTCCCTACACCCTCCCTACATCCTCCTCCAACCTCCTGCATACTCCCCACATCCTCCTACACACTCCTGTCCTCCTACACCCTCCTACACCCTCCTACATCCTCCTACACCCTCTTACGTCCTCCTACACCCCTCCTACACCCTCCTACACATCCTCCTCATCCTCCTACACCCACCACCCCCTCCTACATCCTCCCTCCATCACTCCCTACCATCTCCATCCTCCTACACCCTCCTACATCCTCCTACACCCTCCCTCCCACCTCCTACATCCTCCCTACACCCTCTTACATTCTCCTACACCCTCCTACACCCTCCCATCCTCCTCCATCCTCCTACACCCTCCTACACCCCTCCTACATCCTCCTACACCCTCCTACATCCTCTACAACCCCTCCTACATCCTCCTACATCCTCCTACATCCTCCTACACCCTCCTCCTCCTCCTACACCCTCCTACATCCTACACCCCTCTACATCCTCCTACACCTCCACATCCTCCTACCACCCCTCCTACACCCTCCCCTACATCCTCCTACACCCCTCCTACACCCTCCCTACACCCTCCTACCCTCCTACATCCTCCTACACCCTCCTACACCCTCCTACACCACTCCTACACCCTCCTACACCCTCCTACACCCTCCCTACACCCTCCTACACCCTCCTACACCCCTCCACCATCCTCCTACATCCCTCCTACATCCTCCTACCACCCCTCCCTACACCCTCCTACATCCTCCCCACCCTCTTACGTCCTCCTACACCCCTCCCTACACCCTCCTACATCCTCCTACATCCTCCTACACCCTCCTACACCCTCCTACATCCTCCTACATCCTCCTACATCCTCCTACATCCTCCTACACCCTCCCCTACTCCTCCCTACATCCTCCTACATCCTCACCATCCTCCTCCCTCCTACATCCTCCTAACCCTCTTGCACTCCTCCTACACCCTCCTACACCCTCCTACGTCCTCCTACATCCTCCTACACCCTCCTACACCCTCCTACACCCTCCTACATCCTCCTACACCCTCCTACATCCTCCTCCATCCTCCCCACACCCTCCTACACCCTCCTACATCCTCCTCCATCCTCCCACACCCTCCTGCACCTACTCTGCATTCCCTCCTACACCCTCCCTCACACCCTCCTACATCCTCCTCCATCCTCCTACACCCTCCCTACACCCTCCTACACCCTCCTACATCCTCCTGCACATCCCCTCCCATCCTCCTACATCCTCCTACACCCTCTGCATCCTCCTACACCCTCCTACACCCTCCTGTCCTCCTACACCCTCTGCGTCCTCCTACACCCCCTCCTACACCCTCCTACATCCTCCTCCATCCTCCTACACCCACCCTACACCCTCCCTACATCCTCCCTACAACCTCCACATCCTCCTACATCCTCCTACATCCTCCTACACCCTCCCCACGTCTCCTCTGCACCCTCCCTACACCCTCCTACATCCTCCCTACATCCCTCCTCCATCCTCCTACACCCTCCTACCCTCCTACATCCTCCTCCATCCTCCCTACACCCCTCCTACACCCTCCTACATCCTCGCATCCTCCCTACTACACCTACACCCTCCTACATCCTCCTACATCCTCCTACATCTACTACGTCCCTCCTACACCCCTCCTACATCCTCCTACATCCTCCTATGCCTCCTACACCCTCCTGCATCCTCCTACACCCTCCTCACCCTCCTACACCCCTCCTGCACCCTTCTACATCCTCCTACACCCTCTCACCCTCCTACACCCTCCTACACCCTCCCTTCACCTCCTACATCCTCCTACACCCTCCTACATCCTCCGTCCTCCTACACCCCTCCTCCCCTCCCTCCTACTCACCCTCTTCACCCTCCTACACCCCTCCTACACCCTTCTACATCCTCCTGCCCTCTTACACCCTCTACACCCTCACCCTCTACGCCCTCTACACCCTCCTACATCCTCCTACATCCTCCTACACCCTCCTACACCCTCCTGCACCTCTACACCCTCCTACACCCTTCTACACCCTCCTACTTCCACACACATCCCTACACCCTCCTACATCCTCCTGCATCCTCCTCACCCTCTACACCCTCTACACCCTCCTACCACCCTCCTACACCCCTCCCTGTCCTCCTACATCCTCCTACATCCTCCTACACCCCCTCCTACACCCTCCCTACATCCTCCTACACCCTCCTACCACCCTCCTACACCCTCTCCTACATCCTCCTACACCCCTCCTACACCCTCCTACACCCTCTCTCCTCCTACACCCTCCACCACCCTCCTACATCCTCCTCACACCCTCCTACATCCTCCTACACCCTCCTACATCCTCCCTACACCCTCCTACACCCTCCTACATCCTCCCTACACCCTCCTACACCCTCCCACCATCCTCCACCACGTCCTCCTACATCCTCCTACATCCCTACCCTACCCTCTTCTTCTTCTAACCTAACTCCTTCTTCACCTATCCTCCACTGCCCCTCCTCACCCTCCTACATCCTCCTACATCCTCCCTACACCCCTCCTACACCCCCTCCTACACCCCTCTACACCCCACTCCTATCTCTACATCCTCCTACCATCCTCCTACATCCTCTACACTTCCTCCTCCACCCTCCTACATCCTCCTACACCCTCCCCACCACATCCTCCTACACCCTCCATCCTCTACACCCTCCCTACACCCTCCTACATCCTCCTACATCCTCCTACACCCTCCTACCCCTCCTACATCCTCCCTACACCCTCCTACACCCTCCTACACCCTCCTACACCCCTCCTACATCCTCCACACACCCTCCTGCATCCTCCTACACCCTCCCTACACCCTCCTACACCTCCTACACCCTCTTCATCCTCCTACACCCCCTCCTACACCCCTCTACACCTCCTACATCCTCCTACATCCTCCTACACCTCCTTCCTCACACCCTCTACACCCCTCCTACACCCTCCTACACCCTCCTACACCCTCCTACCCCTCCACATCCTCCTACACCCTCCTACATCCTCCTACCCCTCCATCCTCCTACACCCTCCTACACCCTCCTACATCCTCCTACATCCTCCTACACCCTCCTACATCCTCCTACATCCCTCCTACATCCTCCTATACCCTCCTACACTCTCCTACACCCTCCTACATCCTCCTACACCCTCACATCCTCCTTTCATCCTCCTACATCCTCCTACTCCCTACATCCTCCTACATCCCTCCTACACCCTCCTACACCCCTCCTACACCCTCCTACATCCTCCCTACACCCTCCTACATCCTCCTACACCCTCCCTACATCCTCCTACACCCTCCTACACCCTCCTACATCCTCCTACACCCTCCTACATCCTCCCTACACCCTCCTACATCCTCTACACCTCTACACCCTCCTACACCCCTCCTGCATCCCTCCTACACCCTCCTACATCCTCCTACACCCTCTACATCCTCCACCCCTCCTACACCCTCCTACATCCTCCTACATCCTCCTACACCTCCCTACACCCCTCTCCTGCACCTCCTACACCCTCCTACATCCTCCTACACCTCCTACATCCTCCTACACCCTCCTACCCCTCCACATCCTCCTACCCTCCTACACCCCTCCTACACCCTCCATCCTCCTACACCCTCCTACATCCTCCTACACCCTCCTACACCCTCCTAAACTCTCCTACATCCTCCTACACCCTCCTACATCCTCCCACCATCCCTCCACCCTCCTACACCTCCTACACCCTCCCTACATCCTCCACTCCCTACATCCTCCTACACCCTCCTACATCCCTCCTACACCCTCCTACACCCTCCTACACCCTCCTACATCCTCCTCATCCTCCTACACCCTCATCACCCTCCTACACCCTCCTACATCCTCCTACACCCTCCTACATCCCTCCCTACACCTCCATCCTCCTACATCCTCCCTACATCCTCCTACACCCTCCTACACCTCCTACACCCCTCTACATCCTCCTACACCCTCCTACATCCTCCTACACCCTCCTACACCCTCCTACATCCCTATCCCTTTATTATTCACCTCTTGTTTTGCCCTCACTCCTCCTCCCAATTCCTCCTCTTCTTTCTCCTCTCAATCCTTCGATCTTATCGCTCCTCTTCTCCCCATTTCTTTCCTCCTCCCTTCCTCCTTTCCCTCCATGCCCCTATAATCTCCTCCCCCTATACTGCTACCACCCATCCTCCTCCCAAGCAACCTTCTCTGCCACCTCCTCCTCCTCCGCCGTCCACTCCTTCACAACCGTCCTCTCCTCCCACTCCTAACTGTCCTCTCCCACTTCTCCTCCCAAACCCTCCTCTCCTACTGCTCCTCCACCCCAACCGTCCTCTCCTCCACAACCCTCCTCCCCAACCCTCCTCCCGTCCCCAACCGTCCTCTCCTCCCCAACACTCCTTTTCCTCCTCCACTTTGAATACTAAAAATAAAAAACACAAACAAATAAAGAATAATATATTTTAATTGAATATAGAAAATAATCCATTTAAATCTTTCACTAAGAATATAAATAAAACTTTAAATCAACATAAATGCAATTTCTATGTGTATATAATTATACATATATGTAAATAAATGTATATATGTATATTTTTGGGGAGTTATAAGAGCAGGTTCACAAGCACTTATCATGCACTTATGGATCTACAACCTCAGCAAGGAAGAGTAAAGTGAAACCCAGTCGAGGCCATGAATGTCAAACCACTCAAAATAACCTCGTCCTGGACACATATTGCTGGACACATATTCCTGGAAACATATATCCAGATTAATTCCTGGATACATATTCCTTGGTACATATTCTTGGACACATATTCCTAGATACATACTACTGGATACATATTCCTGCATACATATTCCCTGGGCACATATTCCTAGACACATATTTCTAGACACATTTTCCAAGACTCATTCTTGGATACATATTGCTAGATATAAATTCCTTGACACATTCCTCGATACATTTTCCTCGATACATATTGCTCGAAACATATTCCTGACACATTTTCCAAGGAACATATTCCTAAACTCATTCCTGGATACATATTCCTAGATACATATTCCTGAACACATATTCCTGATTCCTTGTATGTATGGGAAAGTAGGAAAAAAGAACATATAAAATAACATTAAAAGAAAACTAGTGAAGAGAGAGAGAGAGAGAGAGAGAGAGAGAGAGAGAGAGAGAGAGAGGATTAACAGGATAAATAATTGAGAGAAAGATGACATGACACCACTACTTTAATATATATATATATATATATATATATATATATATATATATATATATATATATATATATATATATATATATATATATATATATATATATAATTTTTTTTTTTTAAACGTGGCCTCCAGCCTCCCCCAATAGCCACACCTTCGCCACCATTTTATTACCTTAATATCCTAATACATAAGTAGCTATCCTAGATGTGTTGAATTAGTTGAGCCGCAGATCTATGTGGCATTCAGTGACTGTAGCCTCATAGTCAATATCTGCAGCTGTTGTCGGCTTTGGGGCCGAAGCTCCCATTCCCCTTAGGCAAAGCAAAGCCGACCGAAGGAGAGAGAAGGACAGTCGACATCTCATCCAGGCTGTAACATAACTTCTGGGCTGCTGCTTCTGTTCGGAGATTACCTCCGCGAGTCTGGCGTAGAAACATCTTGCACTTGGTCCCATCTTTCCAGAGGTTGTGAACACTAGAGGAGTGAAGCTGCCTTGATCAACGTTCTGAATTCTCTCCCCGTATGCCCTTATCTTGTCGTTCTCGTTCCTCCTGTGTGCAGCATCGAGAGCTAAGTTACGATGACATGCGGCCATAACTATCACCATAACCACCATACTACTACCACTACCACTATTACCACCACCAATGCTACTACCAACTACCACAACCACCATCACTACTGTCAGCACCACTACTACCACCACCACCATACCACCATCACTTCTACCACCATACCACCACGACTACCACTATTACCACCACGACTACTACCACCACCATTATCACCACTACCGCCACCATTACTTCTATTACTACCAACACTTCTGCCACCACCATTACTGCCACCGCCATCATCTACCACCATACCACAACTACCACTATTACAACTACGACTATTACCACCACCATCACCACTACCAACCACCACTACCACTTCTACTATCACAACTACCACAAACACCATATACCACCACTACCACCAGCACCACAATTACCACCACCACCACCACCGCTACCTCTACCACTATAACCACCACCACCACCACCACTACTACTACTACCGTTACCATTACCACCTTAACTCCCACCACCACCACTACCACCACCACTATTACCACTGTTATCATCACCACCATAACCACCACTACCAGTGCTACTACTACCACCAACATAACCATCATACAATTTACTCCAAAACACTTCTACTACTATCATTACCAGTACCAATACCACTACCATCACCATTACCACTACCAGTACCAATACCACTACCATCACCATTACCATTAAAAGTACCAATACCACTACCATCACCATTACCACTAACACCACCATCATATCCACAATAATCACCATGACTACCAAAACCACTACCACTACCACGGTCACTATTATCACGACGACCACTACCACCACCATCACTACCACCACTTCCAATACCATCATCATCCACCACTACCACTACCCCCATCACCACTACCAACACTTCCACCACTCCTCCCACCACCACCACGAGTAACACTACCACACTATCACCACCACCACCACCAACACTAACACCACCTTCACTACCACCATCACCACTACCACCACCACTGTTACTACTACCATTACCACCTTAACTCCCACCACCACCACCACCACCACCACCACGAGTAACAGTAGCACACTACCACTACCACCACCACCACCAAAACCACCAAAACTACCACCACCACGAGTAACACTACCACACTACCACCACCAACACTACCACCATCACCATCACTACCATCATTACCACCAACCTCACCACCAAAACCACAACAACCACCACTACCACCACCAACATCAACCGCACCATCACCTCTTAGTTTTATTAGGGAGGTAAGGGAGGCGCCTGGGGATGTCATAACAAGGTGTCGTGGCCAGACCAATCGATAGGGTCACTCAGAAAAGAACTGGCAGGAGTTTTTGGTGTTTATTCCTTCATAGAAGGTCCTCCGATGACGTGATCTTGGTGAAGTCATCCTCGACGGCGGCGATGAATAGAGGACGCATGACTGAGTAAGTGAGGAGGAGGAGGAGGAGAAGGAGATGGCGGGAGGAAATACCACAAGTAGTTTGGCATGTGACCGAGCGCCATTGTTTGCCTGTAAGCCGATTATTTGAAGGAGGTGAAGATACACACACACACACACACACGATTATTTGAAGGAGGTGAAGATACACACACACACACACACACGATTATTTGAGGGAGGTGAAGTAACACACACACACACACACACACACACAGACACAAGAACAAACCAATGGTGGAAACTACAGCGGGCCTATTCTATTTCCAAACCATTTTTTACCTTTTTCGAGCCTAAATCTAAATTTGTCTAATTTAAAACCATCGTTACGAGTTCGCTCCTGGTTGGATAGTTTGATAACGTTTGTAATGTCACCTTTGTTTAGCCCTGACTTCCATTTATACACCTCGATCGTATCGCCCCTCACTCTACGTCTCTCGGGGGAGTGCAAATTAAGAAGCTTTAACCTGTCTCTGTACTCAAGGTTCCTAATGCCCGGGATTAGGCTTGTCATTCTCCTCTGAATTCTTTCTAGGGATTCTATATCCATATGTTACTACAGTGACCAGAATTGAACTGGGTAATGCATGTAAGGTCTGACAAGCGCAAGATATAATTTTAGGATGATCTCGCTAGTCTTGTAACTAATTCGCCTTTGTATGAACCCGAGTACTTTATTAGCCTTGTTTCGAGCAAATACACATTGTTTACTTGGTTTAAGATTCCTACTGTAGGTAGGTATTAGGTAGATAGGTAGCAACCAAATAGGGAGGTACTACCGCCTGGGAAGATATTGGAAGCATAATGTATTGTCTAATCGTAGACCCTGCTCCCATATGGTATCACGAAAATTGGGACCAAGTTCCAGGTTGCTGACCTAACACTCTGCCTCATTTACACACAATTGCAGGGTTTCAATTGTTTCTCTTACCATTGACAACACAACATACATATATTGTTTCTCACTCTTGATCTTTTTTTAATGTTTGTATATTTCTTTATGGTTCTTTAGTATTAATTGCAGTGTTGTTATTATTTATTATTATTTTTATTATTATTATTATTATTATTGTTATTATTATTATTATTATTATTATAATTATTACATTTTCGCCCCTCAGGCTCCGATGTGGGTCAGTGACCTGTGCCCAGGTGAGCTAATCTCCGAAAAAAAAAAATACTCCTAAACCTTTCTCACAGTCGGATTTCTCTATAATATCGTTGTTCATCTGGTATCTAGTTTCTCTGTTTACATCTCCTGGAGTACATAAGAACATAAGAACATAAGAAAATAAGGAGTCTGCAATAGGCCGGTTGGCCTGTGCATGGCAGCTCCTGTCGAGAGTTACTACCACTCTCTATCATCCATGAATCTATCTAGCCTCCTTTTGAAACTTTCCAGAGTTCCCGCACTTACTACAAAGTTGCTAAGCTTGTTCCACTCGTCCACCACCCTATTTGTGAACCAGTTTCTTCCTATCTCCCTCCTAAACCTAAACTTATCCAACTTGAATCCGTTGCTCCGAGTCCTATCCTGCTCGGATATTATAAGAACTTTATCTATATCCCCTTTATTGATTCCTTTCACCCACTTAAATACTTCTATCATATCTCCCCGCACTCTTCGTCTTTCTAGGGAATGCAAGTTAAGTTTCTTTAACCTATCCTGATATGGAAGGTTTCTAAGTCCCTGAATCATTTTTGTCATTCTTCGCTGCACCGACTCTAGTGAATTTATATCCATTCTATAATAGGGGCACCAGAACTGAACCGCATAATCGAGGTGCGGCCTAACTAGCGCAAGATATAGTTGCAATAAGACCTCTGCACTCTTGTTACTTACACTTCTAGATATAAAACCCAATACTCTGTTTGCCTTATTTCGAACATTAACGCACTGTTTTCTAGACCGTAGGTCCGGGCTTACAAGTACCCCTAGGTCTCTTTCACAAGTCGACTTCTCTAGGTTGATGTTGTTCAGGCTGTATACATTATAAGTATTTGTTCTTCCAATATTAAGTACGCTGCACTTGCTGGTGTTGAATTTCATTTGCCATTTTTCAGACCACCCCTGCAGTTTATTTAGATCCTCCTGTAATGCATTTGCATCCTGCCCTGAATTAATTTGCCGCCCTATTTTGGTGTCATCCGCAAACTTGCTTATGTCACTGCTGATCCCAGTATCTAAATCGTTTATGTAGATTATGAACAAGAGTGGGCCTAGTACTGACCCCTGGGGAACCCCACTGGTTACACGGCCCCACTCAGATTTAACACCATCTACGCTGACCCTCTGTGTTCTATCGGTGAGCCATGATTTTATCCAATTTAAAACTTTCCCCTCGATACCATGAGCCTTAATTTTTCTCAGAAGCCTCTGATGCGGTACTCTGACAAATGCTTTGCTAAAGTCTAAGTAAATAACATCGTAATTTTCGTCATTATCTACTACCTCGAAGACTTTCCTTAAAAACGTTAGCAGATTTGTTAGACAAGATTTTCCCTTTGTAAACCCATGTTGAGAGTCGTAGATTAATTTGCTTTTCTCTAGATGCGATCGGATGCTATCTGCTATAATTGATTCAAGAAATTTCCCCACTACTGACGTCAAACTGATCGGCCGGTAATTTGACGCTGATGCTCTGTCTCCCTTTTTAAATATGGGTACTACATTCGCCTGTTTCCACAACTCTGGCACAACTCCAGTGTCTAATGATTTTGTAAATAAATTTACGAGGGGTCCGCTAATCTGTTCCCTACACTCTTTTAAGACTCGAGGAAAAATTTCATCCGGCCCTGGGGATTTTGTGTTCTTTAGTTTATTTATCTTCTTAAGAACATCATCTTTTCTGATGGTGATATTCTTTAATTTTTCTTCTTCCTTTCCCTTAAATATCAGTTCCACCTCCGGAATTTCATCTCAAATTTCTTCTGTGAAAACTGATAAGCAGTAGCTGTTCAATACTTTGCTCATGTCTTCACTGCCATTTATCAATTCTCCCCTCCCTGACTTTAAAGGCCCAACTTTGTCCTTGACCTTTGTCCTATATACCTGGAAAAATCCCTTGGGATTCGCCTTGGATTCTCTTGCTATTTTGATTTCATAGTCTCTCTTTGCTTTCCTTGCATTTTTCTTAACATTCCTAAATAGTTCATTATACCTGTTTCTGAGCTACTCCTCCCCTCCCTTTAATTTCTTATATATTCCTTTCTTTATTCTTATGTCATGTTTAAGTTTTCTGGTCATCCACCTTGGCACATTCTTATTTGACCTAATTTTTCTGTATGGTATATTTTGTTCTTGTGCTTTATGCAGTATACTGGTGAATATATTATAGACATGATCAATTGTTGTGTCATCTATGACCTCACCACTTCCTACTGGGAACTGACGTGACTGTTCCCAGGTGACCTCACCTAGGTACCTTCTTAACCCCTGATAATCCGCCAACCGAAAGTTTGGGACTCTGGCCATATTGTCATTGTTTTTCGTTTCCCAATTTAGGGTGAACCTGATTTCTCTGTGATCACTGTTACCTAGTTCTTCCCCTACTGTGATATCTCTGATAATATTTTCTTTATTTGTTAATACTAGGTCTAATATATTGTCACCTCTAGTAGGTTCTGTAATTGTAGGTTCTGTAAGAACTTTACATTTGTCCACATTGAATTTCCTGTGCCATTTTCCAAACCATTCGAATTTTTTGTTTAGGTCTTCCTGTAGTTTTGCGGAGTAGTCGTTAGATTTAATTACTCGCCTTATTTTAGTCTCATCAGCAAATTTATTTATGTTGCTGTCTACGCCAATATCTAGTGACGTTACTGCAATCTGATTTACTGCCCTTAATGGTCGATTACTCGCTGTTTCCTGTCCTTTAACCGCTCCCTAACCCATTTTCGAATATCTCCTCCAATGTCATGAGCCTCCACTTTTCTTATTAGTCTTTCGTTTTTTTTTTTTTTTTAGGTAAAGGTGGGGAATGAATGGAAGGCATGCTGGGGCTCAAGGCATAGCCAGACATGAGGGATAGAGAAGTCACAACATATAGTCGTGGGGGGAAAGGTTGGAAAAGAAGTTTAATGAGTTAAAGAGACGGAGACGATACCCATTGTTTTACATATTACAGAGTTTGTTGGCTAACTAAGCTAACCTAGGATTTAGAATGAGGTTGCACAATGGTTGTTTTAGTAGACAATGACTAGATTGATTTTACAATTACAAGTTTATTAACATCTTATACTGTATTACGTTATGGAGTCACTTGATTGTGACTTGTTAAATGTGAATTTATATCATCTAAGTTTTAATCTAAGGTGGATCACTGTGGCGGACATAGATGGGTCGCGGGTTGGGTTGTTGTAGTGCAGGCAGACTCCGGGGCCACCTGGCGTGGGGTCTCCCTCCGTTGATGTCTTCCCCGCGTAGGTGGTCTGGGCTGTGAGGGTCGTCCAGGAGCTTGTCCAAAACCTTCTTCCCTAGGCGATGAAACCTGAAGTTGAGGGCCTCTGTTTTATTTCTTAGGTGGATGGTTTCCACTGTCTCCTGGTAGGGTGGCGCTTGGCCACTGGCTGACCTCAAACACTTGTTTTGGAAGCTCTGTAGTTGTTGTAGTCTAGTCTTCCCGAGTGTGACGAGTGGTACAGATGGGTACTCCAACACAGGCCTCACCAGCGCATTGTACAGGTGAACTTGTATCTTCTCAGGCATCAGTTTAAAACGTTTTAATTTGGCAGCGGCGACTTTGGCTTTATTTAGTCTGTCCTTCACCTGGGGAGTGATGCCCGTCCGAGAGATGATGAGGCCGAGCAACCTGCCTTGTTTAGAGTACTCAATCTCTTCTTCGTCGATCATCAATGGCGCCGGCTTGAATTTGGCTATGGGTATGACCTCGACTTTCGTTTTGTTTGTTTGTATATTTTCTTTCGTGGGGGACTCTGTCGAAGGTTTTGCTAAAAATTAAGATATACCACATCATAGTCGTGCCCATCGCCCACTGATTAGAAAACAGCTGAAAAGAATGTTAATAGATTAGTTAGACATGAACGCCCGCTAGTGAAGCCAAGTTTGGAATCATTGATCAACTTGAGCTTCTCCAGATGATTTCGAATAGAGTTTGATTTATTGCTTCGAGCAATTTGCCTACAATTGTTGTTAAACTGATTGGACGGTAGTTAGAGTGGCAAATGAATTTTAATACTGATAAATGCAAGGTACTACAGATAGGGAAGACGAATACAAACGTTAAGTATAAACTAGGTAACACGGAAATAGAAAACTCAGTTTGTGAAAAAGATCTAGGTGTATTTGTTAGCAACGACTTGAAACCTAGAAAACAATGTATTAGCGTTCGCAACAAGGCAAACAGGATTCTTGGGTTCATATCTAGGTCTGTGAGTAACAGAACTGCTGACGTTATCTTGAAACTTTACCTAGCATTAGTGAGGCCACACATGGATTATGCGGTTCAGTTCTGGTGTCCTTATTATAGAATGGACATAGATTCTTTGGAGAGAGTACAAAGAAGAATGACAAAAATGATCCATAATATTAGAAACCTTCCATATGAAGAAAGACTGAAAAGCTTAGGCTTACATTCATTAGAGAGGCGTAGAGTTAGGGGAGATATGATAGAGGTGTACAAGTGGGTAAGTGGGATTAACAAGGGTAAAATGGAAGATGTTCTGAAGCTCAGTAATAACGAAATAACTAGAACAAATGGCTTTAAATTAGATAAATTCCGATTCAGAAAGGATATAGGCAAGCACTGGTTTGGTAATAGAGTTGTGGACATGTGGAATAGGCTACCGAGTGCTATAGTAGGATCGGGGACGCTAGGGAGCTTCAAGACGAAGTTGGATAGGCACATGGAAGTGCTGGGATGGGTGTGAAAGGGATCTGCCCTGTATGGGCCAGTCGGCCTCCTGCAGTATCCCACTTTCTTATGTTCTCATGTTCTTGAAAATCGATATTACATTCGCTATCCTCCAGGATTCTGGTACTACACCAGTTTTTAAGAAAATAAAAAAAATGCTAAGGGCATACTAAGCTCTTCATTACATTCCTTTAATACTCTGCCAAATGTCTCATCTGGACCTGGTGACTTATTAAACTTTAGTTTGTCTATTTGCTTATTAACATTGTTACTAGTCACTACTATCTCGCTTAATTTATTTTCTTCACTATCTCTGTAGAGAGTCGGTGCCTCGGGTATCATGTTTAAATTTTCGGTGGTGAAAACTGTTGAAAAATATCTATTCAGATTATTGCTCATTTCTACGTCGTTTTTTTTTATCTCCTTCTTAACCCTATTGACCAATACCTTATAATCTCAGAGGTAAACTTCACTACGGTTTAGTCCCCTACCTATAGCCTTCCTTTGTCCAATAATATTATTTCAATATTTATTTATCTATTTGGGGTCATTGTTGTTTGCTCCGAGCTTCCTGTATGGTATGTTCTGCCTTTGTGCATTAAGTAATTCATTATTTAAATTGTTGTAGAACTCGTCAACATCAGATCTCGTGATCAGGTCATCCCCAACCGTCATATTTTGTGAGGTTATCGTTGTCAGGTCTCCTGGTAAAGTAAGGTGGCCATCTATGGGCACATTGTGTGAGGTCACCTCAGGTGATGTCATGTAATTCACCACCAAACGTGATAACGCTTCTCTCAGCTGCCTTTTCAACCTATCAAAGTTTGCCCTTCTGAAATCTGAGACTTTAATGGAATTTTCCTTGAGACTGACATTAAATTCTAATTTGAATCGTACATTTTTGTGATCGCTGTTTGCAAGTTCGTTCCCTACCTCGACATTACTAATGAGGTTTTTTCTGTTTAACAGAACTAAATCGAGCATAATATTACCCCAGGTGGATTCGGCTGTATGTTGACTTAGGAAACAGTCCTGAACTGTTTCAAGAATATCCTCTGCTTCTGAGTTACCCGTAAGGTCGATCCAATCTATTTGGTTAAAGTCGCCTACTATACAGACTTTGCTATGTCTGGATGCCCTGCGAATTTCATCCCAAATAAGTCGTTCATTAACTCTATCAAGATTAGAAGGTCTATATATTACTCCTGTGATTATTTTTTCCCTATCAACGATTAATTCTATCCAAATTGTTTCTGTTTTCAGTTTGCAGATTGGCTAACTCGAAAGTATTGATACTTTCTCGAGTGGTGCTCCCCCAAGCGTTATGGTGTGGAGTAATCGTCTCCCAGGTGAGGGGGTCGATTTGACACGTTTTCAGGTTTGTCTTTATACTATGCTTTCATCTTTTCAGTTGCCCACCAGTGTTACGTTTACTATTCGTTAGGTGACTGTAAAGTAGCTACTTTGGCAGTAACATGGCCAGTCTAGCGTAGTTATTCAAGGATAATGGTAACCTTGATGCTCCTACATTTGGAGTCAGTAAGAATACTGGCAATTGTTCTCTTGTCTTCCAAGCGAACTCGTGGGATGGAACGTAGACTACGTTAGTGAAAGTTTTAAAGTGCCTTAAGGTACCTCCTGTGTGTGACCCATGTCTTGCTGTCATATAACAAGGTGGGTAGGACCATTGTCGATATAAGTATAACTTTGTAGATAATTTCAGTTCCCAACAGCAGAAGACACGGTTTCAGATTCTGCCAAAAGCTTAAGATGCACATCTGATCCAATGCTGAATTTCTTCATCGATGTCCGTGGTGGTGGACAGGTGGAAGCCGAGATACAGATAGTGGGTAACATTAAAGTAGGAATTACCGTTAAGTTTGATGGATGGTGGAGATGTGTCTGAACCAGGTCGCGTTCAGTGTGAGCGACAATGGTGAGGTCGTCTTCATATTAAAATTAAATAATGGAAGCTGCCAACATCTTTGTTCCTGCCTGGAGTCGTCTATGTTGAAAAGATCCTTCATCTGGTAATCGGTGTCCACCCCGCCGGCTAAAATGGAACTGGCACGAGTACGGAAGGCACCAAGAAAATGGAAAAGATAGTTGGTGCCAGTACTCACCCTTGTTTAACCCCTGTTTGGATGGGGAAGAACTCATACAGGGTGCCATTGTGCAGGACACTGCCGTTCATGCCATCGTGGAGTTGCCTCACAATGGCGATGAATTTTGGTGGGCAGCCAAAACGGCTGAGTGTCCACCAGAGGGCTTCCCTGTTGCCCGAGTCGAAGGCCTTGGTTAGGTCGATGAAGGCCATGCACAGGTCAAGACGCTGTTCTCTGCACTTTTCCTGTATCTGGCGGGCAGCAAAGATGACGTCAGTGGTGTCACGTGGTCGTCTAACGCCACATCGAGATTCTGGGAAGAATTTTTCCGCCTCAGTAAGAAGTCTGTTTAGGAGGACTCGGGCGACAATCTTGCCAGCTACGGACAACAGCGAGATTCTGCGGTAGTTGTCAAACTCTTCCCATATGTTCTTCAGGAGAGAGTGGAGACGGCTGGTAAGCAGAGGTCCTCCTGTTTTATACACCTCGGATGAGATTCCATTAGAACCTGAGGCTTTGTTATTTTTCATTTGTTTGATGATAGTAGCTACCTCATCCAGGGATGGAGGATAGCTGAGGTGGCTCAGCTCTGGATACTAAGTGACCTGCTGGGTAGTCAGGACATGCACATCGGTGTTTCGGTTGAGCTGTGAATGGTAGTGCTCTTTCCAGCAAGGAAGGATGCCTTCATCTTCTTTAATTAGGAAGTTACCATCGGATGAGCGAAAGGGACTGCACCATGAATGATTGACCCATAAAATGTTTTGATGGAATTAAAAAATTCGCGCATCTTGTGTTGATCTGCAAATTTTTGTGTTGTATATGCTTTAATTTTAAACCAGTTGTTCTTTAGATTGCAAAGTTCGTGCTGGGCCGCCGCTTTCTTCTTGCGGAAGGTATCAGCTTTGGTCTGAGACTGGGGGTTGTTCTGCCAGTCAGTTAAGGCAGCACGTTTACATCGACGAGTACATTGATTGCCGGGTCATTTTCATCAAACCAGTCCTGCTGTATTCTTTTGATCTGGCCGAGGGTCTCTCTGTAGGTTTTTTGTTATGACAGTATCGAGAATATCCCATTCGACACTGAGATTTGGGTTGTTTGTTATCGGGTTGCTTATCAGCCCATGTTCGAGCTGCTTTCTGAAAGTATGAGCTACCGCTGGATCCTCCAGACGTTTTGTGTTAAATCCTCTTCTGGAGGCTTGCTGTCTTCGCCATTTTGGGACGATGTGAAGTGATGGCTTGGCTCTGACGAGCCGATGATCAGTGTCGCAGTGGTCTGAGCCACACATGGCTAGGGTGATGAGGACATCTCGGCGATCTTTCTCTGACAATGATGTAGTCAATGAGATGTTAGTGTTTGTATCGTGGGTGTTGCCACGAACCCTTGAACTTGTCGGCCTGCCTAAACAAGTTATTGGTGATAATAGGGTTGTGTCCAGCACACTTGCTAAGGAGGAGTAGGCCGTTTGCATTACACTTGCCTAGTTCTTTTCTCCCGATGGTTCCTTGCCAAATGTCAGCATCTCTGCCAACTATGGCATTGAAGTTACCAAGGAGCACAACCTTATATTCTCTGGGAATAGAGGTTAGTCCTATGTCGAGGTCAGAGTAAAAGGTTTCCTTGATGTCATCCTCTGCATCCAATGTTGGGGCGTTTGCATTGATGAAAAGGGCAGGACGTTAGTGATTCAGTGGTACTCGGAGCGTCATGATGCGCTCGTTGATCCCAATAGGCATTTCAGTTAGCTTGTGTAGGATGCGTTGGCAGATGGCAAACCCAACTCCATAAATGCAGTTTCTCTTTGCAGCAGGCTTACCCTTCCAGAAGAAGGTATAGCCAGACCCCGGTTCCGTGAGTTGACCCTCGTCTGGGGAACCGAGACTCACTAGTGGCTGCTATGTCGATGTTATACATAGCCAGCTCTTTTGCTACAAGGGCCGTTCTTCTTTCAGGTCGCTCATTTGTGCCAGTATCCAGAAGGGTCCTGACATGCCATAAAAGGTTGTATAGTTTGTTTTTGTTTGCACCTGCGATTATGATTGTGTTTTCGACCACATAAGGATGACCTTACTGAGTGCGGTTGCCCAGTCAGGTTGGTTTGTTAGGCAGATATGTTTAGGGCACCTTTTCCTGCCCCCTCCACATGTCGGCTGAACAGAGTGGCTCCTCGAAGGGGCTGCTCAGTCGCACAGGCAGTACAGGATTGCACTGCTGCCTAGATCCCAGTGCATAAAAGACCAACTTATCTGTGCCTCCCATGTGCAGAGTTGTGACTAGAGAATCGAGGCAGTCATCTCTGCCTGTCCCCGTCGTCACTCGTCTGACGCCATAGGACTTTTCAGGGTATAGGGGCTTTGATGATGATACGAAGTATGATGAGATGGATGATGGCTGCGCGTGAGTTGATTTATGTGGTGAGGTGGGAGCGCAGGCTGCAACCACACATCCTAGGTCTCCCTTTTCCTGATCCAGTGGTGCAAGTGTTGCAACTACTGGGAAGGGGGAGAGTTGCAATGGACTGCCGATAGCCCAGTTTGTTGTGTTTCGCCTTTGTAGCCTGTCCATTAGGCATTGCCTTTGTCCGCCGGTATAGTCGTTGGGTTCCAATGGTGGTCACCTCTTCCGCCTATACCGCTGTTGGGGTCTTGTTGGGGCTCTGTAAGCATACACACACACACACACACACACACACGTATATATCTCATCTGTTATTATCACTTGCCAGTTGAAGACTATTGTAGTTTATTTTTGCTTGTTAGTAGAATCATGATTTTTGTGCTGCAGTGTAATTAATATATAATTATACATATAATAAGTACTCCTTTAGGATCAGAAGATAAGATAGTAAATAAGAAAGATATTCACAGGTCTTGACTATCGCTGCTGTACTTGACGGTGTGCTGAGGTGTGTCAATCAACACAACTTTCTATGTTCTCGTGTAAGATACAGCATTTGAAGTAGGAGGTTGAATTCTCTTCCAGGCACTGACTATTTAACCCTTTACTATTACATCCGCGTGTGCTCAGATGTAGAGCTACACGTCACCTGTATGGCCAGGAATGTGCTGTTGTTCATGAGGAAATTATTTATATCAACAGTTCTTGGTTGAGGGTCAGTGATGGGTCGTGTGAGTTGGTGTGATCATGAGTGTCAGGATTATTTAGTGTCATTGTGATTCTCGTATACAGTGAAGGAAGACCTACACTTAACACTAAGTGATTTTCAGGTAAGGAATATCATCTGGAGGATATAGAGATAATCCTGCCATAGTAATTGTGTGAAGAGGATTGGGGGTTTTCCATCAACTGTAACAGCACCTTTGCGTCAGGTCACGTAGGTCACGTGGTGCAGTAACTCGTCCGTAGGTATTGATATGAAAGACCTCACGAAATCATTGAGGCACCGGGTTGAGTGTTGTTCACGTGATGCAGTAACTCGTCCATAGGTGTTGATATGAAGGCCCTCACGTCGTCAGGGAGACACCGGGTGGTGTGATGTTCAGTAGTACAGTAACTCATCTGTAGATGTTACAAAGAACCTCACGTGGTCATGGAGACACCGTGTCGTGTTGGGTGATGTCACAGTACCTCACTCTCTGTTAGGTGATGTTGTCACATGATGGTGGCCGTTCCCAGGAGTGCTTATCTCACTGGTGGGTCACGGCTCTCACTGGTACTGTCTAGTGCTGAATTTACTGACTTGAACACCGTTCATCACTATTCAACACTGATCCCACTTCTTTTCGAAAATAAATTGTCACTTTTGAAGGGATTGTGTTGATATCCCAGTGGTGAAGATAGGTCGAGGAGAGGAACTTGAGGAATGGGTCAGAACATTGGCCTGGGCAGCTGCCGCAGCAGGAGCGGGCGCCCGGTAAGTCTTGACCCTCCGGTGGTCAAGGATGTAATGTCGAGGGACGTGGCTTACGGGTCAAGTTAGCATGTACATACTCTAGTGCAGTTCTCAAGCAATTATTAATGACCCATGTGACACAAATGACACTCTAAGTGAAGCATCATCAAACAAAACATTCTCTAAAAAAATAAGTGGATCGTGGTTATAAACACTTGCAAAACGTGTAAACAGAAATCAAGTGGTAACAGAGACAATATAAAGACTTACTGACACAGCAGTCAACCCCCCAGCACCAGCACACAGCTCATGGTGACCCGAGTGTTGTTTTAGTGTCCCAGCCAGCTAACAGCTAGCCAACCATACAGCCAGCCAACCAGCAGCCAGCACTACAACACAGGTGTACTAGAAAGGATGTCATCGTGGTTCCAGACAAGCAAGCAGCCTCTTTCTTAAACAATCAAGCCTTTCCAGTGTGCAAGAAAGGTCAGCTCCAGGTTGATCGCTGCAAGAAAGGTCAGCCCCAGGTTGATTGCCTCAAGAAAGGTCAGCCCCAGGTTGATTGCCTCAAGAAAGGTCAGCCCCAGGTTGATTGCAGCAAGTTGTGTGACGTCATCCTTCCCAGAGCGGGACGTCATCGGCTTCTGACGTCACCAGCTGTCGTCGAAACTCAACGGATTCTATTTTCAGGTAGATCATAAACAATCATTTATTTTAGAGACTAAACAAGCATAAGTGAATTTCCAGAAGTCTTCACATGCAGTCAATATAAAATAAACCTTATGCACAACGGCCTAAAAGCAAAACTAAATAAACACATTTATAAAG
Organism: Homarus americanus; assembly: GCF_018991925.1. NCBI lineage: Eukaryota > Metazoa > Arthropoda > Malacostraca > Decapoda > Nephropidae > Homarus > Homarus americanus. The sequence goes on from NW_024737097.1 coordinate 7,104,583, forward strand.
TAAGAGAGGACTCACATAAGGAATAAATACTTTCAATTTTTTTCTCTTCATTTTCATAACTCATTACACTGGTCTACAAAAAAAAAATTTTTCTGGCATGAAACCTTTTAATATAGATTGGGTGTAAATGGGGCTGCCTGGTTTGAGCCAATAGGCCCGTTGCAGTTTCCTCCAATCTTATGTTTTTATGTTACAGCCTCAGTGACGTCGCAGCTGATACCTCCTCTTTGTGTTCTCATAATGACCTGACATGAACCTCGGACAAGCACCACCACTAAGGCTGACCGACAGCACCTTTGACAATCTTAAGATGTTTTGTTGCTTCTCTGTGATTGTTGACTGTAAATAACTAGGCTCATACGTCATCATATGCATGCGCTGTATGTTTTAGGTAATGATTAAAACCAATTAATGAATGGTGGTGAATATTGAATAATATAAAACAATGAATGACAAATTAGTAAAGATAAATTTTACCATAAGCAACTCTTTTTTAGTCTATAAAGAGATTCAAAACTTACCCCAAGATCAATCAGATTAAAGTAGTGACCTTATCTCAAAGCCTTGGCGCAATTTTAAATATCGTATGTATCCCCATTACCATGTAAGGTAATTCATTATCTTATATAAGTAATGGCGTTAAATTTTCGTGTAACTTCGGTTTCGGCTTCATGACTTTCCAATAGTTTCGGCTTCATGACTTTCCAATAGTTTCGGCTTCATGACTTTCCAATAGTTTCGGCTTCGAAGTCGGAAGCGTGGCTTCGGTTTCATGTCTGGCGTCTCCCCTTTCTTTTCTCAACCCTTCCTCCCTTCTTTACGTTTTCTCAGCTCTCTTGTTCCTTCTCTCTCCTTCCTTTTCTTCCACGCTCACCTCTATCCTCTCCCAAGGTGAAGAGTATTACCATCACTAGTAATGAGCTTTAGCCAGTCTAAGTCATTACCCAGGTTTACGACACACTCTCACTCTCTTTAGCATTAATTTTCTTTTATATATATTTCTTTTTTCTTTGACACATTATATATTTTTTGTAATTATCCTTTTGAGAAATGTATATTTTTATTCTCACATTTGTTTTTATTTTTATTAATTAACTTTTTAATGTTTTTTTTTTACTGTACAGTTATTGTTTTTATTAATAAGGCTTTTTTAATTTATTTTCACTATTGTTTAAAAGCTTTATTAGTTCTCTTTTTGCTCATTTTCCACTGCGCAATTTTCAACTTGTATAAATTATTATCTTGTTTGTGCTTTTTTCCACTTTTTTGCCCCATATCTTTTTTCGATATTCATTTTATATTCACGTTAAAACAAAGACGGTTAAATGGAGTCGATAATTAACATAGATAAGTTCAGGGCAGTGAGGATACAGCACACTCGATACTATACTTCCTTTATACACTGTGGCCGGTACTAAACTCTTACCTGCACCACATCAGCTGAGGAGTTTGGTGCCCATTCGCAGTTAGGTCAACTGGGGCCGTCACTCTTTGAAATGTAGTTGTACTCTCTGTCTTCGAATTGTTTTTTCTTTTCCCCATCTCTGGGTTCAGCCCCTCTTATTATTTCTTCTTCTTCAACCTTTCTTGCTCCTTTCTCTTTCTCGTTCTCTTCATTCTCTCTATTCTCTCTCCTCTCTTTTTCCTGGTTTCAGAAGTAATAAACACGATTCAGAAATTGAAACCGAAATTGAAAGTGCTTATTTAGCCAACAGTTGCAGAATGGCTTGGAATTATAAGCAAGAATCTCTCTCTCTCTCTCTCTCTCTCCCACACACACACACACACACAAATATATATATATATATATATATATATATATATATATATATATATATATATATATATATATATATATATAGACATACACACACACACACACACACACACACACACACACACACACACACACACATATATATATAGACATGCACACACACATACAAACTAGCTTCACTGTCTTTAATACTGCCTAAGGATATTGCTCAAAATGTAATTACCTGGTCACGGGCTGACTGCCAAGAGTCACCAAACTGTGTGACCGTCGCTAGCAGGTGCTCACTGATGATGTATGAAAATGCAATGGCGAAACGAACTTTGCGATACAATTATTTATACAATGCAATACCACTAACAGCGATGAAATAAAGAGCCTGAAATGCAATACAGAGCTCTGAAATGCAATATACAGTCGAGCACTATAACACAATACATTCCTAGTAAATGCAATAAAAGCTATGTATTGCATTTATGAGCTCCTAAAGACATTAAAGAGCTCTTAAAATATGGCAGAGCTCTAAAATGCAATACCATAACAAAACAATATAATACAGAAAAGTAGACTAGTTTACAGACGATAAATAATCATTTAGAAAGTCTCTCTCTCTCTCTCTCTCTCTCTCTCTCTCTCTCTCTCTCTCTCTCAGCTCCCATTCTCACCCCCCACTTCCTTTTCTCATATTTTACTCTTCCTTGTTCTTACCTTTCCCTTTTCTCCTATTGTCTTCCCAAATTCCTTTCCCTCCTTCATCTTCTCTCCGCCTCCTCCCCTCTTTGATTATTCTTCTTACCCTCTTCCCCTTCCCACACCTCGTCCTGTTCTCCCACCTCTTGTCCCATCACCTCTCCCTCCACCTCTTCTCCCTTCCTCTCTCCTCCCATCTCTCCTCCCAGCTCCTCTCCCCTCACCTATCCTCCCATTTCCTTTCCCTCACCTCTTCTCCCACCTCCTCTTCCTTTACCGTTCCCCTCCCACCTCCTCTCCCCTCACCTCTCTTCTATCCTCCTCTCCCCTCACCTTTCCTTCCATCTCTTCTCTTTTCACCCCTCCTCCCACCTACTCTTCCCTCACCTCTACTCCTACCTCATTTCCCCTCACCTCTCCTCCCAATTCCTCTCCGCTCATCTTTCCTCTTACCCCCTCTTATTTCCCCTCACCTCCTCTCCTCCATCTCCTCAACCCCACCTCCTCTCCCCTCACCTTGCCTCCCTCCCCTCACCCCACCTCCCCTCCCCATGTTTATTATCATATGGAGTGTCATTAAGTACGTTCCTGTTTGCCACTAATTGCCATTAAATCACCGACAGCTCACTAAAGATTGAGACTTGATTAGGGGAGGTCATTCGAGGTCAAATTGATGCGAGGATTAATTACCTGAGCGAGGTCACAAAAATGCCATCGTGTCTCTTGGTGACTTGACGGGTGAGATTTCCACGAAAGGTAATATAAGTTCCGGGGAGAATATTGCCGTGTGTCAGGTAAAGAGAACCCAGGTGGACAGAACCCGGGTAGATAGAAGTACTTGAGCAGAACCCAGGTGGACAGAACCTAGGTGGACGGAGCCAAAGAGAGATAGAACCCAGATAGATAGACCCAGGTGAAGAGAATCCTGGTGGACAGAACCCAGTTAGACAGAAACCAGGTATATAGAACCCAGGTGAACCGAACCCAGGTGGACAAAACCCAAGTGGATACAGCCCAGTTGAACAGAACCCAGGAGGACAGAACCCAGTAGGACAGAACCTAGGGAGATAGAACCCAGGTGGACAGAAACCAAGGAGATAGAACCCAGATGGACAGAAGCTAAGTAGACGGAACCCAAATATATAGAACTTAGATGGACAGAACCTAACTGGACAAAACAAGTGGACAGAACCAAGGTGGACGGAACCCAGGTAGATAGAACCCAGATGGACAGAACCTAGCTGGACAAACACCAGGAGCACAGAACCCAGGTAGATAGAACCAAGGGGAACAAAATCCATGGAGATAGAACCTAGGTGAATAGAACCCAAGTAGATAGAACTTAGGTGAACTAAACCCAGGTAGATAGAACCCAGGGAACAAAACACTGGTAGACAGAACTCAGGTGAACAGAACCCAGGTAGATAGAACTCAGAGGAAAAAGACCAGATAGATAGAATCCAGGGAAAATAACACAGGTAAATAGAACTCGAAGACAGAACGCAGGCAGATAAACTCAGGTGAACAGAACACTGGTAGATGGATCTCAGGTGGACAAAACCCAGGCAGATAGAATCCAGGTGAACAGAACCCAGGTAGACAGAGCCCAGGTAGATAGAACCCTGAGAGCTAGAACCCTGGTGAACAGAACACAGGTGGACAGAGCCCAGGAAGATAGAACCCAGAGAAATAGAACCCATGTGAACAGAACCCAGGTTGATGGACCCCTGAGAGAAAGAACCCGTGTGGACAGAACCCAGGTAGATAGAACCTGGTGAACAGAACCCAGGTGGACAGAGCCCGGTGGTTAAAACTCAGGTGAACTAAACCCAGGTAAACAGAACCCACATATATAATACCGAGGTAGATAGAACCCAGAGAAATAGAACCCATGTGAACAGAACCCAGGTTGATGGAACCCTGAGCGATAGAACCCAGGTGGACAAAACCCAGATAGATACAACCTAGGTAGATAGAACTCAGAGAGATAAAACCCAGATGGACAGAAACAAACCCAGGTTGATGGAACTCAGGTGAACAGAACCTAGGTAGATAAAACTCAGGAAGATAGAACTCAGGTGAACTGATTCCAGGAAAACAGAACCTATACAGATTATACCCAGGTAGGTAGAATCCAGGTGGACAGAACTTAGGGAGATAGAACCCAGGTTGAAAGAACCAAGGAAAATAGAACCCAGGTAGATAGAGCTCAGGTGAATAGAATGCAGGTAGATAGAACTGAGGTGAATAGAACCCAGGCAGCTAGAACACATGTAGATAGACCCCATGTGAACAGAATCCAGGCAGATAGAACCCATGTGGACAGAACTCAGGTAGATAGAACCCATGAAAACAGAACCGAGGTAGTTAGAACACATGTAGATAGAACCCAGCAGGACAGAATCCAGGCAGATAGAACCCATGTGGACAGAACTCAGGTAGATAGAATCCAGGTGGACAGAACCCAAGTAGATAGAACCAAGGTGGACTGAACTCAGGGAAGTAGAATCCAGGTAGATAGAACCCAGGTGGACAGAACTCAAGGGAACAGAACCCAGGTATGCAGTGTTACATATATCTATGTATTTACATGCCTAATATTCAGATGTGTGCTGTATATTCATTTTGTACCAGGTGTATGTATTATATTATAATTATTTATTTTGCATTTAAAGTGAATTATTTTAGTTATATGTTCATATTATGTAATCATATTATGTGTCCGTATATGAAGTTTCAGTTTATATTTCGGAGAATATTTACATTACTGTTGGTCCTTCTAGTTTTACAAGCTGGTGTTACTGAGTCCTGATGCATGTTCAAGAATTGTGAGATTCATCCTCAACTGTCAGCTAGGTACAAATTTGTCACGATTCTGGTCTATTAACCAAAGCTGTTATTTCAGAAGTAGTCTGATTAATGGGCCCAGGGGTTGAAGCACTGCTGGAAGATGAGGAATATTCAGTAGTGGCCGTGATAATAGAACCCATGTGGACAGAACCCCAACACAGCTCAGGTAGATAGACAATGAAGAGAACCCAGGTGGACAGAACCCAGGGGAACAGAACACAGGTTGATAGAACCCAGCAAGATAGAATCCAGGTGGACAGAACCCTGGTAGATAGAACTCACATGAACAGACCAGTATATCCAACCCAGGCAGATAGAATTCGGATGAACAAAGCCCAGGAAGACAGAAGCCAGGTAGATAGAACCCATATGGACAGGGTCCAGGTAAATAGAACCCAGGGAACAGAACCCAGGTAGATAGAACCTAGGAAGATACAACTCAGGTGAACAGAACCCAGGTAGACAGAACCCAGGTAGATAGAATACAGGTAGACAGAACCCGGGTAGATAGAATACAGGTAGACAGAACCCAGGTAGATAAATCTCGGGTGAACAGAACCCAGATAGATAGACCCCAGGTGTACAGAACTCAGGTAAATAGAACACAGGTAGATAGAACCCCTGTGGACAGAACCCAGGTAGTGAGAACCCAGGTAGATTGAAAAGAAGGTAGATAGAATACCATGTGAACAGAACCCAGGTAGATAGAACCCAGGTAGATTGAAAAAAGGTAGATAGAACTCAGGTGAACAGTACACGCGGTCGATAGAACTCAGCTGAACAAAACCTAGGTAGATAGAACCCAGGTAGACAGAACCGAGGTAGATAGAACACAGGTGGATAGAACACAGGTAGCTAGAACCCTTGTGGACAGAACCCAGGTAGGCAGAACTCAGTAGACAGAACCCAAGTAGATAGAAACCAGGTGAACAGAACCCAGGTAGAATGAACTTAGGTGAACAGAACTCAGGTAAATAGAGCTCAGGCAGATTGAGCCCAGGTAGATAGAACCCAAGTGGGTAGAACCTAGGTAGATAGAACCTAGCTAGGAAAAACCCATATAGATAGAACTCAGATGAACAGAACCCAGGTACATAGAACCCAGGTGGACAGAAGTCAGGTAGGTAGAACCCAGGTGAACAGAACCTAAGTATATAGAATCCAGGTGAACAGAACCCAGATAGATAGAATTTATGTGAACAGAGCCCAAGTAGCTGGAACTCAGCTGAACAGAACTCAGGTACAACCCAACCAAAGTTAATCAAACCGAGGTAAAACTACCCTATGATCGTTCTTATATCTTAAGTTAGACTGGGTTGGATTGTTTTTAGTTTTATGAGAAATAAGAGGTTTGTTATCTCTGTTCTGAAAAACAAAAATTAACATTGTACAACATGCATTGAGGAGTCTACATACCGGAGCTGATTGTAAACATTGGCGCCAAGTCTCATGTATTCTCAAACTACAGGTCCTTAATTCTGCAACTTGGAATCTTTGCAGTGCCTGATTAACCATGAGGTACTTGAGGCACTAGCCTCAGGCTCCCCGACTCTAAGGGGCCCCCAAATCCAAACATTCTCGAAGTTGAAGCATATAAAGCATGAACTTCGTTCAACGATGTCCTAGCAACGTCTCAATTTTCTATTAAGCTTAATCCGGCCCTGAACCTTTAAAGCTCCTACGTTACAATTTTATTACTTCAGATCAAACCTATATTCTCAATGGTCAGCTCTGAAACTCCCGCGTCGGTCTGTTATTACATCAGAATGAATTGTAACCTGATTGGTTAGTTTAATGCCCCAGTCATGCATTTTTATTTCGTCAGAACATATATGTCACCTGGTTGGTCACTTCTCACAAATAAACGTTAACAAACAGATCACACGAAGACAAAATACGAAAACTAAAATCGTTAAAGTTCAGAAAAGCCGAGAATATTCTTTAGTGAGTCGAGAGAAGTGAAGGAGATCCCTGTCATGGACGACCCTGGCCATTAATTAGTGAAGCTCTTGCTCACAATATCACATCACAAATCATTCAATTAATCTTGTACAAGAAGCCTCAGTGAAGCCTCATGATAAGAGTAAGTGAGACGGGGGAGGGGTGAAGGTCAGAGGGAGAAACAAGTGGAATATTCAATAATAAATGTATTTTAAACTCTGCAAGGGATAAAATTATGAGTGATGGCGTCTGTATTTGATATATTTACCCTTGAACTAACCTTACCTAACCTAAACTAACTTCCAGGAAACGTTAGGGTGATTAAACCTCAGGTGAAATAAACTGGAGTGTCTTACTGTAGCTTCAGGTAATTCTATCATCATATGTAGTCGTAAAGGAGCACAGTGACCGAATGGCAATCCCAGTCTACCCAAATGTAAATGGGTACCTAACCTAACCTCTACTTAACCTAACCTAACCCCTTTTCTCCCTACGGTCATTAGTTTTTAGTTGACGCATACGGAATTAAATGACTTATATTCAGACTTATAGGACGGACTGTATTTTTTTAATTATGTGTGTCTTAGTTTTTTAAAATTTCCTCGAAATAGTTTACTGTATCTGAACCAAAAAATATCTAATCCAACTTATGTTTACAATTGATTAATTTGATAAATTATATGAGAATAATGAGTTTGTTTATCTTGTCTCTCTTTGTATGTGTGAATGGATAAGAAGCGCATAAACGACGAAGGTATCACATTAACAAGTACAAAAAATCCGCACTCAGAAGTGTGTTCAGAAGCATTCGCTAGTGAGCGGAGGGAGGAGGGCGAGGGTTGTGTCGAAGTAGTTGTCTTTCTGTTGGGAGGAGACGGAGTACTAGTATAGGGGATTTATTTGTTTTGGTCGACACTAAATATTCGTGATAATAACAACCCAGCCCAACCTTATTATTGATGCCCTCCGCTCACCCCTACAGATGTCACCAGTCCTCGATTTCCAGGATCACCAATCTAACTTACCAGCCCAGCCCAACCTAATCCAACTCACCAACCCAGCCTAACCTGATCCTTGTCCGCGATTCTTGGTTGCCTCCGTTCAACCCTTTGGATGTCACCAGTCACTGCTTTCCAGGATCACCAACCTATCTCACCAGCAGGCCAACCTACTGTAACTCACCAACCCAGCACACCCTAACTCACAAACCCAGCCCAACCCAACTCACCAACCCAGGACAACCTAACTCACCAGCAGCCTAACCTAACTCACCAGGCCAGCCCAACCTAACTCACCTTGACGTCTTCTCAGAGTTAGTGAGGTCAAAGATGAGTCCAGCAGGGTGATGGTTGTGAGACCCGAGGGTGAAACAGACTTCTGTATTCAGGAAACACAACCGCTGGACCAACCTTGAATTCATCACATCCGAGAGAACAGAGGATACCAGTCGTGTCTGGCCAACAGATGGCGACATTGTGAAAAAATTTGGATCTTGTATAATTTACATATTTTTAAGGTCTGTTGTTTAGGGGTCTATAGATATATACCTGGAAAGATTAATAGATAATGAGATGTTTGGGCAGGTGATAGACAGAGATAAATAATAAAAAAAAAGGGGTGATAGGGTAGGAGGGCAGCAGGGGTAGGAGTAGGTTAGGGTGTGTCATGGGAGGAAAGATCAGCTAAAACTAATAGCCCATCACTTGCGGTAGATTTTAGTGTATATAAACAGAAAATAATTTCAGTTTCAATATTTTTGCAACCTTTTTGCTAGGTAAAAGTGGGGTATGAAAATGTAATGTGCGTTGGTGCATTACAATTAAATAGTGAACATTTGCTTTCTGACTTCATTCTTTAACAACCCAACTAACAATATTTTTTCTGTTTCCAGATTCTGATGCATTTTGCATAAAGTTGATATGTATTTGCGATGGCTGCTTGTGTCGGGACGAGGGGCCAAAAATCCAGCCATCTCGGTCACTATCTTGGGTCTACGGGAGGCTCTGAGTCAGGGTTGCCTACAGTAGAGATGCTTTGAGAATCACGGTGTTTTAATCAGGCAAATCGGTGAAAGAACCAAAGAACTTACACAAACAAAGACATTGCCAGTGATATGACCAAGCTGTCTTGGCACGGTACCTCTGGCCCCAGCTTGCTGGAGTTCAAGCCTCCAGTCAAAACAAGTCAGAAGAAGATTGGTGAGGGCACTTTACGCCCGGTTGGAAAAGGCAAAGAGGGCTATACTCCTCTTGGGAGAGGGAAAACTTTGCAGTTAAGGACAGCTTTGCCAGAAGCAACTGGACAGTTACATTTTGACATAATTGCTTTAAAGTGCCCAATTGTTCTGTCCCTGAGTTTGGATGCGATCGACTGTAATCGAGGCCCACATCTCCTGTATTTGCAAACGTGAACTGAAGATTCCTGTGATCGAACTGGCATTTTAATCCAAAGCTTACAGAGAGAATACTGGCAGTATAGGGGCTCTCATGATTTCTAGCCGAATATTTCGGAGTCCGAGACGGGAAACGGGGGCAGAAGGGGAGAGTTGCCGAGGAAAGGAGCTTGTAGAGGCTGGGGTGGGGTAAGGAGTGGAATTGGAGTCAAGCTGATTCAGAGTTTAATGACTTCCCCATGGCTGATCCGAGTGCTGACCAGGAGAATGGTGACTTTGTCCTTAACCCAGAAAATAATGATCCCAAACCTTCCAGGCATAAGATTCGAAATAGGAAAGATATCCCGAGCATAGCTCTGGCCAGCATGCGACACCACACTGGTCTCAGAGAAACTGCAAAGATAGCAACAGCTGCCTGGATTGACGGTGGTTTGATAACACCTGATGATGTTCACCTGGTGATAGATCATAACAAAGTAAGGAGAGCTCAGGAAAAACTTGTCAGTAACCTAGAAGAGGAGTTTGATAAGGGATAAGAAAATGGGAATCAATTGTTTTGTTCTTTGATGGGAGAAGGGATGACACTAAAGTGTTCATGAAAGTTGGAAATTCTGACAAGTTGTTCCCTGCCATGGTGAAGGAGGAACACTACTCCTGCTGCAGTGAACCAGGAGGGAAGTATTTGTGGCATTTCACTCCAGAGAAAGATGACATCAGGAAACCAGCTGAGATAGTGGCAGATAACATTGTGAACTGGCTCAGAGAGAGGAACGTAGACCAGACCCTGCAGGCCATTGGAAGGGACAGCACCAACACGAACACAGGGTGGCAAAGAGGGGGGGGTCGCTGATGGATAGAGCGGAAGGTGGGGGAAGCTGGTGGATTGTTTGTGAGCCTCCACACCAACGAGTTGCCACTCAGACATCTGATCCAGGAGCTGGATGTAAGACTCTTTTCAAACAACAGATGGTCTGGTCTCTTGGCAAGATGCAGACTGCACTGAGTTAAAGAAATAAATCCGAGAGCTTTAGAAAAAAATCACAGTTGGCCCTCCACTGGGTGAACACACATACTGTCATTGACGACCTGAGTACTGACCAGTACTAACTAGTTACATGATTTGCAGTGCCATCAAAACTGAGGTCATGCCTGATAGACTTGCTTACCTGCAGATAGGTCCAGTCTCACATTCTAGGTGGCTCACAACGGCTCTCAGGTTCTGCAGAATTTGGGTCGCTCATCATAAACTGAAAGGGAACCAGCTTCACAACCTGAGACTTATTGTCCAATTCATCGTGAATGTCTACTTGCCAAATTGGTTCAACACCAAGGTCAAGTCATCGTTCTCCGAAGGTCCGAGGCATGTTCTCTTCCAGTTTGAGCTCCTGAGGAGTCAGCCAAGGAAGGTTGTTCAGATTGTGGAGCAGACTGTGAGATCTTCCTGATATGCTCATCCCGAGGCAGTTCTGCAGACAATGCTCTGCAGTAAGGATGAGGAGGAGAGAAGAGTGGCAGTCAAAAAGATCTTGGATATGAGACTTATGAGAGGATCTGGGCATGACAGAATCAGTTGGTGACGATTCCTTCCAGGGGTCAGAGAAGACTCCTAAGAAGTCAATCCGTGCCAAGACCCTCACTGATCTCATAGATCTGGATAACATCAGGCTGGCAGTAAGGCCCCTGCCCTGCAGCCTCACCAATGTTCAAGTCAGAGCTTTCCTGGACAACCCCCCACATGCATGTCCCTGCCTGGCCTCCCCGCACACCCCAGAGTATAGAGCGTTGTGTACAGCAAGTGAGCAGTCACGTGTACAGCCAGGGAGAGGAAGGAAGGCTACATCCGAGCTCAGGTGGTCAGCAGGGAGGCGATGAGTAGAAACAGAAGCAAGAAAGACATGTTCTCTATGGTGTGCAGCAACACCGGGTCGTAGTAGTAAAACCGGTTTTTGTATTTGATGATTTTTTTTCTAAAGGAATATTAAATTTAATAAATGTGTCAAGATCATTCGTTTCACTATTCTGGATCATTTTCATCCTAATAAATTAACCTGATACATTTACTTTACTTTAAATAAGCTATTTAGTGGTGTTGGTAAAAGGGTGGGAATACTGAATTTTCATAAGATTTCAAGTTAAAATTTACCTAGCAAAAAATGAAAACTTTTCAAATCTGAAGATATCACATGATTCTGCACATAGAACTACATCATTAATACCATGGGCCGATTTTTCAAACTAAAAAAAAAAAATTTGCCTCCGTATGACACACCCTAGTAGGGTAGGGTAGGTGATAATAAATAAAACGCTTACATACAATAAGGTCACACACCTTCATCATCTCCGAGTCTCCCAGGTGTCATGTATGGTGAGGGAGTTGTAGAAATAATTAAGACAGAATTATTTTCAATATACTACTCGATTTTTCGAACATTTAGATCTGGTCTGGAATATATAGACAGGTATGTAGCTAAATGTAAAACAACCACTAAATGAATGTCACCAGCTACCCCGACACCCCTAGTTCAGTGTTTGGGGTTCAGACCTCAGGAGAGCGAGGATTGGTAACATTAAGTGGTAAACGCAGGAGTGGAGCCAACTGTACCTAAAACATTAATGTCTTACTGTAACTCGGAAGGAAAAGTTTCAGACGTGGGAGGAGGTGTTGTACTTTATACGTACCATAGGGCAGTGTGTTGGGACCTACAGTGTTATTATGGTGTCTCACGTTGTATATCTTAACCTGTAAGTAAATATATCTTAGAACACATCTGTAAATAGTCAATAGAAAAACAATATATAATAAATATATAGTTGAAGAAATTTAGAGAGAGACAGGACACGTGTTTGTTTTATGGTATCTGTTATCCGAAGCTATTCTTATAGTTATCATTGGTAAGGGTGACTCATCATGGGTAGGATGGGCAGGAACAACCCAAATAAGACGTCATAACAGCACTGACCAATCAGGAAGAGGATCATTCCCTATGTTGAATCACCTTCACTATCACTCATGACTGTGTGTGTGTGTGTGTGAGTGTTTAAAGGCATGTAATGGAACGTTAGTAGAATTCTTTCGGGTGACCTGTGTGCAAATAACTCAAATAAATGTATATACAATAATGGCACTACTACTACTACTACTGGTACTACTACTACTACTACTACTACTACTACTAATAATAATAATAATAATAATAATAATAATAATAATAATAATAGTAATAATAGTAATAATAATAATAATAATAATAATAATAATAATAATAATAATAATAATAATAATAATAATAATAATAATAATAACAATAATATTAATAAATTATATAAATAATAATAATAATAATTAAAAATGCAAATACAACCCAACAAATACAATACAGATTTGAAAGCGACGTAATATAACATATCAATCTATCCAAACATACCTAAAATAGACGAAAACAATGCAAAACAAAAACAAATGACAAACAAACATGAAATAAAAGTGAATGAAAACGTCGGTCATATAATAAGGAAGAAAATATTACCAGCTCAGGTGAGTCACAAAACTCTGGGAATTAGATTGGAGGGTGGAGGGTGACGTCACGGGCAGGCCACTACCTGTCAGAATGAGGTCATGTGTTTCTCCTAGTGAATCAATGATCTCTCTCCCCCGTGATTCACCTGGTAAGGGAGGTAGAGGGGAGGAGGGGGAGGCGGGAGGAGGGAGATAGTTATCGGGGAGGGGAAGGAAAGGGAGACTTACAGTAGAGAGGACAAAGGGGGTTTGAGGGAAGAAGGGGGGCAGGGGGGAGGGGAAAGGGAGGGTGAAAGTAAAAAGGAAAGAAAAGAGAAAAAAGGAGAGGAGAGGTATAAAAGGAAAGGAGAGAGAGAGAGAGAGAGAGAGAGAGAGAGAGAGAGAGAGAGAGAGAGAGAGAGAGAAGGGAAGGAGGAGGTGAAAAGGAATAGGGGGAAAGGAAGAGGGAGAGAGGTAATACAGAGGGAGGAAGAAGAAGAGGAATAGGAAGAGGAAAATGAAGAGGAAATAATTGAGAGAGCCGTAGGAAGTAAAGAGAGGGAGGAGGAACACAAGGTAAATATAATTACAGTAGGTGAGTGAGCCATACAGTAATGGGTTAATACTAGGGCCAATTAACTAAGTAGTTAATTATAGGATCTTAACACCTTGAGTACCGTGACTTAAACTCATGAGTACAATGAAGTAACTTTTTTAATACTGTGACTTAACCTCTTGAGTTCTATGACTTAACCTCTTGAGTATTATGACTTAACCTCTTGAGTATTATGACTTAGCCTTTTCAGTACTATGACTTAACTGGATGAGTCCAATAACTTTATTCCCTTGAGTACAGTGTCACTGTACTCGTCATCATACTTTATAGTTAAGTCATCTATCTATCTATCTATCTATGTATCTATCTATCTGTCTATCTATATATATATCTATCTATCTATGTATCAATCTATGTATCTATCTATCTATCTATCTATCTATCTATCTATCTATCTTTCCTTATATCGATTTCATTGTTTACATCACTCTCACCTCTTAATCACCTCATATGACAATAGTTGATTCGAATACTTAACAAGAAAAACACGACTCCTTTCGCCTTCCTAAACCGGATCAATGTGACTATCGCGTCTATGACAGGCGACTCCTGGCCGCTTCCGAGAACCATTCACATCAAGTCAGTTCCACGTCTGGTTACGAGCTGGTCATCCGGAACTTTACCTTTTTTGTGCTCGCGCGCGCGTGTGTGTGTGTACTGTATGAAGAGGGGAGGATCGGAGAAGATGGGGGAGGACAAGGAAGGATCGGAGAGGATAGGAGAGGATAGAGGACGGTCAGAGAGGGTAGAGGAGAATAGGGGAGGGTTGGAGAGAGTGGGGGAGGATAAGGGAGGATCGGAGTGGATTAGGAGGATAGGAGAGGGTCAGAGAGTATGGGGGGGGGGGGGAAGGTGGGAGAGAGTAGGGGATGTTAAGAGAGGTTAGGAGAGGTTAGAGGAGGATAGGAGAGGTTAGGAGAGCGTAGAGTAGAGTTTTTGTTGGGGAGGAGAATATGTATAGAAGAAGGATGGGGAGAAGATAAAGGGAATATCTGTTTTGGGGGAGATTGGGGCGTTTATATGTGAGATAGGGAGAATGAAGGCGGGGAGGGAGAGTAGTGTGTGGGGAAAATGAAGTGTGCGTGGGAAGAGTAAGAAGCTATGTAAGGGGAAAGTGGAGTGTGTGTGTGTGTGTGTGTGTGTGTGTGTGTGTGTGTAGAGGAGTGGTTCAGCAGTCTATGAAGTCAAGGTCAAAGGTACATAAAACAAAGTGTAAACACTAACAACAAATAAAAGGTATTATTGAACGCTGTGAACACTGTTTAACGAAAAGGCTCTAAGAAAGATGGCTGAGACGATAAAATCAACAATATAACGAGTGAGATCAACGCATTGTCAACAGGATTCACGGCAGGTACACGAAGACAGTCACATAATCTAAAAATTGAGGAGTTAAACGCTAACATAAGCCCCGATATACTCCTACGTGTGACGTAAACATCAAAGTAAATGAATAGCAAAGAGGTTATTAGTTTCTTCGCTGGATCAATCGGCTTAAATAAAATGTGTCGTCGTACTGCCAGTGTAAACGACATAAACACGCAAGACAGATTTTAATATTAGTGTAATCAACGTAAACATTCAGAACAGCTTCACAATGTTAGTGTGAGCGACGTAAACACTTTGATCAGTGCTAAAGAAACAAATCACTCAGACCAACATGTTATTGCTAATGTAAACGGCGTAAACACAAGAGCGTAAGACTAGTATGGTCTTGGTCAGAGGCTCTGGGTGCTTGAAGCGTCGACCAAACTTCATCTCAAGACGCGTACCCAGTGACCATGGCAACGCCTGGACGAGCATAAAGGGGAGAAGGAAAAGGGTCTAGAGACAGAGGAGGGAGAAGAGAATAGGAGAGGAGGAGAAGGTAGGTCAGAGGGTTTTGGTGGGTAGGAGGGATGAAGGGAGGGAAAGGGAAGTTATGAGAGGTTAACAATGGGTAAGGAAGGATAAGAGAGGATAAGAATTAATAAAGGTGGGGAAAGGAGAGAAAGGGATAATAAAGGAGTGTAAGTGGGTAAGGGAAGGTAGGGGATGGTAAGAGAGATAAAGGGAGGGAAAGGGCAAGTAAGGGAGGTAAAGGAGGATAAGGAAGGGTAAGGCAGAGTAAAGGAGGTTAAGAGAGGTTAAGGGAGGGAAAGTGAAGGTAAGGGAGGTTATGGAAGGGTGCCAAGTCACCCATCCGCATCATTACACTATAATTTTCATGACCTCACCACCACGAGGAAACTGCTATGTGTGTGTGTGTGTGTATGTGTATCTGACTCATACACCCACACAACTACAGGACTCATGCACGTGTATTCTGACTCATAAACTCTACACACCAAGGCAGGAAACATACACCCAAGGTACACTTACGGAAATACACCTTATTACTGCACTTCGGGTGTCCAAAATGTTGAGGTGTATAAACAAGCGGACACCTACATTACCCTGATACACTTTGGTATAAAATAACTCCGTATATTTTATTGAGATATTGTAGTGTATTGACGTAATGTATTTAAGGTGCGTATGGATGTATTGATGTATTATAAAATTAATGATTTATTTATCGGTCTATATTTTGGTGTTTAAGTTTTTAGGTCTTTACTGTTTGGTCTTACTGTTGATACTCCTGTTGTTGTTTACGGCTGGTCTTACTGTTGATATTCCTGTTGTTGTTTACGGCTGGTCTTACTGTTGATACTCCTGTTATTGTTTACGGCTGGTCTTACTGTTGATACTCCTGTTGTTGTTTACGGCTGGTCTTACTGTTGATAGTCCTGTTGTTGTTTACGGCTGGTCTTACTGTTAATATTCCTGTTGTTGTTTACGGCTGGTCTTAATGTTGATACTCCTGTTGTTGTTTACGGCTGGTCTTACTGTTGATACTCCTGTTATTGTTTACGGCTGGTCTTACTGTTGATACTCCTGTTATTGTTTACGGCTGGTCTTACTGTTGATATTCCTGTTGTTGTTTACGGCTGGTCTTACTGTTGATACTCCTGTTGTTGTTTACGGCTGGTCTTACTGTTGATACCTGTTGTTGTTTACGGCTGGTCTTACTGTTGATACTCCTGTTGTTGTTTACGGCTGGTCTTACTGTTGATACGGTCTTACTGTTGATACTCCTGTTGCTTTACGGCTGGTCTTACTGTTGATACTCCTGTTGTTGTTTACGGCTGGTCTTACTGTTGATAGTCCTGTTGTTGTTTACGGCTGGTCTTACTGTTGATACTCCTGTTATTGTTTACGGCTGGTCTTACTGTTGATACTCCTGTTATTGTTTACGGCTGGTCTTACTGTTGATAGTCCTGTTGTTGTTTACGGCTGGTCTTACTGTTGATATTCCTGTTGTTGTTTACGGCTGGTCTTACTGTTGATACACCTGTTGTTGTTTACGGCTGGTCTTACTGTTGATACTCCTGTTGTTGTTTACGGCTGGTCTTACTGTTGATACTCCTGTTGTTGTTTACGGCTGGTCTTAATGTTGATACTCCTGTTGTTGTTTACGGCTGGTCTTACTGTTGATACTCCTGTTGTTGTTTACGGCTGGTCTTACTGTTGATACTCCTGTTGTTGTTTACGGCTGGTCTTACTGTTGATACTCCTGTTGTTGTTTACGGCTGGTCTTACTGTTGATACTCCTGTTGTTGTTTACGGCTGGTCTTACTGTTGATATCCTGTTGTTGTTTACGGCTGGTCTTACTGTTGATACTCCTGTTGTTGTTTACGGCTGGTCTTACTGTTGATACTCCTGTTGTTGTTTACGGCTGGTCTTACTGTTGATACTCCTGTTGTTGTTTACGGCTGGTCTTACTGTTGATACTCCTGTTGTTGTTTACGGCTGGTCTTACTGTTGATACTCCTGTTGTTGTTTACGGCTGGTCTTACTGTTGATACTCCTGTTGTTGTTTACGGCTGGTCTTACTGTTGATACTCCTGTTGTTGTTTACGGCTGGTCTTACTGTTGATACTCCTGTTGTTGTTTACGGCTGGTCTTAATGTTTGATATCACCTCTCGGTCAAGTTCTCATTTTGGTGTTACGTCTGTGGGTCTAATAGCCAGACTACTAGCCAGCCTGGCCGGCCGGTCTTCCAAGTCTCTCTCTCTAGCTAGCTAAGGGTGGAATTGACATTAAATCGTAAAGAGAATTTCACCTAAGGCATCCTCCCCCCCACCCCCCTCATCCCACAACCCCACAACCTTCACCCCCCCACACCTACTCATCACCATGGCAACATCCGACGCTACTGAGGTCATCACCCAGAATCTCTTTCTCTCTCTTACCAACATGGCCGCCGGCAGGAAAGAAATTATATCCTAGGATTATTCATCCAATTTCCTCTTGTTGTAACTGTTTATGAAAGACGACCAAGGAGAGGTTTTGTGGTTAAGATGTCCATGAAAAGGCTGATGGGTTTATCATATATAAATTTTTGTGGCATTTGTACGCCAGTGTCTTGTTTTTGTTTAATAGAAAGGCAGATGTGTGTGTGTGGTGTGTGTGTGTGTCTGTGTGTGTCTGTGTGTGTCTGTGTGTGTGTGTCTGTGTGTGTCTGTGTGTGTGTGGTGTGTGTGTGTGTCTGTGTGTGTCTGTGTGTGTCTGTGTGTGTGTGTCTAATAAAGCTTCATATAAAATGTACAGTTTACCACTTCATTAGAGCACGATATATTTAGTACTATTTCTTGTTTAAAAAAAAATATGGAATCTTAACCACAAAACCTCTCCTTGGTCGTCTTTCATAAACAGTTACAACAAGAGGAAATTGGATGAAAAATCCTAAGATATAATTTCTTTCCTGCCGGCGGCCATGTTGGTAAGAGAGAGAAAGAGATTCTGGGTGATGACCTCAGTAGCGTCGGATGTTGCCATGGTGATGAGTAGGTGTGGGGGGGTGAAGGTTGTGGGATGAGGGGGGTGGGGGAAGATGCCTTAGGTGAAATTCTCTTTACGATTTAATGTCAATTCCACCCTTAGCTAGCTAGAGAGAGAGATGCAAATACGGCACATAAATTTAGAACATAAGAACATAAGAAAATAAGGAGTCTGTAATAGGCCGGTTGGCCTGTGCATGGCAGCTCCTGTTTAGAGTTACTACCACTCTCTATCATCTATGAATCTATCTAGCCTCCTTTTGAAACTTTCCAGAGTTCCCGCACTTACTACAAAGTTGTTAAGCTTGTTCCACTCGTCCACCACCCTATTTGTGAACCAGTTTCTTCCTATCTCCCTCCTAAACCTAAACTTATCCAACTTGAATCCGTTGCTCCGAGTCCTATCCTGCTCGGATATTAAAAGAACTTTATCTATATCCCCTTTATTGATTCCTTTCACCCACTTAAATACTTCTATCATATCTCCCCGCACTCTTCGTCTTTCTAGGGAATGCAAGTTTAGTTTCTTTAACCAATCCTGATATGGAAGGTTTCTAAGTCCCGAAATCATTTTTGTCATTCTTCGCTGCACCGACTCTAGTGAATTTGTATCCATTCTATAATAGGGGCACCAGAACTGAACCGCATAATCGAGGTGCGGCCTGACTAGCGCAAGATATAGTTGCAATAAGACCTCTGCACTCTTGTTACTTACACTTCTAGATATAAAACCCAATACTCTGTTTGCCTTATTTCGAACATTAACGCACTGTTTTCTAGGCCGTAGGTCCGGGCTTCCAAGTACCCCTAGGTCTCTTTCACAAGTCGACTTCTCTAGGTTGATGTTGTTAAGGCTGTATACATTATAAGTAAATGTTCTTCCAATATTAAGTACGCTGCACTTGCTGGTGTTGAATTTCATTTGCCATTTTTAGATCACCCCTGCAGTTTATTTAGATCCTCCTGTAATGCATTTGCATCCTGCCCTGAATTTATTTGCCACCCTATTTTGGTGTCATCCGCAAACTTGCTTATGTCACTGCTGATCCCAGTATCTAGATCGTTTATGTAGATTATGAACAAGAGTGGGCCTAGTACTGACCCCTGGGGAACCCCACTGGTTACACGGCCCCACTCAGATTTAACACCATCAACGCTGACCCTCTGCGTTCTATCGGTGAGCCATGATTTTATCCAATTTAAAACTTTCCCCTCGATACCATGAGCCTTAATTTTTCTCAGAAGCCTCTGATGCGTTACTCTGTCAAATGCTTTGCTAAAGTCTAAGTAAATAACATCGTAATTTTCGTCATTATCTACTACCTCGAAGACTTTCCTAAAAAAACGTTAGCAGATTTGTTAGACAAGATTTTCCCTTTGTAAACCCATATTGAGAGTCGTAGATTAATTTGCTTTTCTCTAGATGCGATCAGATGCTATCTGCTATAATTGATTCAAGAAATTTCCCCGCTACTGACGTCAAACTAATCGGCCGGTAATTTGACGCTGATGCTCTTTCTCCCTTTTTGAATATGGGTACTACATTTGCCTGTTTCCAAGTCTGGCACAACTCCTGTGTCCAATGATTTTGTAAATAAGTTTACGAGGGGTCCGCTAATCTGTTCCCTACACTCTTTCAAGACTCGAGGGAAAATTTCATCCGGCCCTGGGGATTTTGTTTTCTTTAGCTTATTTATCTTATTAAGAACATCCTCTTTTCTGATAGTGATATTCTTTAATTTCTCTTCTTCCTTTCCCTTAAATATCAGTTCCACCGCTGGAATTTCATCACAAATTTCTTCTGTGAAAAGTGATAAGAAGTAGCTGTTCAATGCGTTGCTTATTTTTACACTGCCATTTATCACTTCTCCCCTCCCTGACTTTAAAGGCCCAACTTTGTCCTTGACTTTTTTTCTATATACCTGGAAAAATCCCTTGGGATTCGCCTTGGATTCTCTTGCTATTTTGATTTCATAGTCTCTCTTTGCTTTCTTTACATATTTCTTAACATTCCTAGATAGTTCATTATACCTATTTCTGAGCTGCTCCTCCCCTCCCTTTAATTTCTTATAAATTCCTTTCCTTATTCCTATGTCATGTTTAAGTTTTCTGGTCATCCATCTTGGCTCATTCTTATTTGACCTAATTTTTCTGAATGGTATATTTTGTTCTTGTGCTTTATGTAGTATACTAGTGAATATATTATAGTCATGCTCAATTGTTGTGTCATCTATGACCTCACCCCTTCCTACTGGTGACTGACATGACTGTTCCCAGGTGACCTCACCTAGGTACCTTCTTAACCCCTGATAATCCGCCAACAGAAAGTTTGGGACCCTGACCATATTGTTATTGTTTTTCGTTTCCCAATTTAGGGTGAACCTGATTTCTCTGTGATCACTGTTATAGCTTATGACTAAATATAACAGACCCCATTATGTCGAATGCTAAGTACGGTTCTTATTTTACACCACAAAGGTCTCTCTCTCTCTCTCTCTCTCTCTCTCTCTCTCTCTCCCTCTCTCTCTCTCTCTCTCTCTCTCTCTCTCTCTCTCTCTCTCTCTCTCTCTCTCTCTCTCTCTCTCTCGTCGTTCTTCTTTTATGATAAACATTACATTTTCCTACACACGTGTTCGATGTTATAAACACACACACACACACACGACGAGCGGATATGGACAATAAAAGCGCGAACTCTCAGAACCTGTCCTGTCAACCACCCAACCACCACCCACACCTGCTATATCTAACCACCACACACACCTGCTATATCCCAACCACCACCCACACCTGCTATATCTAATCACCACCCACACCTGCTATATTTAACCACCACCCACACCTGCTATATTTAACCACCACCCACCTGCTATATCACCACCACCCACACTAGATCCACCACCACACCACCCACTGCTATATCTATATCTAACCACCACACACCTGCTATATCTAACCACCACACACACACCTGCTATATCTAACCACCACCCACACCTGCTATATCTAATCACCACCCACACCTGCTATATTTAACCACCACCCACACCTGCTATATCTAACCACCACCCACACACCTGCTATCTATGCTATAAACCACCACCACACCTGCTATATCTAACCACCACCCACACCTGCTATACCCTAACCACCACCCACACCTGGCTGCTATATCTAACCACCACCCACACCTGCTATATGCTATCTACCACCCCCACCTGCTATATCTAACCACCACCACACACCTGCTATATCTAACCACCACACACCTGCTATATCTAACCACCACCTGCCTATCCACACAGATCCAACCATCACCCACACCTGCTATATCTAACCACCACGCACACCTGCTATATCTAACCACCACACACACCGGCTATATCTAACCACCATCCACACCTCTATCGAACCACCATCCCACACCTGCTGCATCTAACCACCACCCACACCTGCTGCATCTAACCACCACCCACACCTGCTGCATCTAACCACCACCCACACCTGCTATATCTAACCACCACCCACACCTGCTATATCAAACCACCACCCACACCTGCTGCATCTAACCACCACCCACACCTGCTATATCTAACCACCATCCACACCTGCTGCATCTAACCACCACCCACACCTGCTGCATCTAACCACCACCCACACCTGCTATATCTAACCACCACCCACACTTGCTGTACCTAACCACGACTCTTACTTTAAATAACCTAGTATCCAACAACGACCCAGAACGGAGATCTCCCATTGGTCAAAATCGTACTATCAAATTGGACATGAAATTTCATTGTCTCAAGTTTAGTTAGATTAGGTTACGTTAATTTAGAATTAGTTTCTTTTAGGTCAGGTTAGATAAGGTTAGGTTATGTTAATGAATATTTAGTTTGTTAGGTTAAGTTATGCATAGGTTCATTAAGGTAATATTAAATTAAGTTAGGTTAAGTTAAGTTAAGCTTAGATTAGGTTAGTTGAAGTTCGTTTCGGTTAGGTTAGGTTAGGTTAGGTTAGGTTAGGTTAGGTTAGGTTAGGTTATCTTAGGTTAGGTTGAAGTTATATATTTATTGGATATGTTAAAAATCTTACCCCAAACCCTCATAACTCAGTGTCTGAGCCAGTGTTCAAGTACTGAGGGTTCGAAACTGTCAGATTCGAACCCTGTGTTGAGATGGTTCTGTGAACCCTCTTCATCGTTCACACACTCCTTAAAAAATTTCCATGGAAATGCTGGAGAAAAGAAAACGTATCTACTTACGATCACATCTTAGGTGTACTCTGATATCATTTTCTCGTATGAATAGTTAGCCTTAAGTACTTGTTTTTGAATACAGGTAAAGTGAGATAATTTGAGAATTCGCTTTTTAGTGAGTATTGGTACACAATTTTGAGTAAGAAATTTTAAAATTTCTTTCGACTTTTTCTATATTTTCTTCAATTGTGTCTTAAAAGGTTTCAAGATTTTTTGGTATATTAGCATATGATCATTTGAGCATTCTATTCATTAGAACACGATAAATTTTGTCATAAAACTCCAATGTTCTACAATTTATTTCTATTTTTTCAAAAAAATTCTCAGTTGAACAATGAGTTATGTCTCAGAATTGTTATAGATGATACTTACTCACGATCCTTTGATAATTCGCATCTTGGGGCACGATTATATCTCAGAAAACTCAACTTTGTCTCAAATGTATTACCGTGACTCCCAGACGCCTGGGCTGGACTCGGAGCCACTCACCACCGCCATCTTCTGAACACTTGGAAAAATAAGTCACTTGAATAAATCTTTCGTCTGAGAGAACATGACTCCCTTGAGGTTGAGGAGCGATGTGATGTACATAATTTTAAGGGATTTTAAAAAAGAAAAGGGTTCTGTACTTAATTTGGGAGATTTTAGGTTTAGGTGATTTTAGGGTAAGGGTAGGATAAGAGGCGTCATACTTACGTTAAGGAGGATATAGTATCAGATAAGGAATTTTATACTTACGTTAACCACCAGAAATACTTCAGATTGTATCTCTAAAGATATGTATAATTACGTTACATCTAGCACAGTGTACAACAATACTTTCACTCACAATTTTCCTCCTGGCTTTCCCAGTTTTAGTTAAGCGTTAACAAGACAGCTAAGTTTTAAGTCGAGAGTCATCCTATTTATGTCACTCAGCTGCAGCTGCATCCCAGCGTTGCCATGGTGATGGTGAGGTCAGTACCTCACAGCTGGATTACCAAACGACAACGACCTTAAAAGTACTCTTATACTTTTTTGTGTTTATTTATAATTTTGTGATTTTGCAGAACTGAACAGTTGAGAAATAAATTAGATTTTATTCTGTTTATAACGAAAGTTATACTTGGGATATTTAGCTACGAGAACAGATCCAGGATGATGTTACCCATCCTTCCACTATTACATCTGAGTGTTTATCAAGAGTCACGTATTCTGCTAAAATGTACACAACTTGGTAGCACAAGTGGCATATGACTAAATATACGTAATGTGAGGGGTTAGACAACACGTTACGTCACTAAAGTTACTGCAATATATCTAATTAAAAGCTCTAAATTAGTTCCTCGGTGCAATGAATAGGATATTCAGTTTTGGACTCTTCCATTCTATTCGTAGACCGAACATTTCTTTCTCTTGGAAATCCTGTTAAGCTATGTGGGACACTTTAGACTGTCTCCAATGATATATTCAAGCGAGTGACGTCACGAGATGTTAATTATAGATGCGTGTAATAGTTAAGACACACTCGACCGGTGAATCCCACAGGTACTATGATAAAATTTGTGTTTTTATCGTAAGTAAATTATTAAAGCAGGCTGGCAGGCTCACGCGTCCTCCTCCACAGACAGTTCCCGGTCCTGTGCTTCCTCTCATTTCTCGTATGTCCATTTCAATGACGTCTTTCTAATATAGTCTTTGTTTTCCTTCATTTATCCTTCTTCATAGTTGTCGGTTCTGTGTTTCAGATAGATATTTCTATCTCTCTCTCATGTCGCATTTAACCCGTCCTCTCTCTCTCTCTCTCTCTCTCTCTCTCATGTCACCGTTAACCACTTTTTCTCTTATTATTCTTGTCTCAACTCATGCTCTCTTCTCTTATTCTCTGTATTTCTCCTTCTCTCCTATGACATTACCACAACTCCCCTGAATCTCCTGGTACCCAGGTGACAGGCATGTGTGTGTGTGTGTGTACTCTTATGGCGACCTGTGGTCAGCATGCTCGCCTCGCAAGCGAGCAAACCCGGGTTCGATCCCCGGGCAGGGTGAAACTATGGGCAAGCTTCTTTAAGCCATTTGCCTCTGTTTACCCAGCAGTAATCGGCAACCTGGGTGCTAATCATATTGCAGATCGTGTTACGGGGTAATGGTTAGCCGTGCAGTTGGCGAGTTGTCCGGTCTTCTCGGACTATTCCTTGACACTGGGTCATGCAACTCTTAACTCAGGGTGTGGTTGTTGTTTTGGCGACAGCTTCTACACCTTAAACAAATTCACGCCTAGGTGGCCCTTGTGGGCCGAACATCCTTGTTACACGAGGAGCAACCATTATTATTATTATATGTACTGTATGTTATTGAGGATCTCTCTACTTATAATCACACAATAAATATATGCCGATGAAATATTTGTAACTGTAATTATTATGTTATTGTTATCAAAATAAATTAGTTATTTTTTTTATCTCAGTCGGTCACACTTACTACCCTGACGTGCAGAGAAAGTTATAAAGTAAGGGTAATTTAGGGTGAAATTCCCTGAGATATTTTGAGGAACATATTGCATCTTTACAAGAACCCAGATAGACGTTATTCAGATGGTGTGAGCAACTTGTTACACGACTGATGGCATGAGGAGAATGGAGTTATCCTTTGTGTACCTGGTCATTGGTAATATAGTTTAAAAATTCTATTCCTTCACTCGTATTGTAATATTATATCGGACCACCATAATATTAACTTAAGAAAATTAGTAGTGTGCGTGTGTGTGCGTGTGTGTGTGTGTGTGTGTGTGTGTGAAGGAAAGCATACAAAAAATACTTCTATTCTTCATCACCATCTTTGAGGATGAAAAAGTCTACGGTCGTCACTACTCATATTTCACTTACTTTTACCTTACGCCTTGACCTCTGACCTTTTGACTCTTGACCTCTAGTACTGGGCTCATTACTATGTTTCTATATTCTTCTTTTAAATACAGGAAACATGTTATTACAATTCCTTTGATAATAATTCATCATTTTTGGTGAGAGGTTTCATATAAGTTTAAGGGTTCATATCAGTTATTTATAGAGGCAATGGTGTTTTAGGAACATGTGTGTGTGTGTGTGTGTGTGTGTGTGTGTGTGTGTGTGTGTGTGTGTATAGTATGCTTATGTATGCGTGAGTGTATGTGTTGTGTTTATAGAGCACTGACTGTTCATTCGTCACTCATTGTACTTTTCTTATAGGAAAAAATCTATATTTCTAAATATGTTCCCTTTTCTATTTTTTCTATTTTTTTTGCAGGCGGCAATAATATTTGAAATATATCTAAGGCATAAATACAGCACCTTTAACTTGTCTGTCTTCACGACAGGTAATTTTGGTCCAGGATACATTCTTATCTCATCTAGGTCATACCATCACATATATGCCAGTGTTAATACCTGTAAATAAAGGCACTTAGTTATATTAAAAAAAACCTTCTTGATTCTGTGTACTGTAAGTCATCTAAGGGTTATGTGTCACACGTTAAGGTTCCAGACTGGTGGGTCATGATAAAGAAAGTTTCAATGAGAATCTTTCTCGAGGATGTTTCAAGATAACTAATTCCCTTACATCAAAACATTGATATTACTTAAAATATAATAAAGTATGATTATGTTGCCTAGACTGATTATGGACAGTCTAGGCATTTCCTTATGTTAGGATATACCATACTACCATATTGTCATGCTACTGTCAGAGGTCCAAGGTTCGTTTCCCGACTAGTGAAGTATATATATATATATATATATATATATATATATATATATATATATATATATATATATATATATATATATATATATATATATATATATATATATATATATATATATATATCAGGTTGACAACCCTTTATCCGAAATTCCAAAAACCGAAAAGCTCTAAAAACCGAAAGTTTTTTTGTGGGCATTGTTTTTTTTTTTAACAGGGATTAGCCCACCCAGGCATAGATCACTGACCTACATCGGGGCCTGGGGGGGGGCGAAAATGTAATAGTAGTAATAATTATAATAATAATAATTATTCTTATTAAATAAAGTTTTTAATAAAAATACACCAAAATAAAATAATAATGATAATAATAATAATAATAAAATTAATAATTATAATAATAATAACAATAATACTGTAATAATAAAAAATAATAATAAAGAAATACAAGAATGAAAAAAAGATCAAAAGTGAGAAACACGACCTTGACCTATGAATTATTATTTTTATTATTTTTATTATATTTTCGTCCCCCCCCCCTTCGAGGCCCCAATGTGGGTAAGTGATCTATGCCCGGGTTGGCTAATACACATAAAAACAAAACAAAAACATTCTGAAAACCCAAAAATTCCGAAATCCGAAATGCCTCTGGCCCCAAGGATTTCGGATAAAGGATTGTCAACCTGTATATATATATATATATATATATATATATATATATATATATATATATATATATATATATATATATATATATATATATATATATATATATATATATATATATATATATATATATATATTTAATTTTTAGTGATATATGTTCAAAGTCCGCGTGTTATATGGACTAAAAATGAAGTATACATGGTACCTCGTGTTTCATACCAGCTGGATTCGGTAAAATGCTACTGACATCCACATAAGCAGCACGGGCAGTTCCCAATGAGAGGTTCACGGCGCCATCAGCTCGATGAACAGGCTTTGTGTGAAATATCACATAGTCTAGAACTGCTTTTAGTGCTCTTGTGGTATGGTCGGTAGCGTTCCCTGGTCCCATGCATTAGGTCCAGGGTTCGAGTCCTGGCTGGTGAGGTCGTTGATATATATATATATATATATATATATATATATATATATATATATATATATATATATATATATATATATATATAGATATTGATTTATAAAAAGAAGTTTTGAGTTAATATTTAAATTATGAAAGGTGTACTGTTGTTGCCTTTTAGAAGCTCTCTCTCTTCAGGCAGACGCAGGACGTGAACTTGGAACCAGGAATATCATTATATCTTATTTCTTCCGTTGTGTAGTTCATCTTTTGGTATTAATTTGCTCACCAGTATTAAGGGTGAAGGTTGGGTGATACGTTGTGAACGGAGGAAGAGCCATATTATGTAAGTAAGGCAGATAAGCTATTAAATTATTTGGGTCACAGGACCATGCAGTATTATTGTCTGTGCTCTTGTTTACTGTAAATATAATAAGTGTCAGTTGTTACAAGCTGGTGATAGTTTGAACCTGATTCCACGATTTACTGAACAGTTTCCCCTTGATGCATGTTCACAAGGTAATTGTGTGGAGATGTCATCCTCAACTGTCAGCTGGAGGTAGCAAAGATTTGTCTACATGATTTTGGTCTGTTAACCAAAGCTGTTATTTCAGAACGTGAGTCTGATTAATGGGCCCAGGGGTTGAAGCACTGCTGGAAGATGAGGAATATTCAATAGTGGCCGTGACAGTAGACACCCACACACAGACACAAACACCCACACAGACCTGCAGAACCTACATACACACTCACTCAGACACACAAACACCCACACACAGAGAGCTCATAGCCACACAGGCACCCACACAGACATATAGGCACACAGACATCCTCACAGACAACCACACAGACACCCACACCAACACAGAGATACCCAGTCAGACATTCACACAGATACATAAAAGCCCACAGAGACACCCCACACATCCACACAGACACAGAGGCCCCTACACAGACACACAATACTTACACACCCACAGAGAGCACCTACCAAAACAGACACCCACACATCCACACAGACATTCACCAGACACACAAATACCCACAAACACACAAACACTCAGATACTCACACAGGCACACAAACACCCACATAGCGACCCCCCCCCCGACACACACACCCACATAGACACCCACAAACAGACACACAGACACCCACAGACACCCACACATACGAGAACACGCGAATACCCACATAGCCAACCCATACAAAGACGCCCACATACACACCCACACAGACACAGAAAACCCACATAAACACCTACACACCCATACAAACATAGACACCCACACACCCACACAAACATAGAAAACCCCACACATACACTTACACAGACACACAACATTATATTGCCACCTTAGTGTACACCAGGTCATGTTTTCAACACGAAAAATAAAAATAAAAGATATTAAATTCCTTGTCTCTCGTTCCTCTTCCAAGGTCGCCCTCGTGTGTACCACTACTTTCAAGGCTGCCATCGAGGGTGTGTGTGCGTGTGTGAGTTTATGCGCACAGGGTGGCGTAATGCGTTTAGTGTAGCAGCATTATGTTAGTGCTAAGGTGTAAGCAATGCTTGTTCCCTCTCGCTTTTAGCTACCACCGCTGGCTAGCCTTCGTGGCGAACAGGGAAGCAACTTGCCTAAGTCTTCCCCTGCCATTACACAGCCTCTTCACCACCAAGACTCCTGCTGTGCCTCCCCGTAGTAACACACGGTAACTGAGTGCCTCGTGGGCCCAGGGTAGATCAGCAGGGGATCTAGGTGTAGCAGTGGGTCCCACTGGCATGTGGACACGTCCTGACGCCTACCAACAATTGCACCGCTGCCTTGCGGATTAACTTTGGTATGTATAAAGCTACGGGAATAAAACCCGAACGAAAAATCTGTGGCGGAGCCCCACATCAGGCAGACATGCTTACAAACCTCCAACAAGACCCCAACGGCGGTATAGGCGGAAGAGGTGACCACCTTGGGAACCCAGCCACTATAGAGGCGGATGAAGGCAATGCATGATGTACAGGCTAATAAGGCGAAACCCAACAAACTGGGCTATCGGCAGTCGATTGCAACTCTCCCTCTCCCCGGTCGTTGCAACACTTGCACCTCTGGATCAGGAAAAGGGAGACCCAAGATGTGTGGTTGCAGCCTGCGCTCCCGCCTCACCACATAAATCAACTGATTTTGATGATGATGCTAGCATCATCATCAAAACTCCTATGCACCCAAAAGCCCTATGGCGACGGACGAGTGGCGACGGGGACAGGCAGAGATGACTGCCAGGAGTCTCTATGCCCTTGAACAGTACAATTCGCCCCAGAACATGAGTTCCCTTTTCCTCAGTCACGCTCTCTCGTAACTACATAACTACTACTGTGTAGTAACTTGTGCCACGTGTTGTTAAGTGGAGCTTCCTTCACCTAATAAGAACCGTCCAGAAATTCTACCAACCTGTATCTCTTCTCTGAATATGTGTCTACCTGTCTGTCAGTGTCTTTGTATTTTGTCTGTCTGTCTCTTTGTCTGTCTGACTGTCTGTCTCTCTTGTGTTGTGCTTCTCAAGTTAGCAGCATAAAACTTTTGACCCATCACCAAAACATATAAATGAAGACTTCCGCCTTACTGTTTCTGAATATTGTTATTTTAGGTACGCGGTGGACGAGTGGATACAACTCTCAGATCTTGTTTCAAGGGTTGCTGGTTCGATCAGGCGTATTCCCATTCCATTCAGGTGAAACTGTGTACCTAATTTTACATTTGGGGAGAAGAGATGGCGGTCGAGTACAGTGCCCGGTTACAGTAACTTCATTTCAACCGAAGGAATGCAGCTTTCTTAATCCTTTCTTGTATCGTGGGATCAGCTCAAAGCTATCTTTCATGCAAAGTTGATCATTTTATCTTGCAACATATACACCAACTGACATTTCAGCTCCTCAATCATTGCAATAATATTTTTTATTTTCATCTATGATTTCTTCCAATGTTTATTATGTTCTCTGCTTCTAGACGCTGTTCCTTGCTTGTTATAGTCAATTGTAACAGATGTTATAATCAGTTGGTTGTAGCACCTTGTAATTATAGTCACTTGTAGTTAGAGTCACCTAATTATTTGAAGACAATTAAGTGGCAGGTATACATTTTTATTCAAGCAAGTTGTCTCGAACAATTCTATCTCCACCAACATTGCTAAAACAAAAGTAAAAACCATCTAAGTGCATTAAGCATAAGTATTTACAATTAATTTTTATCGAAAACAAATACAGATAGGTAGTAGGTAGTAGGCAGCTACCGAACAGGGAGGTACTACCGCCTGGGAAGGTATTGGAAGCATAATGTGTTGTCTAATGGTAGACCCTGCTGCCATATGGCATCACGAAAATTGTGACCATGTCCCAGGTTGCTGATCTGACTTTCTGCCTCATTTACACACAATTGCAGGGTCTCAAGTGTTTCTCTTACTATTGACAACACAACATACATATATTGTTTCTCACTATTGATCTTTTTTTTTATTTATGTATTTTATTATTATTACTATTATTATTATTATTATTATTATTATTATTATTATTATTATTATTATTATTATTTTTATTATTATTATTATTATTATTATTATTATTATTATTATTATTACAATGTTGCTATTATTATTATTATCATTATTATTTTATTATTTTATATTAAATTTTGTAGTATTTATTACAAATTTTATTTACTACGAATTATTATTATTATTATTATTATTATTATTATTATTATTATTATTATTATTATTATTATTATTATTATTATTATTATTATTGTTATTATTGTTATTGATATTTTTATTATTATTATTATTATTATTTTTATTATTATTATTATTATTATTATTATTTTTATTACATTTTCGCCCCTCAGGTCCCGATGTGGGTCAGTGACCTGTGCCCGGGTGGGCTAATTCACGTAAAAAAGAAAACATTAAGATAGAGATTAAAAATCAATACAACTAACACACCTAAAGTACAATAAGGATAATTGTACATAAAGCTTAATAACATAATTAATACCTAACAATCGTTTAACCAAGGCCAAACCAAAGAACCAGTGGGTGATTTTCCCTTTGAATCTCCTTTTCCTTTAGATTAGACATGTGTAAATTTCTCTCTCCTCCTCTGTAAACAACTTTGTAAAACACACCAGTATTGTTCTCTGTTTACTCATCTTCCAATAGAGATTTACCAGCCTTTCGTCTTTATCCTATCACACACACACACACACACACACACACACACACACACACACACACACACACATACACCTGGATGATGTGGTAACAGTGGTGGACAGGTAATTCAGTTGGTTCTGTGTGTCACCAGTTCTTCCTTCTTCCCTTGCCTTCATTTTTGCCCAGTTAAGAAATATTGTAACTCCGTAAAATTATTCCTGTGTTATAATGTTTTCATACGTGTTTACTATTTTATTTTTACTGTCTTATTTAGGTTGTGATCTTGTTCTTCCTCGTAACATTTCTTCAGTTTTTAGTACAAATTGTATCAATTCATTTATAGATATCCTAAAAAGGCAACTCTGAATACACACATACATACATACATACATACATACATACAAAGAACAGCCCAGTCCCAACCATTGTAAAAATTATCAATAACTTGTAATAAACCAGTGTATTTACTCCCAGTAAATACTACTTCTTGCACTGTCACTATGCTGAAATGCACTGTAGTTTGAGCTTTTCCCCATCTAGTTATTATATATCTTATTTGTATCACTTATGTTACTTGTATATTATTTGTAATTCGAAACCCATTCCCCAAATATGTAACTGTATATTTTCAGCCTTCTGGCTGCCAAGCTCTTTCAATAAACCGTTAATTATTATTATTATTTATTATTATTACATACATACATACATATCGTTGTACAGTCGCCTGCATTTATATCGAGTACAGTGGCTGGCACATTGTGTGAGGTGTTTGTTTACATCATATTAAAACTCATGGAATGGCCTTAAGAAACCTCACAATAGTACCCAACTAAAGATGCTTGATAAGAATTCCACACAGGTGCCACATCTCGCAAAACGCATCAGCCACTGTATCAGGTATAATTACAGGCGACTATACATTACTGTATTTCCCTTAGAAGGCAATGATATAACGCAATCACGATTACATTTTGACCTAAGCATTAATACCAATAACTTACCTGTGCTGTAGCTGCGTTAACAGCCCAATGAATGCGTTTTTTGTTTAATGACCCACGATAATTATTCTTCATTTGTGATTTTTTTTTCTCAAAAGTGTAATTATATTACCCCTCCTCCGCCACGCTCTCTGGCACGAAAGTAGATATGGGCCAACTTCTAGTGCATTTTTTTATAATTAACTCACTAACCGCTTTATTACACAACTAATCAAGCTGATATAATCTTAAGAGCGGCGAAGTTTAATCTAGTTGGGTAAGTGATTTTTCAAGCGCGGTAAATTTACAAATCAATGTTACGATAGAAATGAAAATGAGAATGGGAAAGAAAAGAGATAGAAATAATAATAATAATAATAATAATAATAATAATAATAATAATAATAATAATAATAATAGACTAAAATCATTCTCTAAACCTTAGAACTTATTTCGTGTGTGTTGCCTGATAAGAGGAGAGTGGAGTTACATAATGTAGAAGACCACCCTCCCTCTTTCCCTCCCTCCCTCGACCCGTCCCTCCTCTTCCCCTTCACCTCCCTCACCTTCTCTGATAAACATCCAATCTCATCTCCCCAAAGAGCCACATTCTAGAAACGCCAACAAGGCATGTCTCACACTCGTCTCCGACCCTGTCACTACCCTCACCCTCTCTGACGTCACGCCCTCTCACCACCGTTCTGTTAAAATGCTTTCCCAAAATAGAATATATAGAGAGAAAGAGAGAGAGAATTATTATTTTTTCTCTCTCCTATTTCCTTCTTCCTTGTCCATCCCACCAGACTGTTCAACCAACCATTTGTATTCCTGACTTGTGCTGAGATGGAACTGTCAATCTATATGGCATTCAGTGGTAGACAGACAGACAGACAGACAGACAGACAGACAGACACACACACACACACACACACACCGAAGCAATGAAGACAGACAGAGAAAATGAGAGAGAGAGAGAGAGAGAGAGAGAGAGAGAGAGAGAGAGAGAGAGAGAGAGAGAGAGAGAGTCTTCAATGGGGTAAACATTTCTGGTTCTTTCAGTGTACATGAACAATAAAATGTGTCGGGGTGAGAGCTTGAAGATACTTTGTTTTTATACGAGCACACACAAACACACACATACTTGAGGCTCTGAATACCCTTCATTGGCAGGGGCTAGAGCATGGGCAGGGGTAGAGACATGGGTAAGAGCACGAACAGGGGCAGGGGCAAGAGCAAGAGGGGGGTAGGGGTACGGGAAAGAGGCATGGTGAGAGCAAGGACAGAGGCCGGGGCAAGAGCAGAGCAAGAGCTTGGGCAAGGGTAACGGTACCGCCCCCTTCTGGTGCTCAGGAAGAAAAAAACAAAAAACAATCTTAATAAAAATTCGGCGTCCAGCAGATGATGCCCTCAGCTTAGATACGGTCAAGAGGCAAGAGGTTATATTAAGAGAGAGAGAGAGGGGGGAGAGAGGGGGGTTAAGAGACAGCTGGATAAGGAGCAGATATATGAGGAGAAGAAAAAGGGGGACTGATGAGAGGTAGGGGATGAAAAGGAGAAAAGAGACAGAGAGAAATAAAGATAAATAAAGAGAGAAAGAGAAGTTTAACTGGTAAGTATCAATAAAAGTTTCGTGCAAAATATTTAACTCATAAGACTCACGCATGTTTGTAAATAAGTACTGTTTTAGTTTTTTGGGGGGTAAACAATCTTGTAGCGGATTCTCATTTATGATAGAAAAACGTTAGTGTTGATGGTTATAATAATTAGCTCCATACATATATACACACCTACGTACACACATATTCACATAACGGTTGCCCCTCATGCACAAGGCTTAGAAGCTGTCGCCAACACAACAACCCACACCCAAAGTTAACGAGCTGCATGACCCAGTGCCAAGGAATAAAATGGAAAGACCGGACAATTCGCCAACTGCACTGGCTAACCATTACCCTGGAAGACGGTCCACAAATCGATCAACATGTCCAGGTACCCAACTACTGATGGGTAGATAAAGGCAAATGGCTTAAGAAAACTTGCCCATAGTTTCACCCTGCCAAAGATCGAACCCCGGTCCGCTCGCTTGCGAAGGGAGCATGCAGCCCATTACACCATACGTGTATTATATATATATATATATATATATATATATATATATATATATATATATATATATATATATATATATATATATATATATATATATATATATATATATATATACACACACGCACACCTACGTTCATATGCTGTAGACATACACATGCACTCATTGTATAAGGAATGAAATATGGAAAACTTTTATACACGTGTCGAAAAAATCTAAAAAGCCTGTGATCAAATTCTGAGAAATATTTACATATAACTTTTGAAAAACAAAAACTGCAAACGAATCAACTAATTTTAGAAGCTCTTAGTCTTAAGAATTCCCAAAAACCCGAGTATCACATCTTCGAGAAATTCTCAGGAAGGAAATTATTTGTCGTGACGACAGATGCGAAGAATTTCAAAGATTTTACTGCACAAAGTTTATAGTGTGTGTGTGTGTGTGTGTGTGTGTGTGTGTACGTAAGTGTGTGTGTGTGTGTGTGTGTGTGTGTGTGTGTGTGTGTGTGTGTGTGTGTGTGTGTAATAATAATAATAATAATAATAATAATTAACGGTTTATTGAAAAAATTCTGCAGCCCGAAGGCTGAAAATATACATTGGACATAAATGACTTATTACATACATTGGTGGTTTAACAAAAGCCTTCATTAGAGAAAGGTAAAGGAACATACAGTGAACATACAGATTAATGTAGGTGTTGAACAGCAAACTCGTAGTGTAGTAACTCCCTCCCAGATGGTGTTAGGAGGAACTCACGTGGTGTAGTAGTTCCCTCAGATGTTGTTATGAGGGACCTGGCGTGGTGTAGTAATTCCCTCGCTGATGGTGTTATGAGGGGCCTCACGTGGTGTAGTAATTCCGTCACAGATGGTGTTATGAGGGGCATCACGTGGTGTAGTAATTCCCTCACAGATGGTGTTATGAGGGGCCTGACGTGGTGTAGTAATTCCCTCACAGATGGTGTTATGAGGGACCTCACGTGGTGTAGTAATTCCCTCACAGATGGTGTGATGAGGGACTTGACGTGGTGTAGTAATTCCCTCACATATGGTGTTATGAGGGACATGTGGTGTAGTAATTCCCTCACAGATGGTGTTATATGAGTGAGGTTTGGTCCCAGGCCTTCCTATCGTAGACGGATTAACACATCGGTGGTTGTTGTTGGGTCTCGCGGGGGCCGTTATCACTGGGTACCTGGGACCTCACTGTGTGAAGGTTAACTTGGGTGCGACTGTTACTGTTGAGTTGTTCTCACTGACTTAAGCACTGTTCACCACTGTTTACCTCGGTTTAACACTGGTTCCGTTCCTTTCCTAAATGAAATTGTAACTTCTGGCGAGAACTTGTTGATATTCCGGTGGGGAGGAGGGTTCAGGGGAGGGGGTTGGTATGGGCCAACTTAACAGTTGACCTGGCTGCTCCGAGAGGAGCGCCAGGTACGTCTTGACCCTTCGGTGGTCAAGGATGTAGTGTGTGTGTGTGTGTGTGTGTGTACGTAAGTGTGTGTGTGCGTGTGTGTGTGTGTACGTAAGTGTGTGTCTATGTGTGTGTGTCTGTCTGCTTACCAGCCGTCTCCACTCTCTCCTGGAGAATATAGGGGAAAAGGAGGAAATTTCCCAAGCTCTTAATGACGCCTCTATCGTCAATATTTATAAGAAAAAGGGAGACCGGTCAGACTATGGCAACTACCGTGGAATCTCGCTGTTCTCCGTAGCTGGCAAGATTATCGCCGAATCCTCCTAAATAGACTTCTTCCTGAGGCGGAAAACGTCTTCCCAGAATCTCAATGTGGCTTTACACCATCACGTGGCACCACTGACAATATCTTTGCTGCCCGCCAGATACGGGAAAAATGCAGAGAACAGCGCCGTGACCTGTAAATGGCTTTCATCGACCTAACCAGTGCCTTCATCTCGGTCAACAGGGAAGCCCTCTGGTGGGCCCTCATCCATTTTGGCTGCCCACCAAAATTCATCGCCATTGTGAGGCAACTCCACTCCATGATGGCATGAAAGGCAGTGTCCTCCACAATGGCACCCAGTCTGAGTTCTTCCCAATCCAAACGGGGGTTAAACACGCATGTGTATTGGCACCAACTCTCTTTTCCACTTTCTTGGCTGCCTTCCTTACTCATGCCAGTGCTAATTTTGTCGGCGGGGTGGACATCGAGTACCGAGGCATGAACAAAAGTGTCGTCAGCTTCTATTACTGAACTTCAGTATACAGACGACCTCACCCTTGTTGCTCAAACTGAACACGACCTACAGGAAATCCTGAAAACCTATGCAGATGCTTATGTACACTTCGGCCTTGAGGTGAATCTACGTAAGACTCAGATTCTCTTTCAACCTGCCCTGATTCAGACACACCTCCACCATTCATCCAGCTTAACGGTACTACCCTCTCTAATGTTACCCACTTTCGGTATCTCGGCTCCTACCTGTTCACCACCGCAAACATCGATGAAGAGATTCAGTATCGGATCAGATGTGCATCTCAAGCCTTTGTCAGACTCCGAAACCGCATCTTCAGCTGTAGGGAGCTGAAATTATCTACAAAGTTGCACGTACATCGAGCAGTGGTCCTCCCCACCCTGCTATATGGCAGTGAGACATGGGTCACATACAAGAAGCACCTCAAGACACTTGAAAACTTTCACCAACGCAGTCTACGTTACATCCTCTGAGTTCTCTGGGAAGACAAGAATAAAGGCCAGTATTCTTTCTTACACCAACTGTAGAAGCATCGAGGCTACCATTACCCATGAACAACTACGCTGGATTGGCCAATGGCCATGTTACCCGTATGAACGACAGTAGACTGCCAAAGCACCTACTATTCAGTCACCTAATGAATAGTAAACGGTGTAAGGTATAAGGATAGTCTGAAGACAAAACTGAAAAAGTACCAAATCGACCCCCTCACCTGGGAGTCGATTACTCCACATCGTAACGCTTGGAGGAGCTCCACATGAGAAGGTGTCAATACTTTCTAGTTAGCACGACTGCAAACCGAAGCAGACAAGCCCCAACGCCGGGAAGACGCTGCCACTGCCCCTACCGCACTCGATGTAGCCCTCCACAAACAAGTGTCTGAGGTCAGCCAGTGGCCAAGCGCCACCCTACCAGGAGACAGTGGAAACCATCCACCTGAGAAATAAAACAGAGGCCCTCAACGTCAGGTTTCATCGCCTAGGGAAGAAGATTTGGGACAAGCTCCTGGACGACCCTCACAGCCCAGACCACCTACGCAGGGAAGACATCCACGGAAGGCGACCGCACGCCTGGTGGCCAAGGAGTCTGCCTGCATTACAACAACCCAACCCGCGACCCATCTATGTCCGCCACAGTGATCCACCTTAGATTAACACTTAGATGATATAAGTTCACATTTAGCAATTCACAATATAGTGAGTCCATAACGTAATGCAGTAATAAGGTTTTAATAATCATGTAATTGTAAAATCATAATAGTCATTGTCTACCAAAGTAACCATTGCGCAACCTCATCTTAAATCTTAGGTTAGCTTAGTTAGCCAACAAACTATGTAATATGTAAAACAAGGGGTGTCGTCCCCCTCTGTTTAACTCATTAAACTTCTTTTCCAACCTTTCCCCCCAAGACTATAAGTCGTGACTTCTCTATCCCTCATGTCTGGCTGTGCCTTG
Source organism: Homarus americanus (assembly GCF_018991925.1). NCBI lineage: Eukaryota > Metazoa > Arthropoda > Malacostraca > Decapoda > Nephropidae > Homarus > Homarus americanus. The sequence continues at coordinate 7,143,204 of NW_024737097.1, forward strand.
AGCCCCAGCATGCCGGTCCCGTATCGGCCTCTTGAGTCACCTCAGAACTCACCAATCTCGGTGACATCCTTAATATATATATATATATATATATATATATATATATATATATATATATATATATATATATATATATATATATATATATATAAACAAAGAAGTATGTCTGTTTGTGTGTCTGCACGAGAATCTCGGAAACTACTTTACCGATCTGTAGTGATGATGGATGATGTTATATTTAGTGATGATGATGGATGGTGTTATATGTAGTGATGATGGATGATGTTATATGTAGTGATGATGGATGTTATATGTAGTAATGATGGGTGGTGTTATATGCAGTGATGATGGATGGTGTTACATGTAGTGATGATGGATGGTGTTATATGTAGTGATGATGGATGATGTTATATGTAGTGATGATGGGTGGTGTTATATGTAGTGATGATAGATGATGTTATATGTAGTGATGATGGGTGGTGTTATATGTAGTGATGATGGATGGTGTTATATGTAGTGATGATGAATGGTGTTATATGCAGTGATGATGGATGATGTTATATGTAGTGATGATAGGTGGTGTTATATGTAGTGATGATGGATGGTGTTATATGTAGTGATGATGGATGGTGTTACATGTAGTGACGATGGATAATGTTATATGTAGTGATGATGGATGGTGTTATATGTAGTCATAATGGGTGGTGTTATATGTAGTGATGATGGATGGTGTTATATGTAGTGATGATGGATGGTGTTATATGTAGTGATGATGGATGATGTTATATGTAGTGATGATTAGACAATAAAATAATATCAGTTTAATGCTAAAAAAATATACTTTGCTGTACCGTTGTAGTGAAAAACATGATGGAACTTACATACACCGTTAATGAACTATTGATGGAAGAAGAAGTTTTGGGGACTGAACAGTGAGACAATGTGGAGCCTCCCGGAGAGTGGCGTCCTACCGTGGCCTAGGTGATGAGCCGCCCGGAGTGAACAGCGGACAGTCGGTCACAGGAAACAGATCAGGAAAGGGAATCCCGTCTTAATGCTAACAGAAAGCGAACAGCGGAGAGTCGGTCACGGGAAACAGATCAGGAAAGGAAATACTGTCTTAATGTTAACAGAAAGCGACCAGCGGACAGCCGGTCACAGGAAACAGATCAGAAAAGGGAATCCCGTCCTAATGCTTAGAGAGAGCGAACAGCGGACAGTCGGTCACAGGAAACAGATTGGGAAAGGGAATCCCGTCTTAATGCTGACAGATAGCAAACAGCAGAAAGGCCTTCTCTATTAAATGATAAAACGCATGAAATTCGTTTGAATACTAATAGCCAGAGAGCTGTGGGATCCAGAATTCTAAGAAAGAATACACAGTGGCTTCTACTTGCAAGAGCAGCATTTAACTATGACAATGAGATAGAATATGAAAAGTATCCCTCTGTTGTCATTGGCAACATGGATAAGAAATGTATTTTACATAGGTAAAGTGCTTCTCAGTTGAAAGAAGATACACAATTTATGATTTATTTATTTTATTTTTTCGTTTTGGTAAATATTGAAAAAAATGTTGCTTGAATTATTTCATCACCAATAAATTTTATTTAGAACATCTTCTAAGAAGTCTATATCTGAAAACAGAGTGAAAAAAATATTGAGTAGAAGCTGAGCTATGGCCGATTTAGTAAAACCTTGTGAGTCATCATGGCGGCGTACCTGTAGGTTGCGCGGCAGGTGGCAGTGAGAGAGTGCTTCCACCCAGCAAAATACTTGCATTGTCAATATGTATGTGTGTGCTAAATATGATACTTGTAAAGAAAAGTGCACAAACATTTCATTTTCCGACTAAACTACTGAGTACAAGGCGAATGTGGTGTGAAGAGGTGATCCAACGGTGTCCACAGATTTGTAGCAGGCAGCAAATCGTCAATGAGGTGCAGGGGGGTTGGGCAAAATATTTACTGTTTTAAGGTGAAATACTACGTAATGGTACATAATGAATAATATAATATGTCACTGACATCGGTGCAAATAGTGATAGCAAACCTCGGAGTATCATTCATATCCTTCCAGTTTTCAGTGATTACACCAGATCTTGAGACTCTAAAAATCTATGGAATTTCATATAAACACATCAGCTAACTCCGAAGCATCAACTTGTGGGAAGCGAATTAAATCTTTTCACTAACTCTAAGACTTAATGGTGTCACAAATCCGGCACATCAGAACACTAATAATGTAACTCATCTTGTGATAATTATCACCATCACTACCACCCAACACCGCTCTCCTTAACTACTGTCACCACCCATAAATACCATCCACCTACTACTACTACTACTTTGCTGTCACTCGGAATCGAGTATGACGATCGTCCAGTTATGAGACACTGAGAGAGAGAGAGAGAGAGAGAGTAAGGTAAACAGAGAATACCTAATCTGTGATGAACACAATAATGGGTTACAGATGTGTTGTCAACGTTAATACAATATAATCCATAAACCATAAAATATACAACCTCAATCACAACAAATCCTTGGAGACATCAGCATAGTGCACGGTTTATTATTATCATAACTTTAAATAACAAATACCCAACAGTAATCTTACACCGTCTGGCAACTCACTGAAATACCACACCAACTATCATGGGAGGGGGAGGGGGTAAGTGTTCGGTCGCCCGGCTCTTCTAGATCCAGGCCACGACATTGATATTGATATTGAAACAATTTGTTTAGTCAGAAGAACACAGATACAAAGTCGATGATAATAATAATAATATTAACATGACTGAGCCATTTGAGAGCCTGAGCTCTCCTGAAGGCACCTTACATATACTGTACATTTATCTCAAGGAAGTAGTATGTAACATTTAGTATCATCGGGAATAGTACATATAACATGGTGATAGTAAGAACATATCAGAATGTTACACGGTTGTCACTTCGGTATATAGTTATTTATTGATTTTTATTTGTTTTACAATTATATTATAAGTTTATTCATATCCTACAGTGGTGTTGATATACATAAATATGATAAGGGAAGAAAGCAGTACAACATTGGTTGGAACAAGATGACAGAGCTGTCAGTATCATGTCTCGGAAAATATATTTATTGCAATGGTAATTTAAATCTGTCTACATGACAATCTATGATATAATGGTTTTGGTGGTACAATATAAGCAGGAATATAAAGTAGGTATTACAAAAATATCAATAGTTAGACAATAGATATTTTTTAAGAGATGATTTAAAGGAAGGGAGCGTAGTCTTTGCTCGGATGGGTGGGGGTAAGTTATTTCACACCTTTACACCATGATATATTATGGAGGTCTGGGACTGAGTGGAGCGCGGGGGGCGGTTCTTAGTAGCTCTGGGTGCCTTAAGTTATATCTCTGATTATTCCGGAAATGGAAATAATTATTGTCAATCAAGTAATTGACAGATTTGTAAGCAATTAGGGCACAGCAGTAGGTGCTAATGTCCTCGAATTTTAACATTTTCAATTTAGCAAATTGTTCTTTCGTGTAATCAGTTTTTCTCAAGTAAGTCATTGTCCGCACAGCTCTCTTTTGTGCAGTAATCAGGGGTTGTGTTTTTGAAGAGCCAGAGGACTCTCGTAGTGTGTGACAGTGTATCAAATGCTGGTAAAGAAGATTATAATAGATTTCTTTCATTGCTGCAAGAGTGAGTGACGGACGAGTGTGATGCACGATACCGCACTGTGAATGGTTTGCATGTGGTTTCTCCAGTTAAGTTTCTCATCAACAATAACCCCAAGGAATTTAGTATTCTGTTCGCGTTTGAGGACTGTATTACCAAGGTACAGGGGGCGAAATCTGAAGGTAGGTTATTTCTTCTGTGAAAGATCGTGTAGTGGGTTTGTTCGAGGCTTAATGTCAGTTTATTACGTAATACCCAGGTCCAGTCTTTAGTCAATTCAGTATTCATAATTCTCATCAAGGAATGAAGATCTGAGTTGCTGGCATAGAGATTACTATCGTCTGCAAATAAGTTGTATTTTATGAGTGTGCTGCAGTGGACTATATCTTTTATGAACAATGAGAACAGTAATGGACCGAGAATGGAGCCTAGAGGGACTCCATACAAAATTGATGAGGAGTCAGATTTATGATAATTATTATAGCACGCATGCTGCTTCCTGTTAGAGTTAGACAGATATGAGGTAAACCCAATTGTGGGATAAGCCCCGAACGCCGTAATGTTCAAGCTTTGCCAGGAGGATGGTATGGTCGATAGTATCAAAGGCTTTACAAAGGTTCAGGAATATTCCGACTGTGAACTGACTGTCATCAAAGGAGTTTCAGATGTCATTAGTAAAGGATAGCAGAGCACTCTTAGTTGACCTTCTACCTCTAAATCCAAACTGAGAATCTGTAAGGTTGTTATTGACATTGCAGAAGGAATTTAGTCTACTACATGCTAGCTTCTCCAGTATTTTACTTAAAGCTGGGAGGACCGATATGGGGCGGTAATTCTTGAAAAGACCTTTGTCCCCAGATATTTTATATGGTATCACGAAAAATGTGATCAAGTCCCCAGGCTGCTCATCTGACTTTCTGACACATTTACACACAATTGCAGGGTCTCAATTGTTTCTCTTACTTTGGCCACACAACATACATGTATCGTTTCTCACTATTGATTTTTTTTGGTTGGGGTGGGGGTATTTATATAATATTATTATCATTATTATTATTATTATTAATATATTTATATTTTATTTTTATTCAATATTTTTTATTTTGTTTAATAATTTTTTTTTATTATTATTATTATTATTATTATTATTATTATTATTATTATTATTATTATTATTATTATTATTATTATTATATTTTTATTCAATATGTTTTTAAATAATTTTTCTATTCTTGAAATTGATATTATTATTATTATTATTATTATTATTATATTTTCGCCCCCAGGCCCTGATTTGGGTCATTTACTTGTGCCCTGGTGGGCTAATCCCTTAAAAAAAAAAAAAAAAAAAAAATATATATATATATATATATATATATATATATATATATATATATATAATCAACGACCTCATCAGCAAGGAATCGAACCCTCGACCTACTGGGTGGGACTAGGGGACGCTTACCGGCTAGGCCACAAGGACACTAAAAGCAGTTCTAGACTCTGTTATATTTCACACAAAGCCTGTTCATCGAGCTGATGGCGCCGTGAACCTCATTGGGAAACTGCCCGTGCCTCGTATGTGGTGTCAGTAGCATTTTACCGGATCCAGCTGGTATGAAACGCGAGGTACATATATATACTTCATTTTTAGTCCATTTTAGTTTCCCAATGAGGTTCACGGCGCCATCAGCTCGATGAACAGGCTTTGTGTGAAATATAACAGAGTCTAGAACTGCTTTTAGTGTCCTTGTGGCATAGCCGGTAAGCGTTCCCTAGTCCCTCCCAGTAGGTCGAGGGTTCGATTCCTTGCTGGTGAGGTCGTTGATTATATGTTCAAAGTCCGCGTGTTATATGGACTAAAAATGAAGTATATATATGTACCTCGAACACTTTCCTAAAAAGTGTCAGCAGATTTGTTAGACAAGATTTTCCCTTTGTTAGCCCATGTTGAGAGTCATAGATTAATTTGCTTTTCTCTAAATGCGATCGGTTGCCATCTGCTATAATTGATTCAAGAAATTTCCCCACTACTGCCGTCACACTAATTGGCCGGTAATTTGACGCTGATGCTCTGTCTCCCTTTTTGAATATGTGTACTACATTTGCCTTTTTCAACAAGTCTGGCACAACTCCGGTGTCTAATGATTTTGCAAATAAATTTACGAGGGGTCCGCTAATCTGTTCCCTACACTCTTTCAAGATTCGAGGGAAAATTTCATCCAGCCCTGGGGATTTTGTCTTCTTTAGTTTATTTATCCTCTTAAGAACATCCTCTTTTCTGATAGTGATATTGTTTAATTTCTCTTCTTCCTTTCCCCTAAATATCAGTTCCACCTCTGGAATTTCCGGCGAATTTCTTCTGTGAAAACTGATAAGAAGTAGTTGTTCAATGCTTTGCTAATTTCTTCACTGCCATTTATCACTTCTCCTCTCCCTGACTTTAAAGGCCCAACTTTGTACTTGACTTTTTTTCTATATACCTGGAAAAATCCCTTGGGATTCGCCTTGGATTTTCTTGCTATTTTGACTTCATAGTCTCTCTTTGCTTTCCTTACATTTTTCTTAACATTCCTAGATAGTTCATTATACCTATTTCTGAGCTGCTCCTCCCCCCCCCTTTAATTTCTTATAAATTCCTTTCCTTATTCCTATGTCATGTTTAAGTTTTCTGGTCATCCACCTTGGCTCATTCTTATTTGACCTAATTTTTCTGTATGGTATATTTTGTTCCTGTGCTTTATGTAGTATACTAGTGAATATATTATAGTCATGATCGATTGTTGTGTCATCTATGACCTCACCCCTTCCTACTGGGGACTGACGTGACTGTTCCCAGGTGACCTCACCTAGGTACCTTCTTAACCCCTGATTATCCGCCAACCGAAAGTTTGGGACTCTGACCATATTGTCATTGTTTTTCGTTTCCCAATTTAGGGTGAACCTGATTTCTCTGTGATCACTGTTACCTAGTTCTTCCCCTACTGTGATATCTCTGATAATATTTTCTTTATTTATTAATACTAGGTCTAATATATTGTCACCTCTAGTAGGTTCTGTAATTAGTTGTTTCAAAAAATTGTCCTGTACTGCGTCTAGGAAGTCTTCAGATTCATAGTCACCTACAATGTTGTCCCAGTCAATATTTCTGAAGTTGAAATTCCCCATAATGCACAGGTTGTTATATTTTGCTGCCCTACTCATTTCCTGCCATATGGGCTGAGCTGCTTCCTTCCCAAGACTTGGGGGCCTGTAAATCACTCCCATAATTAGTTTTTCTCTTCCTTCCGTGATTTCTACCCATACAGACTCGGTTCCTATTTCACCCTTTATTGAATTATTAATACAACATTTTAATGTATCATTGACAAAGAGTGCGACCCCTCCCCCCTTCCTACCTTCCCTGTCCTTGTGAAAAAGGTTGTACCCTTCTATGTGGTACTCTGATAAAAAAATTTTGCTCGCCAGATTCATCCAAGTTTCGGGGATTGCTATGATGTCTACATTCTCGGTACATACAACCGCTCTCAGCAAGTCTATTTCATTTGAACGCTCCTACTGTTTGTATAGTATACTTTTAAACCTACCCTTCCCTGGTCCTGTTTTACCCCTTGTCCTGAGTAACTAATTTTATTTCCCAGGACCTGCTTGTTTTTTGACTCCCACTTTCCCCGACCTCTCTCTATTGGCGAAACCCCCCCTTTGGGGTGACAATTTCACGCTCCAGGGATGCAGACAACGTCTTTACCCCCTCACGAGACAAGTGTATTCCGTCGCGACTGTACAGGTAGTCGTTGCCAGCTATCAATGAATGCCCAACCATTGTTTGCACAATGTTTTTCCAGTCGGCAATTTATAGCAATTGCCCTGGACAGCCATTCACGACCAACCCCTCTTCTAGGCAAGACACCACATACTATCGGGATCCCTCCCCTATCTCTAATCTTCCCCAGCGCCTCCCTATACCTCTTGAAAAGTTCCTCACTCCTAACCTTACCTATGTCGTTTCCTCCCACACTAAGACACACTACTGGATTGGTACCCTCCCCTGACAAATCCCTGTCTAACCTCTCGGCTACATGCCCTATCCCAGCCCCAGGAAAACACACCCTAGTCCTACGTTTCCTATCTCTCGCACAAAAAGCCCTATCTACAAACCTCACCTGGCTTTCCCCAACTACCACGACCTTACCTGTGGGCAGGGTTTGTACAACTGCCCTTTCCTCTGCTTGCTCCATACCGTCCTGCCTCTTCTCTTCCTCGCCAGCTTCCTGCAGCACCTGGTAAGGATTACTACACTCCACACCCTGGTCACCTTTCCTGAGCCTGACCCTAGTCCCCTTGGAGACAACCACTCTCCATACCTGCTCCTCCTTTGCAGGTGTCCTGCTAGGCAGGACACCTACCTGAAGGAGTTCCGTCCTGAGGGCTTCATTTTCCCCCTTTAGAGTGTCAACCTCACTCCTCAACTGCCCCAACTGCCTTAACAGCGTGGCAAGGAGGTCGTCTTTCCCCACACTCCCCTCCATTTCCCCCAAGACACAACGATCCAAGGCGGCCATTTCCCTTGGTCTCTAACGGGAGCACTTGCGGGCACGACCTTCTCCAAGCTGGGTCAGGTAGCAACTGAGCTGGGTCAGGTAGCCTCCTGAACTGAGTACTACATGAATTTGTCCCGTTAGTTCGGTCCCTCAAGCTGCTAAATATTAATGTTGTTTTCAAGTATGACTTAACCATTACCAATATGTTAATAAGAAATAGCCCAAGTTTGAATGTAAATGGAAGTGTTAATTGTATTCCATGTAGCAAATGTAATTGTAATTATGTAGCACAGACAGGAAAAACACTGCAGCTCAGAATCAAACAACATAAGTAAAATATCAGAACAGCATCTGAAAGCAGTGCCTTGTTCGTTCATGTTAGGAATAATAATCATCCCATTGCTTGGGAAAAAAGCTTAGAAGTATTTAAATCATCTTGTGTCACAGAAAGACTTCTGGTTGAAGCTAGTTTGATTAAGGAATTAAAATCAATAAACCTTAGTGATGTTCAGTTCAAAACTGATAATATGTTACATAAATTTATTTGTCAGTGGCCCAAGGTTAAAAATGCTTTGAAAACCTTTGAACTAGATGTATGATAGTTATTTAGTGGGTCCCTTATTTTTGACCTGACCTGACTAGTCACGTCACCCCCCTTCTCTTAAGCTCCTCTACGTGTGTGTTGGTGTGGGGATTAGTGGATGACATCATTATGACCTGACTTCATGTTTTTAAGGTCACTTTGTATATTTAAGCCTCTCTCTGTCCATGTAATCCAGTTGCCTCTGAAGATGTCTTGAATAAAGACGAAAGCTAAGGTGCTCCATTGTTTCCCATTTCCCGTATGATTTTATCAATATATATATATATATATATATATATATATATATATATATATATATCAATGATTTCATCAATATTAAGCTTCTGCAAAATAACATATTCAATGTTCATAAGAGACAGAAAATTGAGACGTTGCTAGGACATCGTTGAACGAGGTTCATGTTTTATATGCTTCAACTTCGAGAATGCTTGGATTTGGGGGCCCATTATAGTTGGGGGGCCTGAGGCCAGTGCTGCAAGTGCACTGGAGATAGGAAGGAACTGGTTCACAAATAGGGTGGTATACGAGTGGAACAAGCTTAGCAACTTTGTAGTAAGTGCTGGGAGCTGGAAAGTTTTAAAAGGAGACTAGATAGATTCATGGACGATAGAGAGTGGTAGTAACTCTCGACAGGAGCTGCCATGCACAGGTCAACTGGCCTATTGCAGTCTCCTTATTGTCTTATTTTTCTTATGTTATGTTTTTATAAGGCAGGAACTAAAATAAGGAGAGTCAAGAAAGTAATAGTTGCAACTGGGTTTGGAGTAACCCAGTGAGTTTTGTAGAAGGCATCAGGGTCAACATATGGGAGTATTGTGAAACACATAGGGTTCAGAACATATAAGGGAATGAAACTACGTAGCATCATCAGTGTGGGAATATTGGTACTGGTTAAGGAACAGCAAAAACTGAGGCGTGAAAAAGGAAGGTCAAAGAAAGTTATAATAGTGGGGGGATAACGTACTCACAAGTGCTACTACATACAACAGAATTTAGATGACTGGTGCTGGGGAGGGTGACTCCCAGTCACTTGGTTAGGTGGGTTGTTGTTTCCCATCGCAGAGGACAGACGTGTAGTACCCGATTTGGCCAGCAGGAGTTGGTGGGGGAGACTCACAGGTGATAGCCGGGAAGCGGACATTGGCAGTGGCTTTTTTAGAGAGAGGGTTTAAGAAGATTACAGGTGGAGGAAGGAAGTTATAGTTCGGAAATTGAAGTTATTTAGGAGTCGGGCTGACCGCCTAGTTCCCTCTGTGAGGGAGGGGGTTCTTGTGGCGCGGGGGGGTGGGTGTCCACTTGCCCGAGAGTCCCTCACAATTAGGGTTTTATGGCTGAACGTCACGTGTTTCCCTTGTTTCCTGGCTCTGTATACAAATTTTGGATCGTGACTGTACAGATTATCTTATCTCGAGCCTAGTTTGGTTTATCGTAACTCGTATTTGACCACATGTCTGAATGATGTGTCTCATTAGCTAGGTTCGCAAGTTCCCCAGGGGTCAGTACTAGGCCCACTTTTGTTCATATTCTACATAAACGATCTAGATACTGGAATCAGCAGTGACATAAGCAAGTTTGCTGATGACACCAAAATAGGGCGGCAGAATAACTCAGGGCAGGATGCAAATGCATTACAGGAGGATCTAAATAAACTGCAGGGGTGGTCTGAAAAATGGCAAATGAAATTCAACACCAGCAAGTGCAGCGTACTTAATATTGGAAGAACAAATACTGTCAATGTATACAGCCTTAACAACATCAACCTAGAGAAGTCGACTTGTGAAAGAGACCTAGGGGTACTTATAAGCCCGGACCTACGGCCTAGAAAACAGTGCGTTAATGTTCGAAATAAGGCAAACAGAGTATTGGGTTTTATACCTAGAAGTGTAAGTAACAAGAGTGCAGAGGTCTTATTGCAACTATATCTTGCGCTAGTCAGGCCGCACCTCGATTATGCGGTTCAGTTCTGGTGCCCCTATTATAGAATGGATATAAATTCACTAGAGTCGGTGCAGCGAAGAATGACAAAAATGATTCAGGGACTTAGAAACCTTCCATATCAGGATAGGTTAAAGAAACTTAACTTGCATTCCCTAGAAAGACGAAGAGTGCGGGGAGATATGATAGAAGTATTTAAGTGGGTGAAAGGAATCAATAAAGGGGATATAGATAAAGTTCTTATAATATCCGAGCAGGATAGGACTCGGAGCAACGGATTCAAGTTGGATAAGTTTAGGTTTAGGAGGGAGATAGGAAGAAACTGGTTCACAAATAGGGTGGTGGACGAGTGGAACAAGCTTAGCAACTTTGTAGTAAGTGCGGGAACTCTGGAAAGTTTCAAAAGGAGGCTAGATAGATTCATGGATGATAGAGAGTGGTAATAACTCTCGACAGGAGCTGCCATGCACAGGCCAACCGGCCTATTGCAGACTCCTTATTTTCTTATGTTCTTATGTTCTTATGGTCGTGGTTGTTTATTACTTCTGAAACCAGGAAAAAGAGAGGAGAGAGAATAGAGAGAATGAAGAGAAAGAGAAAGGAGCAGGAAGGATTGAAGAAGTGAGAGGGAAATAATAAGAGGGGCAGAACCCAGAGATGGGGGCAAAGAAAAAAAACAATTCGAAGACAGAGAGAGAGAGAGAGAGAGAGACATACAGAGCGAATGACAGAAAAAAATATGCAGTCAGAACAGTAGACCGAAAGAGACAAACAGACAGAGAACGACAGAAGTACAGAGTACATTATGGACAGTAACAAGACAGATCACCAGGAGAGAACCATCCTCGATGGGGGGGGGGGGTGAAATGAAGAACCTCTCGTGCAGGAAACACTCACACTCTTTTCCCTATACTCTGGGTCTCGTCAAGTCTCTGTCTGTCTGTCTGTCTCTCTCTCTCTCTCTCTCTCTCTGTATGTCAGTGTGTGCGTGTGTGTGTGTGTGTGTGTGAGTGGCTTCGAGCTGAACAAGATCTTTGACAGATCCATCAAGTCCTGAGAATAAAAACAATAATTTTATAAGCGTCTTACAAACTTTTTTCCTGAAGGTCTCACGTATCGGCTAGGCAGGAGAACCTTCGCCGAGTCAAGACAAGTCAGCCAAATCCTTCCGCGTATCCCAGGGCAGATTTTTCTGATTGTTCTGACTCTTCTGTTTGGTTAGTCAGACAGTCAAATTCTCCTTTACCAGAGCAGGAGAGGGGATTGGACTGATCCTCCTATCTACATGCTGGTCGTGACACACACGGAGGCACAGCACGGCGGCATCCACGTTAGGAAACTGGTTCCCTGGACGACTCTTACGCCAGCCGTGTTCCTGACGCAGGGTGAGTTCGATTCTTCCTATTGTGTTGACCTTGTGTCTCCTCCTTTATTTTGATAAATAAAATTATTGGTCAATTTGCATATCTAGTGAATAAAGGTGGGAGGTTTACATTTAATGCCGTTATTGTCATTTCACTTTGCACACAACACCGTCCCGTCTGACCTAAGAATACATGATCCTCATTCCTATTCTCTTTCCTTCTTTCACAAGAGAGGAAAATAACAGTGTTCGATTCTCGTGGACAGTTCCATAATTTAACACTCAGTCAACTAAGTTATTCTAACTATAATCACCCGTAAAGAATAAAAGAAAACACTACCTGTTGATTACTGGCAATCTTCTTTTCTACAATGGATGGTAAAAGTTGTAAGGAAAGCCATTTATCAGGCACAACAAGGCTCAACAGGTTGGCGGTGATGGTAAACCAGGTAACACAGTACACTAACACCTGCCAATATTCTCGTTTTGGGAGCATTGTTAAAGATGTTCTGGACTATAATTAATCACAGAATTGATAAATACATGGACATATAACTCAATGATATTGAAGAACAACTTCATAACATTATATTAGAATGATTATGTAGATTATAATTATCTTTTTCGTTATTATACTGTAAATGTAAAGCAAATATAGTTGGTACAGGTGAAAATTAGAAAGAAAAAATCATGATGGGAAAAATGACTTAAAGCCGTGGTCAGATAAACACTAAACACAACATACACATTTATATAAACTTAAAAACTGATGTGTTACAACATTTTAATTGTATGTCCCTAAACTTGGAGCATTGGCAGTAAAAGATATTGGAGACTTTCACCCTTGACTAAATAGTTGAAGTGATTGAGAAAGACTGAATTATTTTGATAAATTAAGAAGATAATCTGAAAGGTTCTGAATTACGTGTTCAAGACAACTCATTTGGTAAAAGCTGAATCTTCCTGGCAACATCAACAAGAAGTGAAGGACAGACAAAAATCACGTGAGTAGGAACTTTTAATTAAAAGACAGCTGATGTAGGACTTGTGATAGAAACTGTTTGTACATTTCTAAATAAACACCTGCGAGACCCCTATATAACAAACCCATAAAGAGGTTCAACATAGAGTTATTGAAGGTTGATGGAGAACTGAGTCAGCCTCCTGATTGTGACCTGTCAGCTAATGTCAAAAAACCGAAGAGAGAAAAGATGACAGTATATCACAGAGGGGGTGGACGTGCCTCTGTGTCTCCCAGTGACCTACGCTAAAAATTTAGAAACAAGATAAACGATTCTCAGTGTAAATATGTTGCTCACCTCAGCCACAGCATCAACAACAACACGCCTTCTAACTTGGAACTGTATTCTGAGTATCATACGCAAAGACATTTTAACGTCTGAATTACCGAGGGCCTTGGTAGTGCAGGAAGTAGGTTGGTGTACGAGAGTAACTCTCACGTGTGATCCCTTGACGCGAATTTTTGGAATTGAAATAGTTTATTTAGCCAGAAAAACACAGATACAGAGTGGATAATAATAACAATATTAACATGGCTGAGCCAGTTGAGAACCTGAGCTCTCCTATAGGCACCTGATATATACTATACATTTATCTCAAGGAAGTATTATGTAACATTTAGTATCATCTGGAATAGTACAATAGCATGGTGGTAATAAGAACATCTCAGAATGTTACCACGGTTATCACTTCAATATTTATTTATTTATCTATTATTTATTAATTTATTTTTGTTTTTATATTATAGGTATATACATAAATTACAGTGGAATTGAAAAACATAAATATAATGGGGGAGCAGTACAACCTGGGTTGTACAGTATTAAGGTTGAACAAGAGGACAGAGCTGTTAGGATTATGTCTACTTGGCAAATATATTTATTGCAATGGTAATTTCTTATCTATTTAAAAGATAATTTCTGATAAAACGGCTTTGATGGTACAATAAAAGCAGGTAATGTAAATATAGTAGGTGTTACAAGAAATATTAATACTTGGACAATAGATATTTTTTAAGAGATGATTTAAAGGAAAGGATTAGAAAATCATGGACTGTGATCGCCGGCTGTACCAAACACGTTATGTTCTTGTTTACATATACTGATTTACACACACACACACACATTTAACACCTTAATACATACAAATTCAAATACAAATCTAAACTCAGCTATCCACAAAAATCAGGTGTAATTATTATTTATTACATGTGATGTTCCTAAGAACCGACAAGTGTGTATTTTTCTGGTAAAGGGGGATTTACACTGTAAGTGATTGAAAAGTTTCTTGTTTATTTCTTTGTAGGTTTCCTTGTAAATAAATTCAAATCATGGAAATAAACGACCTCTATCTATCTATCTATCTGTCTCTCTCTCTTGCAAGAATGACAACCATATTATCTTATTTCCTAAGCAGTTTTCACTTTATTGTTGTTTTTCATTTATTACCCAATTTATTCGTTTGTCTTGTTATAAGGCATCTGGTTCCCTTTGGATCCGAGCGAGAATTTTGGCGACTCTACAAACAAGATTTTTGCTGAGTCTATGAGCGAAATTTTTGCTCGTTTTTGTATTTTTTGTTTGTTTAGACCTTTAAGTGTTACGCGAGCGTGGATGTGTGTGTGTGTGTGTATGTATGTATGTGTATATTCGTGAAAACAAAGTGAAACACGAAAGGCTCTTCAGAAACAACTCTTAAACTGTGTCACATATGAGGTAAGACCCTGAGGAGCTTTCTATAATGATAATAAAGAAAAGTGAATTAAAAAGAGACATATTAGGGGTTCTTTCAGGTACATCCCTAACGTCGTCAACCTTCTTACATCCTACACCAGTCTCTTAATTTACCTATGAGAACAAGTTGTTGATAATTAATACCGACATGAAAATGTGAGTTTTACTGGTACCATCATGAATTTGTTAATCTCACTCGGGTGCCATGGGTAACTACTAAGGAATGAGCAAAATCCTATGCGAGGAAACATTTTCAGAAACATTTCCAAACATATAAGCGATAGTTGTTTGCCCCCAGATACCCTAGAGAGACGATCACCTACAGAGATATGAATACAAATTGGAGCATTGATCCCTCTTAATATACACGCTTATCTATGTGCCCCGGAAACCCCAGAGAAGGGCGGCCCCTAGCACTACTCCTCGGCAGAAACGATCAATACGTGTCGAGTGTCCTTGGCGGTGCACCTCCTCCTTCCCCAGACGGCAATGCACACACACACACACACACACACACACACACACACACACACATACGTCGCCCCACTGTTTGTTGACATGATCACCGACGCCGGGATCAGCTGGACCTAGGCAACCAGGAATGAGGAGGAACAGGTGAAGAAGAAGAAGGAGGCGTCCGTCTGTACCACCTGACACTCGACCTCCTCTACCCCCCACTCCCCCTCCCCCACAACTCCACTTAAACTATAATTTTATTGTGGAATCAAACGTTGATTCCACAATATTGATTTCTTGTATTTAATCTAAAATTAATATGAAACGAGCGTGCTAATATGGTCAAACACTGAGAGTTGTCGGCCAGACATCATCTAGCCCCCCAAAAACCATTACGAATATTTCTTTTGTTTCAAAAGCAATAATATTCCATTATGATTCACATCCGATATTTACTGCACGAAAAACTGCCACCTTACGCCTGTTGTTTAGTACTGCTTAAATAACAATATCTCGATGCTGAGTGGAATATGCAGGAGATCCAGGAAAGACTGTAGAGGATGTGTGTCGATGATTTTAAATTTAAGAATAAGACCTGGTGGGTTGTCTTCTCTCAGGACCTCGTAAGTATTGATCCAAGTTACTCTCTGGTTGCTGTAAAAATAAAACAAATACACACACACACAAACACTATTACTACTACTACTACTACTACTACTTTGCTGTCACTCAGAATCGAGAATGACGATCATCCAGCTATAATACAATGATATGAGTTATTAGGGATGTCACTTTCGTTGGTGAGCTCAGAAATGACTCGAGAGGCTGACACGTGTGGTTCTCCTCCAAGCCTTACGGTGTGGGGTGATCGTCTCTCAGCTGACAGGGTCGATTTGGCACTTTTTTCAGGTTTGTCCTAAGACTATTTTTATACTTTTTCAGTTGCCCGTCAGCGTTACGCTTACTATTCGTTAGGTGACTGTAAAGTAGCTACTTTGGCAGCTTATTGTCGTCCATGCGGGTAACATGGCCAATCCAACGTAGTTGTTCATGGATAATGGTAGCCTCGATGATTCTACAGTTGGTGTTAGCAAGCATACTGGCATTTGTTCTCTTGTCTTCCCAGAGAACTCGGAGGATGGAATATAGACTATGTTGGTGAAAGTTTTCAAGTGTCTTATGGTGCCTCCAGTATGTGACCCATGTCTAGCTACCATATAGTAGGGTGGAGAGTACAACTGCTCGATATACGTGAAAATTCGTAGATAAATTCATTTCCCTACAGCTGAAGACACGGATACGGAGTCTGCCAAAGGCTCGAGATGCTCATCTGATCCGGTGGCAGCCAAGATTCTGAAAGTGGGTAACATTAGAGAGGGGTAGTACCGTTAAACTGGATGGATGGTGGTGTGGCTGAACCAGAGGCAGCCTGAAAGAGAATCTGAGTCCTATGTACATTCAGCTCAAGGCCGAAGTGTGCATAAGCATCTGCGTAGGTGTTCAGGATCTCCTGTAGGTCGCGTTCAGTGTGAACGATAAGGGTGAGGTCGTCTGCATACTGAAGTTCAGTAATGGAACCTGCGGACACCTTTGTTCCTGCCTGGAGTCGTCTTATGATGAAAAGACCTTTCACCCGGTACTGGATGTTCTTCCCGCCGGCTAAACTGGCACGAGTAGGGAAGACAGCCAAAAAAATGGAAAAGAGAGTTGGTGCCAGCTCACATCCTTGTTTTAACCCCGTTTGGATGGGTGCCATTGTGTAGGACACTGCCGTTCATGCCATCGTGGAGTTGCCTCACAATGGCAATGAATTTTGGTGGGCAGCCAAAACGGCTGAGGGTCTGCTAGAGGGCTTCCCTGTTGACAGAGTAGAGGGCCTTGGTTAGGTCAATGAAGGCCATGTACAGGTCTCTGTACTTTTTCTGTTTCTGGGGGGTAGCAAAGATCATGTCAGTGGTGTCACAAAATGGTCTAAAGCCACATTGAGATTCTGGGAGGAAGTTTTCCGCCTCAGGAAGAAGTCTGTTTAGGAGAACTCGGGTGATAATCTTGCCAGCTATAGAGAGCAACGAGGTCCCACGGTAGTTGCCACAGTCTGACAGGTCTCCCTTATTCTTATAAATATTGACGATGGAGGCGTCTTTAAGAGCTTGGGGGATTTCCTCCTTTTCCCACATATTCTCCAGGAGAGAGTAGTGACGGCGGGTAAGCACAGGTCCTCCAGGCTTATACATCTTAGCTGGGATTCCATCAGGCCCTGTGGCTTTGTTATTTTTCATCTGTTTGATGGCAGTAGCTACCGCATCCAGGGATGGAGGATAGCTGAGGTGGGTCAGCTCAGGATGCTGAGAGACCGGCTGCATAGTGAAGACATCCACATCTTGTGTTGATAAAGAAGTTTTTGTATTTTGCATGCTTTAATTTTCGACGAGTCGTTGTTTAGATTGGAAAGTTCACGTTGAGCTGCCTCTTTCTTCTTGTGATAAGTACCAACTTAGTTCCGCGACAAAGGGTTGTTCTGCCAGTCAGTTAAAGCAGTATGTTTATCATCGAAGAGTACGTTGAATTTAAGGTAATTTTTATCAAACCACTCCTGGTGTACAAGTATTCTTTTGATCTGGCCGTGGGTATCCGCAGGTTTTTGTCATGACAATGTCGAGAATACCCCATTTGGTACTGGGATTTGGGTTGTTAGTTCTCGGGATATTTATCAGCCCCTGTTCGAGCTAGATACTTAATGTTAAAACCTCTTCTGGGGGTTTGTTGCTTTCGCTAATTTGGGGCGAGGTGAAGTGAGAGTTTGGCTCTGACAAGCAGATGATCAGTGTTGCATTGGTGTGAGCCATGCATGGCTCAGGTGATGAGAACATCTCGGCGATCTCTTTCTTTGAAAATGATGTAGTCTATGAGATGGCAGTGTTTGGATCGTGGGTATTGCTATGAACCCTTGAACTTGTCAGATCTCCTAAACAAGGTATTTGTGTTAGTGAAGTTGTGTGCAGAACATTTGCTGAGGAGGAGTAGGCCGTTTGGATCACATCTGCCTAGTCCATTCTTCCCTATGATTCCCTGCCAAATGTCAGCATCTGCCAACTCTGGCATTGAAGTCACTTAGGAGCACAACCTTATCTTCTCTGGGATAGAGGTTAGTACTCTGTCAAGGTCGGTGTAAAAGGCCTCCTTGATGTCATCCTCTGCATCCAGTGTTGGGGCGTATGCACTGATGAAAAAAGCATGAAGTGAGTGATTCTATGGGACCCGGAGCGTCATGAAGCGCTTGTTGATCCCAACAAGTTTTTCAGTTAGTCTATGTAGGATGCATTGGCGAAGGCAATGCCAACCCCATAAATGCGATTTCCATCCGCAGTCGGTTAACCTTCCGTTGTGTGAGTCGGGACTCACTAATGGCTGCTACGTCGATGTTACCACGATATATATATATATATATATATATATATATATATATATATATATATATATATATATATATATATATATATATTTACACTCATCTTTCTGTGAAAGCTTCGAGAACGCAGTGAGGTCCGGGCGGCTCATCCGCTAGGCCACGGTAGGACGCCACCCTCCGGGAGGCTCCACATTGTCTCACTGTTCAGTCCCCAAAACTTCTTATTCCATCAATAGTTCATTAACGGTGTATGTAAGTTCCACCATGTGTTTCACTACAACGGTACAGCAAAGTAAATTTTTTTAGCATTAAACTGTTTTTATTTAATTGTCTAATCATCACTACATATAACACCACCCATCATCACTACATATAACATCATCCATCATCACTGCATATAATACCATCCATCATCACTGCATATAACACCATCCATCATCACTACATATAACACCACCCATCATCACTACACATAACAATATTCATCATCACTACATATAACATTATCCATCATCACCACAATAACACCATCCATCATCACTACATATAACACCATCCGTCATCACTACATATAACATCATCCATCATCACTACATATAACACCACCCATCATCGCTACATATAACAACATCCATCATCACTACATAAAACATCATCCATCATCACTACATATAACACCATCCATCATCACTGCAGATCGGTAAAGTAGTTTCCGAAATTCTCGTGCGAACACACACACACACACACACACACACACACACACACACACACACACACACACATACAACTCGAAGGAAAAGCTCAAAAACACAGCAATACTGATTGTGGCTGGATCTGACCTAACCTGACCTGACCTCACGGCTCCACCTGTCCTAACCTGAAGGATGGAGCACACCTGCACTGCCCCAAGCTACTGTCCTGGCCACACACCCGCCCAACCGCATCCAGCCCATACGAGCACGAACTGATTGCTACAAGAACAGCCCAGTCCCAACCATTGTAAAAATTAGCAACACCTAATTATTATATGTCATATTTGTATCACTTATGTTACTTGTACATCATTTGTAAATCAAGAGACCCATTCCCCAATTATGTAATTGTATATTTTCAGCCTTCCGGCTGCCATGCTCTTTCAATTAACCGTTAATTATTATTATTATTATTACACACAAACACAGACATACTTCTTTGTTATATATATATATATATATATATATATATATATATATATATATATATATATATATATATATATATATATATATATATATATATATATATATATATATATATGTTACGTTTTTTGGCGAGATCGGTTATTTTGCAAAATTACCGGCATGCATATTGTTAATTTTGCAAAATAACTTACAAATAGGTTAACCAAAGTAAAAAAAAGAACAGACCCCAATTAACCAAGTATCAATCTACACGAACCATCCTAACCTAACTTAACCTAACCTAATCTAACCCATCCTAACCTAATCTAATGGAACAGATGTCATATTATGCCCAGGTAATGAGTTTCTAGGAAAATGACAACTAAAGAGATAAAATTGAGTAAAAAAAGAGTGTGCGATGGAGGTGAAAATTTTGATCAGAAGAAAGTGCACGCGCGGGCGAGACAGACAGGCGGAGAGCACAAGTATAAGAGTTTACACACACAATAAAGGCAAACATCTCAATTGTTTCGCATTAGGGCAACCTGTGATAAGGGTTCGTTAGACACTATCTATATGACTGAGGTCTCTCTCTCTCTCTCTCTCTCTCTCTCTCTCTCTCTCTCTCTCTCTCTCTCTCTCTCCACGAGGAACGGCTGTGCCATTGACTTTCGCGGATATTAAAATGAACAATGATCAATTCATCAGAGAATTTTATAGGTGTGAGAAATTTATTTATTTTAACTTTAGATGAGAGAAGAACGCAGGTTATCGGTGTGGTAGTTTGGCCAAGCAGAAGATACAATGATTTAAGAGAATTTATTTTTGTGGGTGGGGGATGAAAAGTTGAGATTTGGTTCAAGAGAAACAGGAGAATTAAAAAAGATGAATGTTCGTTAGCCCAGAAACTACAGTATCTATCTAACCCGTATTTAAACTGAGGAATTATTTACCGAACTTGCATTTATTTATTTATTATTATTATTTTTTTTTTTAGGTAAAGGTGGGGAAAGGATGGAAGGCATGCTGGGGCTCAAGGCACAGCCAGACATGAGGGATAGAGAAGTCACAACATATAGTCGGGAAAGGTTGGAAAAGAAGTTTAATGAGTTAAAGAGACGGAGACGACACCCCTTGTTTTACATATTACAGAGTTTGTTGGCTAACTAAGCTAACCTAAGATTTAGGATGAGGTTGCACAATTGTTACTTTGGTAGACAATGATTAGTATGATTTTACAATTAAACTATTCATTGTCTACCGAAGTAACCATTGTGCAACCTCATCCTAAATCCCAGGAGTGTATTTAAATTAAAAGGTTATCTACCTAATCTGTATTTAAAATAAAAAGTTATCTACCTAGCCTATATTTAAATTAAGAAGTTATCTCCCTAACCTGTATTTAAGTTAAGAAGTTATTTACTTAACCTGTATTTAAATTAAGAAATTATCTACCTAACCTGTATTTAAATTAAGAAGTTATCTACCTAACCTGTATTTAAATTAAGAAGTTATCTATCTAACCTGTATTTAAACTAGGAAGTTATTTACCTAACCCATAAGCTTCTAAAACTAGAAGCTAATAAATGTACAGTCACCCACAAAACTCCTGTCACCTCTCCTGTTGTTCTACAAACTACGATATTTCGACTAGTGAAGCCGAAGCCTTTTTGGACAGTGACTACTACTTCGGGCTCACGAGTCAGACGCCCGTATTATTAAACAAAATCTTCCCTTGAAGAGGGTCGTCGTGTTTCAACCCGAGTTTTAAACTAAATGAGTCCTGAGGGACACAGCGGTACTGTACGATGAAATTAACTAATTCCAATATTATAAATTAATATTATTGGAATTAGTTAATTTTACCGCCACACCACCCCGTTAAGTACTGTGCTGCGGTGTCCCTCAGGACTCATTTAGTTTAAAACTCGGGTTGAAACACGACGACCCTCTTCAAGGGAAGATTTTGTTTAATAATACGGGCGTGAGTTTCGGGGTTAGTGGAACAGCAAGAGAGGTGATAAGAGTTTTGTTGATGACTGTCTGCGTGTACTGTACGTGAATAGAAAGCTAAAGACCTAATCCGTAAGTGGATCCAGTTGGAAGGTAAATGGCGAATCCTTACGAGCATTTGGAAGCTTCATAACCCGGAAGCTACTGTGCTGTGTGTACGTGTGTCCGTGTTATGTAAGTGAATCCTAAATACATATGCCTAAACATAGTACGTGATTCTGGATTTATTCCTAAAAATGTAATTGAATTTAATAGGCTACGTAACCCGGAAGTTGCCGTGTGTGTGTGTGTGCGTGTGTGTGTGTGTGTGGCAGGAAAGGTGAGACCAAACACTCACACCAAATCAGGAATCGCCAGTCAACACACTCCCAGGTCCTTGAATTGCCTTTGAGTCGAGGCAATTAGGTGTGTTGGCTGTGTCCTGCTAAATGCCTGGAGGAAGGAGGAGGAATAGGTGCGGAAGGAGAGGTAGGAGGTGCAGGAGGAGAGGGAGGAGCTGCAGGAAGAGGTGCAGGAGAAGAGGTAGGAGGTGCAGGAGAAGAGGTAGTAGGTGCAGGAGGAGAGAGGAGGTGCAGGATGAGATGCAGAAGGAGAGGTAGGCTGTGCAGGAAGAGGTGCAGGAGGAGAGGTTGGATATGAAGGAAGAGAAGAAGAAGAAGCAGAAGAAAAAGTAAAAAGAAAAAGAAAAAGAAGAAGAAGAAGAATTGGTGTAGGGGGAGATGTAGGAGGTACAGAAAGAGACGGGGAGGTGCAAGGGCAGGAAGATGAGAATGAGGGGCAATTGTCGACATCTAAGGGTTCAAATGTGTGATGAATGCAAGGAGGGGGGGATGGTTGGGGGGATTGGTGGAATGGGGGATGGATGGAGAGAGGGAAGTATGGAGAAAAGGAGTGAGCAACGAAGGAAAATAAGGAGAGAGGGAAGGAGGGATGGAGGAGGGGAGCAGGGATTGAGGGAATAATGGAGGAAGGGATAGCGAAATAGAGGGAGAGGTGGAGATATAGAGAGGAGGGAAGGAAGTAGGGAGGAAAGGTGGGATGAAGGGATTGATGGAGGGAAGGATGGATAGAGGGAGGGAAGGACTGAGGGATGAAGGGATTGATGTAGAGATAGAGGGAGGGATGGTTCGATGGAGGGAGGGTTGAAAGGGAATGATGTTCATCGACACCATTAAGTTAAAGGAACTAGACGACAGGAAATGTCAGTGTGTCAGTATATAGTTTATCTATCTATCTATATATGTAATATTCAGAAATTTCAGTGTAATTTCAAATGTCGTGCCATCGGCGATACTGAGTTCCAAGGTCGTCTGAGGGAAGACAGCGACCCTGCACGTAGTGAGTTTCTGGAACTAGGCTTATACGATATTAAATGAAATTTACCGAATTAATATGGAGGCAAATTATGAAATTAAATATCAGTTACTAATTAAAAGTAATCGTAGATCGTTTCCCAGTCTGAAAATGTTGCGTACGTCCTAATTAAGCTGTTAATCGTCTGGTAAATAAGTCACCCCTGAAGAACGTGAACGCATGAGAAACCATGGCTTCGGGAGTTGTGAGAGAGATCAAGCTAGCAGGACCACCTCTGCGCTGTACCCAGGAGAGACGGATCGCGTGACCTAGTTCCTTCGTTTATTTAACATCAGTATTAACAAGTAAGTTTTATCCAATCTCAGACAAAGCTTGATAGGGCGGTAGGAACAAACGGTGATGTGAGACAATAGCTAACAGCTCGGTTTTTTCAGGGTTCTGTAGACCCCACGCGGTATGATAACGTCCACTGGCTGTATGAGACGAGTGGTGAAGCGAGCTGTATGACCGTCCACTGACCTGGGTTTGAAACACCTGTTGAGTATGGTGAGAGTTGGAGTGAAACCAGCTGCCTGGGTGCCCAACTAACGACGTGACGATCGTTTGGGGTCATCAGCTCTCCTCTACCTCGGCTCACAATATCACATATCTTCGAGCAGCTTAGTGAAAACCTTTTAATAACGGGAAGCTAAAGCTTCTCTCAACTGTACAAGGTCTGATTGACTCACTCCCTTCCTTTTCATGGATGTACTGGGGGTAAAGTGAAGCCAGCTGAGTGAATACAGGGCCACACATTGGGGCCAGGAGTCTAGTGGAACTTACAGGTACATTTTCTAAGGTTGAGAAAGGCCAGTTTGGGCCTTAAACTACGGGTGCCTGTTGGTTGTGCCTTAAAAAACTACGGAATGCAGGTGGAATCTATGTGTTAGGTTAGGAAGCATGGTTCACGGGTATTGGTGGACTCAGTAACTTCTTAATAATAGTGATAATATTTTTGTGTGTAGTTAATACTATTTTTTTCAGTTACTGATGTATGCTGTGTGTAGTTAATATCTCTTAAATAATTTTGATGCCAGAGAATGAGGGAACTGTTTTTCAGATGAGGTTCTTACTCTCTGTTGTAAGTGATACTGTGATTTAGTTCCTTTAATGCATTTAATATTTCTTTATAATTTCAATCTCAGGTATAACCTTTGTTCCCAAGAGTAGTGTTTAAGTTAGGTTAGGAAGTGTGCATCTGTTGGGGTAATATAATTTTGTTGAGTGCCCTGAAGGCCTATTCAGGGTGGAGTTAATAAGTTCTTATTTTTTTATACCATTTTCTCAGTGCTGGATATAATTTTGTTCAGTGCCCATAAGGCCTATTCATTATAGAGTTATTAATTTCTTATTTTTTATTACCATTTTCTCAGTGATTGATACAGTTTTGTTGAAAACCCTTAAGGCCTGCATCTGTTGGTGTAACATAATTCTATTGAGTGCCCTTTAGGCCTATTCATGGTGGAATTAATAATTTCTTATTTTTATACCACTTCCGCAGTGGTGGATATTATTTTGTGAAAACCCTTAAGGCCTGTTTCATGTGTGCAAGCAACATTACTTAATACTTTGAATTTATTGTTGACTAATGAGGCATTGTCTGAGTTTCTAATAATTTCATAATCATGAATAACTTTTATTCCCCAGAGTAGTGTTTTAAGTTCAGGTTAAGAAGTGCGCATATGTTGGTGTCCGTAGTGTTGGAGGGAATATAAGTGTCTAGATTTTACAGTGTCTCATTCATCCCAATCACAGACGCTATCCTTCCACGGGTCACGGAGAATTCATGTTGTTAGTAAATTTAAGTGTTCTTGTGCTGGTTCGGGTTTTCTTCCAAGGGGGCGCTTCCACTGCAATTACCATCTAATAATATTTAATAAAACCCCAAGTCAAGTGAGAAATTAAAGTCCAGTAATTCCGACCGGTTACATATATAAGAACATAAGAAAATAAGGAGTCTGCAATAGGCCGGTTGGCCTGTGCATGGCAGCTCCTGTCGAGAGTTACTACCACTCTCTATCATCCATGAATCTATCTAGCCTCCTTTCGAAACTTTCCAACGTTCCAGCACTTACTACAAAGTTGCTAAGTTTGTTCCACTCGTCCACCACCCTATTTGTGAACCAGTTCCTTCCTATCTGCCTCCTAAACCTAAACTTATTAAACTTAAATCCGTTGCTCCGAGTCCTATCCTGCTCGGATATTATAAGAACTTTATCTATATCCCCTTTATTGATTCCTTTCACCCACTTAAATACTTCTATCATATCTCCCTGCACTCTTAGTCTTTCTAGGGAATGCAAGTTTAGTTTCTTTAAACTATCTTGAAATGGAAGGTTTCTAAGTCCCGGAATCATTTTCGTCATTCTTCGCTGCACCGACTCCAGGGAATTGATATCCATTCGATAATAAGGGCACCAGAACTGAACCGCATAATCGAGGTGTGGCCTGGCTAGTGCAAGATATAGTTGCAATAAGACCTCTGCACTCTTATTACTTACAGTTCTAGATATAAAACCAATACTCTATTTGACTTATTTCGAACATTAACGCACTGTTTTCTAGGCCGTAGGTCCGGGCTTACAAGTACCCCTAAGTCTCTTTCACAAGTCGACTTATCTAGGTTGATGTTGTTAAGGCTGTATACATTGACAGTATTTGTTCTTCCAATATTAAGTACGCTGCACTTGCTGGTGTTGAATTTCATTTGCCATTTTTCCAGACCACCCCTGCAGTTTATTTAAATCCTCCTGTAGTGCATTTGCATCCTGCCCTGAATTAATCTGCCGCCCTATTTTGGTGTCATCCACAAACTTGCTTATGTCACTGCTGATCCCAGTATCTAGATTGTTTATGTAGATTATGAACAAGAGTGGTCCTAGTACTGACCCCTGGGGAACCCCACTGGTTGCACAGCCCCACTCAGATTTAAGACCATCTACGCTGACCCTCTGCGTTCTATCGGTTAGCCGTGATTTTATCCAATTTAAAATTTTCCCCTCGATACCATGAGCCTTAACTTTTCTCAGAAGCCTCTGATGCAGTACTCTGTCAAATGCTTTGCTAAAGTCTAAGTAAATAACATCGTAATTTTCGTCATTATCAACTACCTCGAAGACTTTCCTGAAAAACGTCAGCAGATTTGTTAGACAAGATTTTCCCTTTGTAAACCCATGTTGAGAGTCGTAGATTAATTTGCTTTTCTCTAAATGTGATCGGATGCTATCTGCTGTAATTGATTCAAGAAATTTCCCCACTACTGACGTCAAACTGATCGGCCGGTAATTTGACGCTGATGCTGTGTCTCCCTTTTTGAATATGGGTACTACATTTGCCTGTTTCCACAAGTCTGGCACAACTCCGGTGTCTAATGATTTTGTAAATAAGTTTACGAGGGGTCCGCTAATCTGTTCCCTACACTCTTTCAAGACTCGAGGGAAAATTTCATACGGCCCTGGGGATTTTGTCTTCCTTAGTTTATTTATCTTCTTAAGAACATCCTCTTTTCTGATAGATATATTCTTTAATTTCTCTTCTTCCTTTCCCTCAAATATCAGTTCCACCTCTGGAATTTCATCGCGAATTTCTTCTGTGAAAATTGATAAGAAGTAGCTGTTCAATGCTTTGCTTATTTCTGCACTGCCATTTATCACTTCTCCCCTCCCTGACTTTAAAGGCCCAACTTTGTCCTTGACCTTTGTTCTATATACTGTACATAAGTAAATTTGCTGATGACACTAAAATAGGACGTGTTATTAAATCTAACGAAGACTCCGCAAAACTACAGGAAGATCTAAACAAATATTTCGAATGGTCTGAAAAATGACAGATGAAATTCAACGTAGACAAATGTAAAATACTCAGTATAGGAGATGTAAACAGGGAAACCAGATACCAGATGAACAACGATGCCATAGAGAAATCCGAATGCGAGAGAGATTTAGGAGTAATGATAAGTATTAAACTTAAGCCAAGTAAACAATGTGTTTTTGCTCGTAACAAGGCTAATAAAGTACTTGGGTTCATACAAAGGAGTGTTAGTTACAAGACTAGAGAGTTCATCCTAAAACTGTATCTTGCGCTTGTGAGACCACACCTGGATTACGCAGTTCAGTTCTGGTCACCGTATTACAGAATGGATATAGAGTTCTTGGAAAGAATTCAGAGGAGAATGACAAGACTAATCCCGGGCATTAGGAACCTTGAGCATAGAGACAGCTTACAGCATCTTAATTTGCACTCCCTCGAGAGAGGTAGAGCGAGGGTCGACCTGATAGAGGTGTATAAGTGGAAGTCAGGGCTAAACAAAGGGGATATTACAAAGGTAATCAAACTATCCAACCAGGAATGAACTCGTAACAATGGTTTTATATTAGACAAATTTAGATTAGGCGTGAAGTAGGTAAACATTGGTTTGGAAACAGAGTAGTGGATGAATGGAACAAGTTACCAAATATCATCATTAACTCGAATAAGATTAATAGCTTCAAACATAGGTTGGATGCTTATATGAGCAATAGGGGTTGGGTGTAAACAGGACTGCCCAGCATGGGCCAATAGGCCTGCGGCAGTTTCTTCCATTCATATGTTCTTATGTTATGTTATGTACCTGGAAAAATCCCTTGGGATTCGCCTTGGATTCTCTTGCTATTTTGGTTTCATAGTCTCTCTTTGCTTTCCTTACATTTTTCTTAGCATTCCTAGATAGTTCATTATAATTATTTCTGAGCTGCTCCTCCCCCTTTAATTTCTTATATATTCCTTTCTTTATTCCTATGTCATGTTTAAGTTTTCTTGTCATTCACCTTGGCTCATTCTTATTTGATCTAATTTTTCTGTATGGTATATTTTGTTCTTGTGCTTTATGTAGTATACTAGTGAATATATTATAGTCATGATCAATTGTTGTGTCATCTATGACCTCACGCCTTCCTACAGGTTACTGACATGACTGTTCCCAGGTGAATTCACCTAGGTACCTTCTTAACCCCTGATAATCCGCCAACCGCAAGTTTGGGACTCTGACCATATTGTCATTGTTTTTCGTTTCCCAATTTTGGGTGCACCTGATTTCTCTGTGATCACTATTACCAAGTTCTTCCCCTACTGTGATATCTCTGATAATATTTTCTTTATTTGTTAATACTAGGTCTAATATATTGTCACCTCTAGTAGGTTCTGTAATTAGATGTTTCAAAAAATTGTCCTAGAACATAAGAACATAAGAAAATAAGGAGTCTGCTATAGGCCGGTTGGCCTGTGCATGGCAGCTCCTGTCGAGAGTCACTACCACTCTCTATCATCCATGAATCTATCCAGTCTCCTTTTGAAACATTCCAGCATTCCAGCTCTCACTACATAGTTGCTTAGCTTGTTCCACTTGTCCACCACCCTATTTGTGAAACAGTTCCTTCCTATCTCCCTCCTAAACCTAAACTTATCCAACTTAAATCCGTTCCTCCGAGTCCTATGCTGCTCGGATATTATAAGAACTTTATCTATATCCCCTTTATTCATTCCGTTCACCCACTTAAATACTTCTATCATATCCCCCCGCACTCTTCGTCGTTCTAGGGAATGCAAGTTTAGTTTCTTTAACCTATCCTGATATGGAAGGTTTCTAAGTCCTGGAATCATTTTCGTTATTCTTCGCTGCACCGACTCTAGTGAATTGATATCCATTCCATAACAAGGGCACCAAAACTGAACCGCATAATCGAGGTGCGGCCTGACTAGCGCAAGATATAGTTGCAATAATACCTCTGCACACTTTTTTCTTACACTTCTAGATATATAACCCAATACTCTGTTCGCCTTATTTAGTTCATTAACGCACTTTTTTCTAGGCCGTAGGTCCGGGCTTATAAGTACCCTTAGGTCTCTTTCACAAGTCGACTTCTCTAGGTTGATGTTGTTAAGGCTGTATACATTGACAGTATTTGTTCTTCCAATATTAAGTACGCTGCACTTGCTGGTGTTGAATTTCATTTGCCATTTTTCAGACCACCCCTGCACTTTATTTAGAGCCTCCTGTAATGCATTTGCATCCTGCCCTGAATTAATCTGCCGCTCTATTTTGGTGTCATCCGCAAACTTGCTTATGTCACTGCTGATCCCAGTATCTAGATCGTTTATGTAGATTATGAACAAGAGTGGGCCTAGTACTGACCCCTGGGGAACCCCACTGGTTACACGACCCCACTCAGACTTAACACCATCTACGCTGACCCTCTGCGTTCTATGGATGAGCCATGATTTTATCCAATTTAAAACTTTCCCCTTGATACCATGAGCCTTAATTTTTCTCAGAAGCCTCTGATGCGGTATTCTGTCAAATGCTTTGCTAAAGTCTAAGTAAATAACATCGTAATTTTCGTCATTATCTACTACCTCGAAGACTTTCCTAAAAAACGTCAGCAGATTTGTTAGACAAGATTTTCCCTTTGTAAACCGATGTTGAGAGTCGTAGATTAATTTGCTTTTCTCTAAATGCGATCGGATGTTATCTGTTATAATTGATTCAAGATTTTCCCCCACTACTGATGTCAAACTGATCGGCCGGTAATTTGACGCAGATGCTCTGTCTCCCTTTTTGAATATGGGTACTACATTTGCCTGTTTCCACAAGTCTGGCACAACTCCGGTGTCTAATGATTTTGAAAATATGTTTACGAGGGGTCCGCTAATCTGTTCCCTACACTCTTTCAGGACTCGTGGGAAAATTTCATCCGGCCCTGGGGATTTTGCTTTCTTTAGTTTATTTATCTTCTTAAGAACATCCTCTTCTCTGATAATGATATTCTTTAATTTATCTTCTTCCTTTCCCTTAAATATCAGTTCCACCTCTGGAATTTCATCGCGAATTTCTTCTGTGAAAATTGATAAGAAGTAGCTGTTCAATGCTTTGCTTATTTCTTCACTGCCATTCCTTATCACCTACAATGTTGTCCCAGTCAATATTTCTGAAGTTGAAAATCCCCCATAATGCACAGGTTGTTATATTTTGCTGCCCTAGAATGAAAGGATTTTTTTGCCCTTTTAAAACAATGATCAACAAACAATGAAGGGTACCCAAGTTTTTGTGCAATGGAACGAATGTGTTTCAATTCTTCAATAAATTCAGCGTCACAAATACGCAAACATCTCAAAAACATAGCAGAAAAAAATGACATTTTGGTAGACTCCAGGTGACACGATAAAATCTGTATGAAACTGTACCTGTGTAGGCTTTCTGTACACTTTAAATTTATGGTTATGGCCATTTCTAATGATAAGCATATCAAGAAATGGAAAGGATCCATTTATTTCTCTTTCAATTTTGAATGTAATACTTGGGACAAGATTATTAAGCTTGTCTAAAAATTCCAGTGGGTCACTCTTTCTAGGCCAAAGACAAAGAACATCATCTACATATCTATACCATGGAGGAATAAAGTCCCCTATATTAGGTATTCAATAGACCGGTGCCGAAATGTCCGCCCACCTTTTGAAATACCGAGGCTTCAATAGTGTTGAGGTTCTGAGATGCTATACTTTCTGAACGACTGTAGTTTCTAAATTCTCGTGATTTCTGAAATACTGAGGTTTCTTAATTGCCGTTTTATTTATAAGTTGCGAAGACACCTGAGAGATAAAAACATTAGAACATATGAATGGAGGAAACTGCAGCGACCTATTGGCCCATTCTGGGCAGTCCCGTTTACACAAAACTCCTATCGCTCATATATCCATCCAACCTATGTTTAAAGCTATCCAGCGTATTCGAGTTGATGATGATGTTTGGTAACTTGTTCCACTCATCCACTACTCTCTTTCCAAACCAATGTGTACCTATCTCGCGCCTAAATCTAATTTGTCTAACATAAAACCATTTTTACGAGTTCGCTCCTGGTTGGATAGTCTGAGTACCCTGACTTCCATTTATACACCTCGATCATATCGCCTCTCACTCTACGTCTCTCGAGGGAGTGCAAATTTTGATGCTCTAACCCGTCTCTGTACTCAAAGTTCCTAATGCCCGGGACTAGTCTTGTCATTCTCCTCTGAATTCTTTCTATGGACTCTATATCCATTTTGTAGTACTGTGACCATAACTGAACTGCGTAATCCAAGTGAGGTCTCATAAGCACAAGATATAGTTTTAGGATAACCTCACTAGTCTTGTAACTAGCACTCCTTTGCTTGAACCCAAGTACTTTGTTAGCCTTGTTTCGAGCAAATACACATTGTTTAATTGGTTTAAGATTCCTACTTATCATTACTCCTAAATCATTCTCACAGTCGGATTTATCTATAACGGCGCTGTTTATCTGATATCTGGTTTCTTTGTTTACATCTCCTAGACTAAGTACTTTACATTTGCCACATTAAATTTCATCTGCCATTTTTCAGACCATTCGAAAATTTGATTAGAACTATGTGTAGTTTTATGGAGTCCTCGTCAGATTTAATTAAACGCCCTATTTTAGTGTCATCAGCAAATTTACTTATGTTGCTGTCTACGCCTATATATTAGTCGTTTATGTATATAATAAATAGTAATGGGCCAAACTGAGCCTTGGGGTACTCCACTTGTGACGCTACCCCAATCAGATTTAGTTCCTTTGATGCTTACTCGCTGTATCCTGTAACCACGCTCTATTCCATTTTAGAATATCTCCTCCAATGCCATGAGCCTCTACTTTCCGTATTCGTTTTTCGTGGGGGAATCTCTTGAAGGCTTTGCTAAAGTCGAGATATACCACATCATAATCGTATCCGTCGTCCACTGATTCGAAAAACAGCTGAAAAGAATGTTAATAGATTGGTCAGACATGAACGCCCACTTGTGAAGCCATGTTGGAAATAATTGATCAACTTGTGCTTCTCCAGGTGATTTCGAATAGTTTGAAATTATTGCTTCCAGCAATTTGCATACAATTAGTGTTAAACTGATTCGACGTTAGTTAA
This sequence comes from Homarus americanus, assembly GCF_018991925.1. Lineage (NCBI taxonomy): Eukaryota > Metazoa > Arthropoda > Malacostraca > Decapoda > Nephropidae > Homarus > Homarus americanus. Next base: position 7,175,412 of record NW_024737097.1, read on the forward strand.
AGGTTAGTGATCTATCTCCTTTCTTGAAAATCGGTATCACATTCACTATCCTCCAGGATTCTGGTATTACACCCGTTTTTAATGACATGTCCAAAGAATTTGCTTAGTTCATACTAAGCTCTTCCTTACACTCCTTTAATACTGGTAACTTATAAGGCTTTAGCTTGTCTATTTCCTTACTGACATCGGTACTAGTCACTACTATCTCGCTTAATCTATATTCTTCACTATCTCTGTATATAGTCAGTGCCTCGGGTATCATGTTTAAATTTTCGGTGGTGAAATCTTTTGAAAACTATCTGTTTAGATTATTGCTCATTACTCCATCATTACCAGTTAGCTCGCAAGGTATCGGACTGCATTGGTCCAATCTTTTCTCGTGTTCTAGTTTGATACATTTGAAAGAATCCCTTGGTGTTTGATTTCGCCTCCCTTGCTACCTTCAGTTCATTATTCCTCTTTACTTTTCTTATCTCGGTCTTAACCCTAATGGCCAATACCTTATAATAATTTCGGAGGTAAACTTCACACTTTATTCTCCCACCTATAGCCTTCCTTTGTCCAATAACATTCTTTAAATAATTATTTATCCATTTGGGGTCATAGTTTTTTTTTCTGAGTTTTCTTATGATATGTTCTGCGTTTGTGCATTAAGTAACTCATTATTTAATTTGTTGTGGAACTCGTCAACCTCAGATCTCGTGATCAGGTCATCCTCAACCGTCATATTCTGTGAGGATATCGTAGTCAGGACTCCAGGTATAGTAAGGTCGCCATCTGTGGTTACATTATGTGAGGTCACCTCGTGTGAGGTCATGTAATTCACCCCAAACGTGATACCCTTTCTCTATCAAAGTTTGCCCTTCTGAAATCTGGGACTTTAATGGAATTTTTCTTGTGACTGATATTAAATTCTAATTTTAATCTTACTTCTTTGTGATTGCTGTTAGCTAGTTCATTCCCTACCACGACATTACTAATGAGGTTTTCACTGTTTGACAAAACTAATTCGAGAATATTATTACCCGGGATGTGTTAGACTATATTTTGACTTAGGAAACAGTCCTAAACTGTTTCAAGAAAATCCTCTGATTCTGAGTTACCCGTAAGGTCATTCCAATCTATTTAACTAAAGTTAAAGTCGCCCACTATACAGACTTTGCTATTTATGGATGCTCTGCGCATTTCATCCCAAATAAGTCGCTCATTAACTCTATCAAAATTTGGAGGTCTCTATATTACTCCTATGATTAACTTTCCGTACCATCAGTTAATTCTATCCAAATTGTTTCTGTATTGAGTTCAGTTTTTATTTCCTTATTTATTTCACACTTCAGATTACACTGACATAGATTGCTACCCCGCCTCCTTTCCTAATCTGCCTATCGGTATGGAATAAATTGTAACCTGTAATTTGGTATTCGACATGTAATTCACGTGAGTCTAAGTTTATCCATGTTTCGGTGAATGCTATTATTTCGATTTTTCGGTACATACCAACGCCCTGATTTCATCCATTTTGTTTCACATACTTCTACTGTTTGTGTAGTAGACATTTAAGTTAGTCGTGATCTGCGTCCTCGCCTTTGTGACGTTTTGGTTTTAACTCCCTGCCTAATTTCGTTTTGCCATCATTCCTCACACTATTTCTCAATACCTTTCACTTTGCTTACTCGCTCCCACTGCATTCTCCTCGATTCCCGTGTTCACGTGCTCCCCAAGCAGTTTAAAGACTTCGACATCTTTTGAACTTCCCCCTCGAGAGAGCCAGGTAGGGCTGCCACCCCATCCCTAAACAGATGTACCCCATCCCTAGCATAAAGGTCCTTTCTGCTATAAAAGTTGTCCCAGTTGTCAAAGAATGGGACTGATATTGACTTGCAATATCTGTCAACACTGGCGTTGATACCAACTGTCCCTGACAACCATTCATTGCCAACTCTTCTTCAAGGCAGTATACCACATATGATAGGGGTCCCTCCCTTTACCCTAATACGTTCAATAGCTGTTTTGAACTTATCAAGGAGCTCCTCACTCCTACACTGGCCAATATCATTGCATCCTGCACTGAGGAATATAATGGGTTTGTCCCCATTACCAGGCAAGATAATAAGAACATAAGAACATAAGAATGGAGGAAACTGCATCGGGCCTATTGGCCCATACTGGGCAGTCCTGTTTACACCCAACCCCTATCGCTCATACATCTATCCAAACTATATGAGGTTATCCATCGTATTCGAGTTAATGATGATGTTCGATAACTTGTTCCACTCATCCACTACTCTATATCGAAACCAATGTTTACCTATCTCGCTCCTAAATCTAATTTTTTCTATTTTAAAACCATTGTTACGAGTTTACTCCTGGTTGGATAGTTTGAGTACCTTTGTTATATCACCTTTGTTTAGCCCTAACTTCCATTTATACACCTCTATCATATTGTCCATCATCTAATATACTATAGGACTAAACGTGTGTCTGTCTGTCTGTCTGTCGGTTTGTGTGTGTCTGTTCTGGGCAGCCGAAATGACACAATCGTTTTTCATCAAAGTTGGTGGAAAAATCGCAAAAAATCGTAGAGTGGAACATACCTGGTCTCAAATCGATGTTTTTTTTTTTAGGAAGCCATAACATAACCATTTTTTCACGCTGGAAAACGAAAACGATGCAAGTCTTCAACCTGAAGTGATTGCCCTCGGTGGACCGCTCCCGAAATCCCAGGTGAACCCTGTTATTCTCTGCAAATACCACCTCTCCAGGATCGCTCACTGGTCCCCAGGTAGGGTCGTCCTCTACACTGATGGTTCTGTTGACCCCGCTACAGGTAGGGCCGGGGCTGGTGTCTACATCTCCCGTCCTCATGCCCCTGAGCCTATCAAACTGTCTCTCAGAGTTTCTGACGGGACATCCTCCACTCATGCTGAACTAATAGCCCTCCTTGCTGCCCTTCTCGCTGAGGAAGAAGCAGATGGTTTCTGCCCCTTGCTTGTCTGCTGCGATTCCAGGTCTGCTCTCGACGGGATCGCATTTGGATCAGGGGAAAATAAGGACCTCATCCTCCGAATACGAGGGTTAACATCCACACTTCAGGATGCAGGCCGTCCTGTGACATTCCTATGGATACCTAGTCATGTCGGTATCTTGGGGAATGAGGCAGCAGATGACCTTGCCAAGACTGGCTGCAACAAGGCCACACCTGACTACGTTGTTCCTCGAACACTCTTACAGATTAGGACCCAAATCCGCCGCAAACAGAGAGAAGCTCGGGAAGCAGCCATCCCCCTGGACTCCCCGCCCACCTGGTACGATGTCCTCCGTAAACTTCCTGACCTCTCGCACGTCTACGGGAAAGGGTCGCGGAAGGGGGACGTGATTGCTGCCCGTATCATCATTGGGTATGACTTTGCTTGGGAGATTGGTATCCCCGCATCCCCTGAGCAACGCTCTTGTGCGTTATGCAGAAGACCCGACAGCCGCACCCTTATTCACTACCTCCTAAGATGTCCCCACACACAACGCTTCCGTGACGCCTGCTGGACCACCACTCCACGACCCCCTGACGGAGACACGATGATCCTCCCAATACTGGCCAGATATTTTGTAAATAATATTGATTATGTGTTAAAGGAATATCCTTCCTTCCTTAGGCTTTAGTAAGCCCCTTTATAATATTTATACTGTATATACTTTTCACACTTGCCAGATGCTTCTGGTGTCATTGTACAGGGGCACCTAGTGACAGCACTAGGATCCCGCTTCCTCTATCAAGGAATAAACAATTGAAATTGAATTGAAGTGATGCAAGTCTACGGAATTGGCGCACCCTCATTCGCTATACTCTGTCAGCCCACGTACGGCTCCCTCCTCCTCCCCCCACTTTTTTTCTTAGCCTACTTTTTTGTTGTTTGGATTAGTAAAGGAAAGAAGATGATTAAATAGAAGAATAAAGAAGGGGAAACAGAAAATAGTTATTAGATAGCAGGTGGGGGGCAGCTGAGTTTCATCATGCATCGGAATGAGCAGGTTCAACGTTACCAGACGACCTTACAGCTACAGTGTATTCTTATTCCTGTGGGTGACTGTACATGGAAAAGGAGAAGAGATAAAAATATAATAACAGGAATGCATGGAGAAGATGACTACAATAGACACAGGGTGAATATAGACAGTGAAACAGACAGGAGGTTGACAAAAATAGACAGATTCATACATGCACAAATAGACAATATGGCAACTAAGATGACAGACACACAGCTGACTGACTGGTTCATATTAGACAAACAGGCAGACACACGCCAACAACGGATAAGACAGACAGATTTGACGACACAAGGAGTACAGACGGGCTTACATTCAAACACCACGCAATAGACAGGACGGATAGACTTGAGACAGATAAGAAGGCATTTATAAACAAGAATAACACCAAATTGGCCATAGCTGCATCAGTGAGGGTAGAAGGTCTTACATCTACCAGCGTAAATAATAAGACGCATCGAAAACTAACACCCTCACGCGGAAAGAACATCGATGGTCGGTCAGTCATGTAAGATGGGCCTAAAACTGACTAACGTAGATGATGATCTATGATGACTTAACACAGGTGATGACTTAAGCAGATGGTGACTAATCTAACCAGAATCAAGGTCACTTCTCTTCATAATATAATTTATCTCGGAATGATCATCGGTGATTCAAAATAATTTTTTTTTATGATTTCAACCTCTCCTTGTGGCGAATATTTTTTTAACTAATTATTCTAACCTTTATTCTATTCCTTCTTATAGTATATTAGACAAGTGATCGTGGGCCCTTCGTGCACTGTGGCGATTCCGGTGGTACAGTGTACCGAGGCGTGAAAGTTCGAAAGCTCGTGCTTGGCTAGCGCGCAACCGCCGTCTGGCTGACAGAGTACAGCGACATCGTTTTCCAGATGGGCGTGGTTGTTATAATCATGGTCGTGGTTGTTATAATCATGGTCGTGGTTGTTATAATCGTGTTCGTGGTTGTTATAATCATGGTCGTGGTTGTTATAATCATGGTCGTGGTGTTATAATCATAGTTGTGGTTGTTATAATCATGGTCGTGGTTGTTATAATCATGGTTGTGGTTGTTATAATCATGGTCGTGGTTGTTATAATCATGGTCGTGGTTGTTATAATCGTGGTCGTGGTTGTTATAATCATGGTCGTGGTTGTTATAATCATGGTCTAATCATGGTCGTGGTTGTTATAATCGTGGTCGTGGTTGTTATAATCATGGTCGTGGTTGTTATAATCATGGTCGTGGTTGTTATAATCGTGGTCGTGGTTGTTATAATCATGGTCGTGGTTGTTATAATCATGTCGTGGTGTTATAATCATGGTTGTGGTTGTGGTTGTTATAATCATGGTCGTGGTTGTTATAATCATGGTTGTGGTTGTTATAATCATGGTCTGTTATAATCATGGTTGTGGTTGTTATAATCATGGTCGTGGTTGTTATAATCATGGTCGTGGTTGTTATAATCATAGTCGTGGTTGTTATTATGGTCGTGGTTATAATCGTGGTCGGCTGTTATAATCATGGTCGTTGTTATAATCATGGTCGGTGTTATAATCATAGTCGTCGTTGTTATAATTATAATCATGGTCGTGGTTGTTATAATCGTGGTCGTGGTTGTTATAATCATGGTCGTGGTTGTTATAATCATGGTCGTGGTGTTATAATCATAGTTGTGGTTGTTATAATCATGGTCGTGGTTGTTATAATCATGGTTGTGGTTATTATAATCATGGTCGTGGTTGTCATAATCATGGTCGTGGTTTTGATCATTGTCGTAGTTGTTATAATCATTGTCGTGGTTGTTATAATCATGGTCGTGGTTGTTGTAATCATGGTGCTGGTTGTTATAATCATGGTCCTGGTTGTTATAATCATGGTCGTGATTGTTACAACAAGGGTCGTACCTGAGACTAACACAGGTAGAATAAACCCCACACCTTATCTTTAATCTCAATAAACCCAGATAAACCTCACCTAATCAACAGGATTAGAGACCATTTGGATTGTACTACCAATACCGATACATCTCACACTGGATCAATAACAAAACATTTAATCACATTTCCAATAGCTAATGTTTTATGGATATCTTATCAAGTTGTGAGTCTTACATGTCTATATAATTATGTTTTATTCTTACAAATATTTATAGTTCGATGTGTATTGCATTGTATGGTATGGTATTACATGGTATTGTATGGTTTTGTACTGTATTGTATCCGACTGACAGCGTACAGCGAATGAGGGTGCGGCAAGTCCGTAGACTTGCATTGCAAATAAAATTGTTTATTAATGCCTTCCTAAAGAAACCATCGACATGGGACCAAGTTTGTTCCACTCTACGAATTTTTTGCAATTTTTCCACCAAGTTTGATGAAAAACGATTGTGCCGTTTCGGCTGCCCAGACAGACAAACAGACAGACAGACATTCGGATAGCGCTATAGTATATTAGATACTGTAAGTATCACGACCACGACCATGCTTATAACAACCACGACCATGCTTATAACAACCACGACCATGTGTATAACAACCACGACCATGATTATAACAACCACAACCATGATTATAACAACCACGACCATGATTATAACAACCACGACCATGATTATAACAACCACGACCATGATTATAAAAACCACTACCATGATTATAACAACCACAACCATGATTATAACAACCACTAACATGATTATAACAACCACGACCATGATTATAACAACCACGACCATGATTATAACAACCACAATCATGATTATAACAACCACAAACATGATTATAACAACCACGACCATGATTATAGCAACCACGACTATGATTATAACTACCACAACTATGATTATAACAACCACGACCATGATTATAACAACCACGACAATGATTATAACAACCACGACCATGATTATAACAACCACAACCATGATTATAACAACCACGACTATGATTATAACAACCACGACCATGATTATAACAACCACGCCAATGATTATAACAACCACTACTATGATCATGACAACCACGACCATGATTATAACAACCACGACAATGATTATAACACCACGACCATGATTATGACTATTATAACAACACGACCATGATTATAACAACCACGACCATTTATAACAACCACGACATGATTATAACAACCACGACTATGATTATAACAACCACGACCATGATTATAACAACCACAACATGATTATAACCACGACCATGATTATAACAACCACGACCATGATTATAACAACCACGACCATTATTATAAAAACCACGACCATGATTATAACAACACAACCATGATTATAACAACCACTAACATGATTATAACAACCACGACCATGATTATAACAACCACGACCATGATTATAACAACCACAACCATGATTATAACAACCACAAACATGATTATAACAACCACGACCATGATTATAACAACCACGACTATGATTATAACAACCACGTCTATGATTATAACAACCACGTCTATGATTATAACAACCACGTCTATGAATTACAACCATGATCATAACCACGACCATGATTATAACAACCACGACTATGATTATAACAACCACGACCATGATTATAACAACCAAACCATGATTATAACAACCACGACCATTTTTATAACAACCACCATGATTATAACAACCACGACTATGATTATAACAACCACGACTTTGATTATAACAACCACGACCATGATTATAACAACCACGACTATGATTATAACACCCACGACCATGATTATAACAACCAAGACCATGATTTATAACAACCACGACTATGATTATAACAACCCCGACCAGGATTATAACAACCACGACCATTGATTATAACAACCACGACCATGATTTTAACAACCACGACTATGATTATAACACCCACGACCATGATTATAACAACGAAGACCATGATTAAAACAACCAAGACCATGATTATAAGAACCACAACCATGATTATAACAACCACGACCATGATTATAACAACCACGACCATTGATTATAACAACCACGACGATGATTATAACAACCAAGACCATGATTATAACAACCGAGACTATGATTATAACACCTACGACTATGATCATAACAACAACGACCATGATTATAACAACCATGACCATGATTATAACAACCACGACTATGATTATAACAACCAAGATCATGATTATAGCAACCACTACCATGATTATAACAACCACGACCATGATTATAACAACCACGACTATGATTATAACAACCACGACTTTGATTATAACAACCACGACCTTTGATTATAACAACCACGACCATGATTATAATAGCCACGACTATGATTATACCACCCACGACAATGATTATAACAACCACGACTATGATTATAACAAGCAGGACAGTGATTATAACAATCACGACCATGATTGTAATAACCACGACCAAGATTAGAACAACCACGACCATGATTATAACAACCACGACTATGATTATAACAACAAGGACCATTGATTATAACAACCACGACCATGATTATAACAACCAAGTCCATGATTATAACAACCACAACTATGATTATAACAACCACGACTATGGTTATAACAACCACGACTATGATCATAACACCCACTACCATGATTATAACAACCACGACCATGATTATAACAACCACGACCATGAGTATAACAACCACAACCATAATTATAACAACCACCACTATGATCATAACAACCACGACAATGATTATATCAACTACGACTATGATTATAACCACCACGACTATGATTATAACAACCATGACCATGAATATAACAACCTCGACCATGATTATAACAACCACGACCATTATAATAACAACCACGACCAAGATTAGAACAACCACGACCATTATTATAACAACCACGACTATGATTATAACAACCACGACTATGATTATAACAACCCCGACCATGATTGTAACACCCACGACTATGATTATAACAACCACGACCATGTTTATAACAACCACGACTATGATTATAACAAGCACGACCATGAATATAACAAACACGACCATGAATATAACAACCACGACTATGATTATAACAACCACGACTATGATTATAACAACCACGTCCATGATTATAACAACCACGACTATGATTATAGCAACCACGACCATGATTATAGCAACCACGACCATGATTTTAACAACGACGACCATGATTATAACAACCACGAATATGGTCATAACAACCACGACTATGAAAATAACACTCACGACCATGATTATAACAACCACGACTATGATTATAACAACCACGACTATGATCATAACCACGACTATGATTATAACAACCACGACCATGATTATAACAACCACGACCATCTGGAAAAGGATGTCGCTGTACGCTGTCAGGCGGATGGCGGTTTCGTGCTCGCCAACTACGAGCGTTCGAACTTTCACGCCTCGGTAACCTGTACCACCGGATTCGCCACAGGGCACGAAGGGCCCACGATCACTTGTCTCATATACTATAGGAATAGCCGTGTGTCTGTGTGTGAATCTGTTCTGGGCAGCCAAAACGGCACAATCGTTTATCATCAAACTAGGTGGAAAAATCGCAAAAAATTCGTAGAGTGGAACAAACCTGGTCCCATGTCGATGGTTTCCTGAGGAAGGCATTAATTTACCATTTTATTTACGCTGGAAAACGATGTCGTTGTGCCCTGTGAGCCGGACGGCGGTTGCGCACTAGCCAAGCACGAGCGTTCAAACTTTCACGCTTTGGTAAACTGTACCACCGGACTCTCCACCGGGCACGAAGTGCCCACGATCACCCAAGCTCCTGGCAAACACACTCTTATTTATTTATTTATTTTTTTTAGCACAGAAAACTCTATCTAGGTACCATACATGGAAATCACTATCAATTAAGGTTTTTGTACCTTCCTTGTCAGCCCTGTCCCAGAATATGCTAACGTCCAATTCGTCTATCAAAGGACTAAAAGGGTTTTTACAATTAGCTGTTTTCGTTTCCCTGTGTTTTCTCACCACCAGTTTGGTCGTTCCTCTCCTCACAACCCTCCATTCACCAGTGCCTTCGTCAGACACGGGCTTTCCTTGTCTCGTGTCTTCCTCTTTCATCCTCGCAACCACTTCCTTTAATTTCAAGTTTTCGTCCTTGACCTTCACTAACTCAGCCACTAACTCGGCCCTCAGAAGGGCACAGGCCTGTTCACAACTAGCACTAGCCATTACTGACACTCCCTGAGAGCAAAGTCGGCCGTGACCTTCCCTCTAGCAAGGTCAGAACACAACTGATGCTAGGACACCTGTAAGATACTAGAACACATGTAAGATGCTGGGACACCTGTAAGATGCTAGGATACTTGTAGGATAGTAGGACACTTAAAAGATGCTGGAGCACCTCAGAGATGCTAGGACACCTGTAAGGTGCTGGAACATCTGTAAGATGCTTGGACACCTGTAAGATTCTGGGACTCTTGTAAGATGCTAGGACACCTGTAATATGCTGGGACACCTGTAAGATGCTCCGATACTTGTAAGATACTGGAACACCTGTATGATGCTGGGACACCTGTAAGATGCTAGGACACCTGTAAGATTCTGGGACTCCTGTAAGATGCTAGGACACCTGTAATATGCTAGGACACCTGTATGATGCTGGGACACCTGCGAGATGCTAGGACACCTGTAAGATTCTGGGACTCCTGTAAGATGCTAGGACACCTGTAATATGCTGGGACACCTGTAAGATGCTCCGATACTTGTAAGATACTGGAACACCTGTATGATGCTGGGACACCTGTAAGATGCTAGGACACCTGTAAGATGCTAGGACACCTGCAAGATGCTAGGACACCTGTAATATGCTAGGACACCTGTATGATGCTGGGACACCTGCAAGATGCTTGGACACCTGTAAGATTCTGGGACTCCTGTAAGATGCTAGGACACCTGTAATATGCTGGGACACCTGTAAGATGCTCCGATACTTGTAAGATACTGGAACACCTGTATGATGCTGGGACACCTGTAAGATGCTAGGACACCTGTAAGATGCTAGGACACCTGTAAGATGCTAGGACACCTGTAAGATGCTAGGACACCTGTATGATGCTGGGAAACCTGCAAGATGCTAGGACACCTGTAAGATGCTAGGACACCTGTAAGGTGCTGGAACATCTGTACGATGCTTGGACACCTGTAAGATTCTGGGACTCCTGTAAGATGCTAGGACACCTGTAATATGCTGGGACACCTGTAAGATGCTCCGATACTTGTAAGATACTGGAACACCTGTATAATGCTGGGACACCTGTAAGATGCTAGGACACCTGTAAGATGCTAGGACACCTGCAAGATGCTAGGACACCTGTATGATGCTGGGACACCTGTAAGATGCTAGCACACCTGTAAGATGCTAGGACACCTGTAAGATGCTAGGACACCTGTAAGATGCTAGGACACCTGTAAGATGCTTGGACACCTGTAAGATGCTTGGACACCTGTAAGATGCTAGGACACCTGTAAGATGCTAGGACACCTGTATGATGCTGGGACACCTGTATGATGCTAGGACACCTGTAAGATGCTTGGACACCTGTAAGATGCTTGGACACCTGTAAGATGCTAGGACACCTGTAAGATGCTAGGACACCTGTATGATGCTGGGACACCTGCAAGATGCTAGGACACCTGTATGATGCTGGGACACCTGCAAGATGCTAGGACACCTGTATGATGCTGGGACACCTGTAAGATGCTAGCACACCTGCACGATGCTAGGGAACCTGTAAGATACTAGGACACATGTAAGATGCTAGGACACCTATAAGATGTTGGAACACCTGTAAGATGCTGGGACACCTGTAAGATGCTCGGACACCTGTAAGATGCTGAGAGACCTGTAAGATTCTGGGACACCTGTAAGTTGCTGGGGACATTGAGGAAAGATAAAATTATTATTGATAAGATATAATACGAACGAATAATGAAAGGAATGGAAATAAGATAATGCAAAATAGAAAAAAATATAATTATTATATGAAAAAACAGAAAACAATCGTTTTAGTGATAATTTTACACGTAAGAAGCAATTGCTGTTTTTCATCATTAAAGTTTTTATTTTCAGTTTATCTTTAATTAATCTTTTCTCTTTTTACATTGCTAGTTTTGGTTGGTAAAATATCAGTGATAAAGCCTTAGATTATTTTTCCTAGCGTCCAGCTGTCAGTAGTGTCTCGTTTTCTGTGTAGTTGTTACTATACTGTGTGGTGAGGGAGGAGGGGAGACTGAAGGAGAGTAATTGGTTATTCGTAGTATACAGGTAATATACCTATATATATACAGTGTATATATATATATATATATATATATATATATATATATATATATATATATATATATATATATATATATATATATATATACTAGTGAGAGAGGAGAGAGAGAGAGAGAGAGAGAGAGAGAGAGAGAGAGAGCACTTTTTTAGCAGTTGTATAATTAGGGTTGTAGGGGTAATGTCAGCGACACTAATTTATCAAATTTAGGGTAGGGAGGGCCAGGGGACGATAAGGACTGGGATGAGTGGATTAAACTAAAATCTGTGGTCCCGGGGAAGTGTAAAATATTGGACAATTAGTAAAGACAAGCCAAGAACGATTTAGTAGAGGACCGTGGTCGCCACCCATCCGACACGAGGATGGTATCTAGAGTAATTAATTAGTCGTAGCGTCCCTCCACAGCCTTCCGCAACCCTCCACAACCATCCACTGTACCAACCCTCCACAACTCTCCACTGTACCGATCCTCCACAACCCTTCAATGTGGCGTCCTTCCACGACCCCCAATGGCTTCCGGGTCAGACCCGGAAGCCACTAACAGGTGTTGGTGTGGGACCAGGGAGGGAGGGTGGGAGGGAGGGAGAGCTTACATAATGTATTCCCAGTGTGGTGTGTGTGTTGTGGAACCTTATCTTGCCTCCCCAGCGGCACCTTAAGCCTCACTAATGACGCAGACTTCACTCCTCTCTCCCACACTTACCTACCATTTTTGGAGTCCAGACCTATATCTTTATTTTTGTCTCTCTTCCTGGTTTTGCAAAGTGTTTTTGTTGTTGCTTCTGCATTCGTTAATTCCAAGGAAGAGGATTAATTCATAATAGGGTCTATATATTCATGAGTTTGTGTCATAATACATGTGAATATGTATAAATATATCAGACTCTGAGTTTATTACATGATGTGTTTTACTGTAACATTGCTATTACTTTTTACTAATACTTATTGCCATCATTATTACAATTATACTCTTCCGGACGCATTACAATTTTCGAATCAAATGAAGATTAAGCATCCCGGCTTATTTAATCTTATGATTCAACACCCAAGCCCAAATATAACCTTGCCTAATTTAACCTAACCTAACGCAACCTAACCCAATTTAGCCTAACCATACGCAACCTAACTTAATTTAACCTCCACTTCAGATAACATTAGGGTGTTTAATCATCAGGTAAAATAAGCTGGGGTGCCTAATATTCACGTGATCTCAAGCTATTACAAGAACACCTTCAGGCATTAGCGTAAGATTCCCGTATCGAACTCAACAGACGAGGGATGAACGAGTTGACAACCCATACTTGACCTGTGTTGGATCTGATCCATCACCCTCTGTCCAGTACTTTGTTCCTCACTTATCTCAACAAGTTTGTGAACGAGGATTAGTGATCACATGAAGATTAAGCACTTAGCCTTTTTCGCTTGACGAATAAACACTCCAACCTAACCTAACCTAACCTAACCTTTTGCTAGCTTATCCTGTCATTAACCTAACCAAACCAAACCTAGCCTAACCTAATCTATCCATAACCTCGCCTAAGAAGAGAAAAGAAGACCAAGAGGAGGATGAAGGTTCCAAGTGTTCCCTGAGGAATGCAGTGATGGGTAGGGAAACACCGGGTAACACTGAAGTCCGTTTATTCGGATAGGAGAAATACAAGTGGTGACTAGCGTGTGCCATGCACGGCTCACACAGTCAGACTGAGACTGCCTTGCCATATGGCAGCCTCGGGGCAATATTGCCACATAAAACGTGCAGTGTTGCCACATAATTATATACATAGATGCTACTCGGCACAGTAGCTTATATACAAGGTTGCTACTCGGCACAGTAGCTTATATACAGAGTTGCTACTTGGCACAGTAGCATAGATACATAACCTACATCTCCCTCCCCCCTCACGCTCATAGTCTCTGTCTTGAGCGGACTTCTTAGTCCTAAGTCGCTCCGAGCGTCGAGGTGCACTGTGGGGCGGATCCTCGTGAGGTGTAGGGGACTCGTCCTCGGTCAGGGGGCCAGCAGCAGGGGGTGGGACTGTCCGGAGGAAGCGGCGGTTCCTCCACCAGACACGGCCGCTCGGCATCCTGACCTTGTAGTCCCGCGACCGGCCGACGCCCATCACTATGCCCACCTTGTCCCAACGTGTCGTCGTCGGGTCCTGGACGCGGACAAGGGCACCAATCTCCAATGGCTGAAGAGGGCGGGCACGGTCGTCATACCGAGCCTTGGCGTCCTGGGCACGTGAAGCGGCGCGGCAGTCGCAGCTCTCGGCTCTGGTCTGCCACTCCTTCGCAAAGGCCTTGTCATGTGCAGGAACACAAGAGCGGAGAGGGTGACCATACAGGATCTGGGCAGGGGAGCGCCCTGTGTGGGTGGGAGTGGACGCAGGTTCTGGGCAGCTCTGTGTGGCAGCGCCAGGCGCGTCGCTCGTTGATTCACGCACCCTGCTGGCGGTGTACAGAGCAGCTGGAATCTGCTCAGGAAAGTCTCTGGGCACCACGCCTAACTCCTTGCAGTGCTCCCATGACAACAAGGGTGTAGCGAGAGTAGGCTGTACGTCGATCCATCCGTGACACGACCTGTCGCCGTAAGTGATCTCTGCTTGAAAGGAGCCCACAGCGTCTGGCGTCTGGCGGTAGTCCCAGGTCGCGTTTGGTGAGGCCCAGTTTCTGGAGGTGCTTCAACCCAATCACCGTAGTATCAGCGCCGGTGTCCGGTATCGCCTCAATGTGACCCGACACATCACCGTGTGTGACGGAGTCGCGGATGGTAGGGGAAGGGGTAGCCTTGGGGCGTGTGGTCGAGTCCACCTTTCTGATGTGACTCAGCTGCTGCTTGGGGCTGTGTAGGCCATCTGAAGGGGGATGCGTGCGAACCACCTCGAGGGAAGTGCACTGCTTTCCTCCTCGTCTCGGGCTTTTCGGGCTTGGGTTAGCGGCAGCACTTGTCGTAGTGTCCATAACGACCGCAGGCCTGACACTTGCGGCCTCGTGCAGGGCACCTGTCTGTGTTAGACCAGTGGCCCTTACGGTCACATCCACGACACAGTGCATCGGCGGCCGGGCATGTCTTGGGGCCATGCTGCTTTCCACAGCTGCCCGCCTTCTTATCCTTCTTGTATTGTGAGATAGCTCTCACAGTAGGTGGGGCCCGTAAGGCAGAGGTGGCGGACTTGGTGGCCTCGTACGACCGACATTCAGTCACTACCACCTGGAGTGTGGAGGAAGCGTCCAGGGGAATGAGTCGCTGCACCAACTCTTCGTGCCTGACACCTGTCAAGATCCCGTGCTTGATCCAGGCTTCCTCACATTCCCGGCTGTGCGCCTTGCAGACGTCGATCTCCTCTGACAAACTTTTCAAGCGTACAAAAAAGTCGTCAAAGGATTCGTTCTCCGCCTGCTTGCAGCTGGTGAAGGCGCGGCGACGCAAAGCCTCGTTGTTCTGACCTTTAACGTGCTCCTGTAAAAGGTCGAGCACATCCGTCACTGAAGATGAAGAATCGAGAGGCACTTGCAACGTGTGCTCCAAAACTCTCTGGGTCTCCAGCGACAAACACATCCGCAGTTGGATGAGCTGTTTGTTTGGAGGCATGCTGTCAAGGTCCATCATCGTGGAGTAATCTGTCCAACGCCGCCTCCACTCACGAAAAAGCTGAAACGTGACGTCTGGTGAGAGGGCGGGTGGGGGTTGAACAGATGTCTTGGGAGCTGTTGGAGTAGCAAGAGTGCCTGGAGGACGCTGGTGTGGTGGAGGAGGGAGGGTACTGGCGCCTTGATGCGCGCTACCTGCGAGTGAGGGAGGGTGGGTTAACGCCAGGGTCGCCAATAGTGCCTCAAAACGCAACTTTTCCTCCTCTCTTCGTGTCTCCTCCCTCTGAAGTTCCATCTCTCTGCGTCTCTCATCCCGGTCGTCCATCCACCTCAGAATTGTGGCAATGTCCGTCACTGGAGGTGGAGGATGAGAGCCTGCGCCCGGTGGAGGGGAAGGTGGTGGGGAGTCGTGTCTCCCATCTTGACGTTGTCCCTTCTTACCGCCCATCTTAGTGTGTGCGTGGACTGCACTGTTTAGTATATAAAGTGGCGCCTCAACAGCTCGAACCACATATATATGACATAAACAGAGAAGAAATAACGCATAGAGTCCACTGTTCTGTCCGTGAGTGAGTGCGTGCGTGCGTGTGTGTGTGTGTCTGAGAGAGCACTTCGTGGTGGCCTTAATGCCGGTGGCAAGAGCCGCCGCGGGCGGCGGGGGTGAGACCGTCAGTGTCTCCCCGGATGTCACACGAGAAGGGTGTACGCCTGCGTGCTTCGTGGGTACCCCAAAAAATAGAGGCCAATGCTCAACTCTCAGCTCTAGACACACTAATACACTGACACTAACACTGCCACCGTCACTACAACGCACTGTGACGGCGCAACACTGCACGTTGCGGCGAAACACAACGCAACACAACACAACACACTATGAGTCGACGTGCACATCGCCGGCAGATGTAACCGTCGGCATTGTTCACACACTTGTAAGTCCACAGATCCTAGTCACTGCGCCATGAAGGTTCCAAGTGTTCCCTGAGGAATGCAGTGATGGGTAGGGAAACACCGGGTAACACTGAAGTCCGTTTATTCGGATAGGAGAAATACAGGTGATGACTAGCGTGTGCCATGCACGGCTCACACAGTCAGACTGAGACTGCCTTGCCATATGGCAGCCTCGGGGCAATGTTGCCACATAAAACGTGCAGTGTTGCCACGTAATTATATTCATAGATGCTACTCGGCACAGTAGCATAGATACATAACCTACAGAGGAAGGGAGGCATACCAAGAAGAAGAGAGAGGAAGAAGAGAGAGGGAGAAGAGAAAATCAGAAGCCCAACAAAAAGAGAGAGGAATACTAACATGAAGAGAAAGGAAGAAGAAAGATCAAGAAGAAGACACAAGATACGTGGACGTTTAATCTAAGGTTCCATCAAGAGGCCTGGAGAGAGAGAGAGAGAGAGAGAGAGAGAGAGAGAGAGAGAGAGAGAGAGAGAGAGAGAGAGAGAGAGTGAAGAAGAACTTGACCTTGTGAGTCTGAAAAACCCGACCTGTGGAGAGAGTGAGCGGCATTCTACCTCTGGGTGACAGAAGAGGGCCTGCAGGAGGGGTCACAGCAAGTAAATGGTTCTTTGGGGTAAGATATCAGAATTGAATCTTACTTTGATCTGGATAATACCTACGATTAAAGACTCCTTGGTACATCACTATGTTTAAGAGGATGTATCGTTGACCTCCACACGAAAGGCAGAGTGTTATGTCATGTGTGTGTGTGTGTACTTTGTGTAATTTCATTATAAGGTTTATTGCAACAATTACAATATTTTCTAAAGCCATAAGTTTTACACTGTTTTCCAATAACTTTTACGAGAAGTAACCTAGGTGGAGGGGAGGAGGGAGGGGGGGGGGGCAAAACCAGTGCAGAAGAGTAATGATAGAAAGTTGGTCAGCTTTCTATGTTGTACTGAGGAAGTCGATATACTTTCCTCTGTCTTTATCCTTCACTTAACGACTTATAGAATATTATGGAAGTATATTAAGGTGATTCGGTTATCATGAACCCTCCCATGGATGATGTACGTACACTACGACACAATAGATTAACAGACGATAAGTTGTCTGGGGATTATGAGAAGTCTAGGCACCCCAACTTATTTTACCTGATGATTGAACACCGTAATGTTGACCTAACTTAATCTAACGTAATATAACCAAACCTAACTTAACTTAACCTAAGCTAACTAACGTAACAACCTAAACTAACTAACCTAACGTAACAACCTAAACTAACTAACCTAACGTAACAACCTAAACTAACTAACCTAACGTAACAACCTAAACTAACTAACCTAACGTAACAACCTAAACTAACTAACCTAACGTAACAACCTAAACTAACTAACCTAACCTAATTGAACCTAAATTATCCTAACCTAACTTAACCTTAATATATCCTTGTTATATTTAAACTATGTTAGAGGTTCAGTTAGAGCCTGGTTCAGTGTTAGTACAGGAGGAAACTGGAACCTGGAGAAAACTTGTAAGTTTGGTTGAAAGTCAAACTGAACAACACCCTTCTCACATCTGACCAAAGTGGGAATCGAACCCAAGTCACGGGGGTGAGTGGCAAGAGTGTGTTACCAACTTCCCCGACTTTCAAATATACATTGGAGATCAAGTGTGGGATATTTTTTACTTTACCGCGGCAGGTGTTCTTAGTCTTGTTGAGGTTATTGGCTGTCATGATCATGGTGTGAGCTGGTGGTCAGGTCGTGTACTCAAGGTGACGCTGAGGTGAGGTTGTGATTAACATACCTGTATATTGTTATTGTCTGTGTTGAATATAAACACTCACACACGTATGTATGTATGTATATATATATATATATATATATATATATATATATATATATATATATATATATATATATATATATATATATATATATATATATATATATATATATATATATATATATATATATATATATAATCGTAAAACTTGCCAAGCCATGAGAGAGTCATGGAGAGTTAGTCTAGTCATTAGTGACATTAAAGGTGAAACCACAGTGAAAGTGTAGTGAAGGCTAGCGGCTCTTCACAGAGACTCACTCTCACCACACAGCCTTCACCACATAGCCCTCACCACACAGCTCTCACCACACAGCCCCCACCGCACATCCCTCACTGCAAAGCCCTCACTACACAGCTCTCACCACACAGCCTTCACCACACAGCCCTCACCGCATAACCCTCACCACACAGCTCTCACCACACAGCTCTCACCGCATAGCCCTCACCACACAGCCCTCATCACACAGCCCTCACCGTACACTCCTCACCACACAGCCCTCACCACACAGCCCTCACCATACAGCCCTCACCACACAGCCCTCACCACACAGCTATAACAGGCTTTGGAATTGTTATATAACAGCCTTGGAGCAGTCTAGTTTGTGGGTTAAGATGTCAAAACCCAAATGGTCTTTTCTCCATTTATTTATAATAAAATAATGTATGTGCTGTACACTTCAATAAGGAGAATACCGTAATATCACTGAAAGCTGTGAGGGCTAAAAGAATAGACGGCAAGCTTATCTGGAAGCTTGGGACTCATCTTCTATTTCTCGTGAGGGTCAAGTGGTAACTGAGGCAGAGAGCTTGCGTCTTATGGCTGACCTAATCATTTTTAAGACTACTTGATAGAGGAAAATACCCATCACGTGATCTGAACATGCATCTCACAGCTCATGTAAAATTACGAGGGGTGATACCATTATAAAACACAAATGTATTAACCCATATTTATATAAGTACTACTGCCTATTAGACAGGGGCTAATACATCGCTTCTAAGAGGAATTAACTAGTCTCCCAGAAAAACGCTATACATATACCTATCCATGTTACAAACATATGTGTGTAGACACTAAACTGGAGAAACTGCAAACTGGGATTCAGCAGTTTCTGGAGCCCTAATCTGAGGTGCCTTAAGGGAGAGTTTATTATGTAGAATGGCAAACTTAGAAGATACTGACTTATAATAACAAAACAGAAATATCACTGCCAATATTAACACAATAGTAGGAATAGTAAAACTGGGTACAGCAAATCCCCGTGAAAAAATAAAATGGCAGGTGATCTTCTAATTAGTAAATTGTGACTGTTTCAGATAAGAAATAACTTTTAATTTATCTGACACACTACTCAGTTCACTGAAAGTCATATTAGAAGCCGGATACATAGGAATCAAATCTGAAGTTAGATTTAAATTCAAAGCAAAATGATGATGGAAAGGCAAGGTTTTCAACGAACGACAGGTTATTTTGCGGTAGTCCGGAGCCTTAAACTAACCTTTTACAATTTAATGTTTACCACCATCCTGGCACCGTAAAATGATACTAGTTTTTTCAAGGAAGAAAAAATATTGCACATTATGTAGATGTGCATGAAACACAGTTTTCTTAGAAATTGGTGTATAGTTACACTGTTTGAGCGCTGTGCGAACGTTAGTTTGCATGATCGCCAATTCACACATTCCTTTTACAACAGGAACAAATGCGAATGCATAGGTTGGACATACGTGTAATTGTAGGTATGGTGATTTACACCGCAATATAACCCTAGGATCATCCACTGCTAACAAAGCAAAATTTCGGTTGGTTTATCCAGAATAACAGTGTGTCATTAGAATACAAGGGGAAAGGTTCTAAATGCCATGGATTAAATTTGCGTTGCCCTAGCATAGGAATGTGGATGGGGATAGCATTGTGCGTGAGAGTTGACTCTTACAGAGGGTAATAATATTCGACTTCATGTGCTGTGAAAATAGGAGTTAAATGATAAATCGTCTTGGCTATTTGTAAAGCTTCAAGAAGAATCTTCAAAGGCACAAGATGTGCATCCACACGTCCTAACCCTGCATCCACAGTACAATACTTGCAATTAGTTCGTTTTTGTTATTAAATAAAGCTTTAGCTGAAGTTTCCGCAGCATGCAAATACTCGAAAAACGAAATGAGCCATTCTAGTGTAGGCACTGAATTCATTAAACCTTAAACGATTTTGATACAAATGATTCGACTCAGAAATAACCACGTTAACCTTTGACTCCAAAGAATTGATTGCATGGATAGTTTGGGTTATAGTACGATTTTGTTTAGGTACAGCTAGATTAATAATGTTCATACGGTCTCCTAATTTAGCTACATCTTCGGCATTCGCTGTGCCAAACAGAGTGCTTTGTATAAGACCAACAAAATTGAACAATCCTCGCTTTCTTCGCGTTTGAGAACGCACCTTCTTAGCAAGATCATCTTGAGAAGAAATTCTTGTGAAGGGTTTTGAGACGAAGTAGTTGAAGACTTACAGTTTGTGATACCATTGTAGAAATTTTAGGATTATTATGTAGATTATCAAGGACGCCCATAGCTGTCTGGAGTTGAGCATCAATAGACTCCATCTGGCGAAGAAGCTTGTGCAGTCCGTGCAGCTCATACTTTTATGTTCACCACGTCTTCTACGATGAGAACTCGTCCCAGTGATGCAGCAAGTGCACCCGGTTTGAGGACTTCCGTGGACGTATCCGTCAACACGGTGGTTCCTCAAAGGAGTAGGAGCATTAATACGATGATCCAAGCCATTCTGTAAAAGGTTGATGCATCTTAATATTGTTTCGCAGAGCGTAGTTTTAAACAATAATTGTTAGGTACATTGCGTGCACTAGACATGTATACTGTTTGAACAGTTGTGTCTGGGACATCATTAACATTCCTGGGGAATAAATCTTGGCGGCCCCTTTTAAGTCTGTCCGCATGTACAACATCTGAAGTTTGTGAATTTGGATTCAAAATGTTTAATTTGTTGCCCGCTTCTTTGGCGATAATACGGAATGGACCTTCAACTTGGGTGAAAGTTTGGACTTTCGTTCAGTTTCTCGCACCATAACAGCGTCGCCTATTTCTAGCATTACAGGCTTAGCTTGCTTATGTTGCGTGTGAATCATTTCAGAGCGTGACGCTGCTAAATGTTTCCGTACTCGCCCATGAATATCCGCGGAAACGCTGATTTGTTTGGTAGTTTGTCCGCAAGTACGTCATACGGCAGACGTTGAATTGAATTGAATTGAAACAGTTTATTTAGCCAGAAAAACATAGATACAGAGTGGATAATAATAACAATATTAACATGGCTGAGCCAGTTGAGAACCTGAGCTCTCTTTGTCTATGCCAAAAACAATGTAGTAGGGTGATTTGCCCGTGGAGCTATTGATCGACCCGTTAATAAAAGTCGCTACCTGAAGTAGCCAATCCTCCCATGCATTGTGCATTTGACTCACTATTGGACGAAGAATCTCTAGGGTTTTACGATTGGTTCTTTCAACGCGGCCATTTGCCTGTGGATGGTAAGCTGTTATGAAGTTTTGTTGGATGCCATATTGTCGACATATTTGTGCTAAAAGTTGGTTCTTAAACTCTAATCCGTTGTCGGAGAGAAGAACCTTGGGAGTAGTATAAGGACATATGAGATGCATCACTAGGGCATAAGCAACAGATTCGGCTGTTTTATCCTTCAGTGGGACTAAAATCACAAATCTATAAAAATGATCTACACACACTAGGACATATGAGGATCCTTGATGACTCCTCGAAAATTGTAACAAGTTTATTGCGACTGTGTCAAACGGACGGTCTGGTGTAGGATATTATAGAATTGGAGCTGGTGACATTGTAGTACCCTTAATGCTGCGCACACGGCAGACACTTAGCAATATGCTGCTCTATGTCTTTATTCATAGTAGTCCAGAAATATTTCTTTCTTATTTCCGCAAGGCATTTATCACGTCCCGGGTGACCTGCTTGAGGACATCATAGAACAACGTTAGAATCGTTTCACGAAATGTATCGGGTACGACGATTTGTGTAACAATGCCCTCAGTTGTCTGCTTGGAGCGATGGAGTATGTCTTATCGTAATTCAAATTGACTGAACGGGAGAAGTAACTTTGGTAAATTAGCCTCCTCCCCCGACTCTAGAGCAAAAATGACTGAAGACCACAATGGATCGAGTCGTTGTTCATCCCTTAATTGCGAGCGAGAGAACGAAGATACAGGCGTCACTGCTGCTATGTTTCTGGACAAAGCGTCGGTGACCACATTTGCTCGTTCCGGTAAATACTTGAGCACGGGTCCGAACTCTTGAATGGTCAGATACCAGCGTGCTAGTCGAACCTGAAATATTTTAACCGTGGAACAGGTCTGTCATTGCCACGTGATCTGTATAGACGGTTATTTTATAACCAACTAATTTTGCCTTTAAACTTCTTCAGTACCCAAACAACAGCTAACGTTTCTAGATGCGTTACTGAATAACGTGTTTCGGTTTGCGACTAGCGAAAGCAATTACTCTCAATTTTCCTCTTGCGTCCAGCTGCATAAGTACAGCGCCGATTCCCTGTCCTATGGCGTCGGTACACAGAGTAAATTCTTGAGAGTATCCTTAATTGATGATCAGCAAAGTTCACTGTCGTGGGATGCCTGTAATAACTCTTTGGGATTCAGGATCAAACGACACGATTATAACCCATGGTTTGGCTTACAAGCTTGGCTTGAAGGGCAAGGATGTAAACTTATCCATGACCAAAGTAGGCAATGTAACCGAGAATTTTGCTCACAAAGAATATACCCTACCCTTAACATACAAGGAAGCTCTGGTTTGGGTAGTCAAAGCAATCGGGGTTAAAGAAATATCATCGAATGATTCTGATATTGATATTTCTGAAGTAGTGGACCTGTTTGAAGTATCAAGTTCGGATATTGAAATGCCAAAGGGGGACATTGAGCTACTGGTAGGTACTGAATACTGTGAAATTTTTACCGAGGGTAACGTATGGAAAACTGCAGCTGATGCAAAATCAGTTTGGATTCTGCATCCTTGATTCACACCCCTCCTGAAACCCAATTGTACAAATATTAGGGTCAATCACTTTGCTAATAATAGTTGCGCCCAAAACTAGTCTGAAAACTAACTTTGATCGATTTTTCAACATAGAAAGTTTACGTACCCATTGCTTTCCCAAGTGTGGAAGCTGTAAATGTGGAAAATGTTCTCTGGAAAATAAAGACTTTAGTATTAAGGAGGAACGAGAATTAGCTTTAATAGAAGAAGGGTTGAATTATAACGAAACCAAACATATTTGGCCTGTGAAATATCCTTGGATAAGGGATCCGAAAAATTTGCCAAACAATGTTTCCATAGTAGTTGCAAGAATGAAATCTACTGAGAACAGACTAACAAAATTGGGTTCAGATTATGCAGGCGTATACAATAATCAAATACTAGACATGGTTAAAAGGGGTGCACAGTAGGTCGCAAATTGTATAAACAAGAAATGGGAGCAAACAGAGGACCAACTCATTATGTGTATCGTCATGAAATATTGAAACCGGGCTCTATTTCTACACCTGTTATAATTGTATTTAATTCATCTACAAACTATCACGGACATGCCCTGAATGACTACTGGGCAAAGGGACTTGATGTACTGAATAGTCTCTTTGGCGTCTTGTTTAGATTCCTTCAATGCGAAGTAGATTTTGCAGGTGACATAAGCAAGATGTATACAGTAACACAGTTGAGTTAAGTGAACTTGATCAACATTCTCATAGGCTCGTGTGGAGAAGCTTGGACGTAACCCGTGAACGAGATTGCTATGTATTGAGTTCTGTGCCTTTTGGTGACAAACCGAGCGGCACAATTGCGATGTTAGCGCTAAGGCGTACAGCAGATATGTCTTGGATAACTCATCCCAAAGTTGCGGATATGATAATGAACAATTCCTATATTGACGACATTCTGCATTCAGCTGACACGCAGACTGAACCAATGGACTTTATGGGTGACGCTGAAGATGTGCTCTCAAGGGGTGGGTTCAAAAATTAAACATTGGATAATGTCGGATAGAAATAATGATGCATTGGACATAAACCTGCTAGACACAAAAAACGAAAAGATCCTGGTTATAAATTGGAGTCCGCGAGATGACCACTTTACGTTCAAAGTGAGACTAAATTTATCATGTAAACATAGGAAAGGCCTAACAGGTCTGTACTTGAGTAAACGAGAAATCGAGTATAAATTCCCTGAACATTTGTCGAAAAGGATGGTACTCAGTCAGGTAGCTGCAATATATGATCCACTGGGATTTCTAATTCCATTCACCTTGCAGGCAAAGACACTTATGCGAGAACTGGTGACTCAAGTTAAAGTTTTGAAGGGTGGGATAGAACATCAAATTTATTGGGATAATCCGTTGCCTAAGGAGTCAAAATTGAAATGGGAAGTTTTTTTAGGGAGCTGGTCGAGGCAGAAACTCTAAAGTTCCAAAGATGTCTCCGACCCCGTATTGCAATGGGAGATCCGATATTAATAGTGTTTTCTGATGGCAGCACTCAGGCTTATGGCTCTTGTGCTTATGTGCGGCGGGAATTAAGAACTGGTGAATATGATGTAAGGCTTATTGCTGCAAAGAACCGAATCGCGCCATCCAGGCAGCTTACTATACCACGCCTAGAATTATGTGGACCAGTACTAGCGTGCCGGTTAAGAGAAACCATTCAAAAGGAGTTTGACTGGTA
Organism: Homarus americanus; assembly: GCF_018991925.1. Lineage (NCBI taxonomy): Eukaryota > Metazoa > Arthropoda > Malacostraca > Decapoda > Nephropidae > Homarus > Homarus americanus. The sequence continues at coordinate 7,200,951 of NW_024737097.1, forward strand.
TTTCAGTTCAGTGGTATATATTGTTGATTCATCCATAGTCAGAGCACAGATCCAAAAGGAGTCCTACGGGTTTGGCACTTCTGTTGCTAATAAGATAGCGGAAATTTAAAATAAATCCGATCCTAGCGAGTGATGGTTGATCTCATCTCACACAATAACCCGGCTGACTTGAATACTCGAGTTTCTCATCCCAGAAAACTGACTTGCGACTCTGTATGGCAAAGAGGTCCAAGATATTTTTATCACTCTGTTAACGTGGCCGATTTCTCAGGTGAGTGATGACTAGCTTCCTGGCCGTGACTGTATTGTCTAACACCAGCAAATATAGTGCTGAATTACCTATTGGCCTGATTAATTTTAATAGTTACTGCAAATTACTGAGAGTTACCGGCAGACTGTTGGCCACTTTTAAAGAGAAGTCTCTTACGGGAATGTTAAAGAATCCAACGCTCAGTTGCTCAAAAAGGCAGAACGAATGTGGATTAAAGAAGCATAGAAAGATTTACCGTTAGATTGGAAGACGAGATATCAAAGATTAGGTCCGCTGTTGGGTAAAGATGGAATAATTTTGGTTGGACAAAGGATCTCGAAATGGCTTAAAGACAACTGGAATCAGAATCATTTTGCTTTACTCCCTGGCAATCACGCCTTTGCTTGACTATATATTCAGCACTTCCACGATATTGATCAGGCGTTGAAGCAACCCTGGCCAAACTTCAAAGTAAATTTTGGGTCCCAAGAGCACGCAAAATTAAAAAAATCTATAAGAAAGCGATGTATTTCCTGCAGACGTCTGGATAACAGGATTGAGGGGCTATTGACATGTTTGGACCATTTCAAATAAAAGATACGGTGAAACGACGAACAAAGGGTAAAGTGTATGGGGTTATATATAATTGTCTGGTGAGTCGAGCGGTTCATCTTGATTTGGCTGAAGGATATAGTACTGAGATTTTTTTGTCTACTTTCAGAAGATTTGTGAGTATAAGAGGGTATCCAGGCATAATACACTCCGATGGAGGATCTCAATTGGTAGCGGCAAGTAAGGAGTTAAGACAAATAGCAAGTAATTGGGATTAGTCGGAAGTATCTCGCTTTGTACAAATCAAGGGACGACCTGGTTATTCAATAAATCAGCAGATGCGCCATGGCAGAATAGCTGTAGTGAATCTTTGATCAAACTGGTTAAAAGAGCTCTGGCTATGTCCATTGGAGGTAATGTCTTAACATTTGGAGAGTTACAAACTGTGTTTTATGAAGTTGCTAATCTGTTGAATGAGAGACCGATTGGAATTATACCGGGAACAGATATAGAGATGGGTACTTATTTGTGTCCTTATGGAATCTGGGATAACGCGGGCGATATGAAACGTAGGCTGGAATTCAAAGATAGGGTTGTGAATAGTTTTTGGAAGAAATGGCAGAGAGATTATTTCCCTACGTTTATGATCAGGCAGAAATGGCACACAAACCAAAGGAATGTAAGGACTGGAGATATACAGGGTAGTGCTGGTCCAAGATAGTAATGTTGTCAGAGGTAAGTGGAGACTCGCCCAAGTGGAAAGGCCAGAGCCGGGGAACGATGGTAATGTGAGAGATGTTATTGTTAGGTACAAAGTTCAAAAGATCGGTAGCAAATATGAAGGACAAGGCGATGTTACTGTTAGTAGGTCGGTACATAGATTAATCATGTTGTTGCCTGTAGAGGATCAATGAAATTATGACAAACAAGTGAAGTTATTTTAAACTTGTTATGGGCAGCTTATATTGTGGCCAACTTATTTTGACCGTTATGTGCTCTTGTGTTCAACTCGTTTCTCATGTTATACTGTATATAGACTACTTGTCGAATCTTCAGCCAAATTGTATCGTGTGTTGTTATTGTCCTTATTTTAACTTGTTTATATTATATAGCTTTAGTCTTTTGGACAATTACATTGTATCTTGAGTTTGTATTGTAGTTTTTCTCGTAATGTTATTTTGTAGCTTATTCACTTAATGTTCAGCGATGTTCTGTTATATGTCCTTAAGCCAATCATGTTTGCATGCTGTTTGTATTTGTGGTTTAATTTATTATATGATAAAGGTTTGTGGTGGTGGAGTGTATCCTTAATTGACATAAGGATAATTTAAGGGTATTTTAACTGTACACGTTTACTAAAAAGGGGTATAGAAATTAGTAAAGGTTTATATTGGGATTAAAATAGGGGCAGTGCACATAGGGTTTGTCACCTTTATGTTCCAATTTATTTTTCTAAGTAACACAATGTATAATCATATCTGTACGTAGGAACATTTACGCTTTTTGTTTTATGAATCTGTTACATTGCTTGTACCATTAGCGTCGAGCTAGAAAAATTAGTGATGACGTGTTTCTGGGTGACGTCACGTGTTGGCACGTAGCGCGCTCTGGTCAGCCTTAGCTCCGGGTCACTCAGTGATTCCAGGTCCGTGTAGAAGGCGAGTCCAGCTGAGGTTGCCGTGACGACGCACTCTCCGGGTGACGCAATTCTCGCCGTTAAGTTAATCCGTCAGGTGGAAGTGGGACCAACGTTGTGAGTTTTATTTTTATTGCATGTATTGATTTTGTCCCTGGTATATATTGTGATTCAGTTAATCATTGCAAAGGGTTGCTACATATACATATAAATGTAAATCGTTTTCAAAAAAAGATTATTGTTATTTGTATAACTGTTACAATTATCAGAAAAGCCCACTTCGCTGAATGCTTCGGAGGTAGTCAACTCATGTATCTTAGAATTTATTTAAATTGTATTTTCAGGTCAAAACGGTTGTTAATAAAATATTTGGGCACTCCCTTCACTTTCACTGGCCTACGCACTACAGTCAAGAAATGCTAAAACAGGGGCATTGGTAAGTGCTTTCTTCAATGCACTAAAACTATCCTCTTGTTCAGCATTCCACACAAAATTTGCATCCTTCCTAAGTAGCTTAGTCAAGGGTGAAGGTAACGTCGCATAGCCTCTAATAAAATAACGATAATATCCAGATAGACCAAGAAAATTACGCACTTTATCAACAGTTGTAGGACGTGGGAACTGGGCAACAGCATTAACTTTGTCATCCACTGTATGAATACCTTCACCGTCAACTACATGACCAAGGAAATGGATTCTGGATTTTAAAAATTCACATTTCGAAAGTTTGACTTTGAGTCCTGCTGTAAAAAGTTTTTGGAAAACTTCATGGAGTTTGGCAATATGAGTATCTACATCCTTACTGACTACGATGAGATCCTCTAGGTAGGCACATACTGTGGGGCCTATCAACCCGGCGAACAAAGTGTTGATCATCCTTTGAAAGGTCAGTGGGGCATTTCTGAGACCGAATGGCATCGGCAGAAATTCAAAATGGCCCAAATGAGTACTAAAAGCAGTAATCTCTCAAGATTTTTAATCAAGAGGTATTTTCCAATATCCGCTAAGCAAATCAAGGTTGTTAAGGACGGCATTATCCTTGCCTAAGGATTGTAAAATATCACTCAAGACAGGCATTGGATGCCTATCTGGGATAGTATTTTCATTGACACGCCTAAAATCAATTATTGGGTGGCAACCTCCATCCTTCTTAGGCACTAAAAACAAAGGACTATTGAAAGGAGATTTTGAATGTGTGATAACCTTCTGATCTAACATATCCTGAACCATGTCCTGGACTACAGCGCGCTGGCTAAGTGGTAGTCGGTAAGCTGGTATATAAATTGGGTTTGTGCCCTGTTTTAGGGATATGCGATGTGAGGTTAAATTTGTGTGACCGAGCTGTTCCCCTGGTAAACTACAATGTTTCTGTAGTTTGCAAACAACTCTAGGAATCTAGTCTTGCCTTGAGGGTGATCAAGCACCTTAACATGCTGTGATATTTGATCTATCCTCTCCTGTTGTGTGTGTTTAATTGAAGGAGAAACACTCTTAATTGGGAATTGCGTAGGTTACTGTGCAACATGGTTATGGAAAACTATAAAATCACATAAATAACAACCCTCTTTCAATATTCTTACAGCGCCTATTCTGTTGAGAACTAGGACGCCTGTTAAGCCATCAGGACGAATCGTGCTCAATGTAGATTCGCATGATAAACATTTAACCTTGCATGTTTCCGTAAGACAGACTACATCAGTCCCTGTGTACACGTCAGTTAAGCTAACAGTAGCTCTGGTGATTTCCTCATTCTGAAAATGGAGAGTACCCGTTAAAACTGCAGGCACGATCGTCCAACTTTTGCTGCTATAATCACGCTGGGGAAGTGAGTTGGTGGGGTCTTGGACTCGCTTTGACTCAGAATCCATCGTCCTCGTAGTAGGAGCAGTAGACAACACATTCACCCTTGCGGTGAGCAATGGAACAGATTTGTTCATGGCACTGAAGGAAACACCATTAATTGTGATAGTATGTTTGCTTGGCTGAACATCTATCAAGTTAGTTTTAAGAGTTTGTAGGTCTATTAACCCGTCAGCTGGTAAATTGAAGTCTTGGACTACATAAAAATCTGCAGAAAAGGATATACCATGTCTAGAAAAACATAGTGGTAATGTTATCATCCCTGCAAAATCCAGCTGCGTACCAGAAACACCTGCGAGATCGGTGACAGTAGTTCGAATTAAAATTTTTCGGTGAGGGGATCTACGTTGTAACTCTTGATAGGATGCCAAAGAAATCACATTTGCACATGCACCCGTATCAATGTCCAGGGCCATCTTGACTGACCCAACCCTCGCCGGAACTGATAACACTTCCGCTTTGCTCAACGCCGCTATTAATGAGACTGCAACAGAAGTGTTGGTGTGTGGTGGTACTAGCGTGCCTAACCTACGTTGGTATGGGACTGGCGTTGGTCTTCCCCCGATTTCTTGTGAAAGCGACGACGCGGCTTACTGTGTCGTGATACCTGGAGTAAATCCATCCCTATCTCCTAAAACTGTCGGACTACTAGACAGTCCTCCGTAGGATGGGTGGGGGTACTCATGGTATACGCACCACACGTCAGCTGCCTGGCCTGAAGAAGACTTGGTTTGAGCAGCTGCTGCATAAGTTTTAGGTGAGTCTTGTCGCAGTCGTAGTTGAGGGGTAGATTTTTTTTAGGTTTAGTACCACTGCGCTAGAGCTGGTAACAATATTCAACTGCATGACCATTCCTTTTACAATGCATGCATACTAAATGTTGCTTTGCCTTGGTCGAGTTCTTGGGAGCCCATTGCTGAACTGGTGCTACAGGTGTTACTGTCCTTGCTAGAGGAGTACGTGATGACTTAGAAGCAATCTTATTTGCTTAATCCAGAATCAATTCAGTTGGTGCATAATCATTATTATATGCTAGATTATATGTAGAGTCACGGACCGTCAAAAGAAAACTAATTTGTTCAATCAATTTTTGCATAATTGTCCCGAGACATATGGTCATTAGCATCGAACTAGGGCGTTCCACTAAAATTAGCCACACTTTTCATTGGATCTTCTGTGCGAACCATCTAAAAATGCAATTTAAATAATCCTGTTGTGTTTCGAATTCAAAAAGACAAACTAGTGCCCTCTTAAATTTGTCATATGTAGGATCTGCAAGGCCACTAGAGTCTAAATGCTCGCTGGCAAAACTACCTTGTGTTACGCCGTCTCTTAATTTACTTAATATCCAGGTTCTAGGCGTAACCAAACAAAAAAAGTGAAGTAAATTAAAAGGGAATAAAAATAATTAAAGTTAACCTTTAAGAATTAAATTAAATTAAATATTAACACAATAAAGAGCCTCGTAGGCTGTCACAACAAATTGATTCACTATCGAAACTTTTAAGACACAAATGATACTAAACATCGAAAGATCAAAAGAATAAAAATAAAGCATTGGATTACGTTAACACTGCATAAACATATAAAAACTAACACTGAAATTAACTATAGCGAAACAACACTGAATTACTTAAATGTAACTAAGCAAACACTGATGGACACATAAGAGACATAAATAGGTACTCACATAGATATACCACATTGGTGGTGACAGGAACAACACAGAAATAAAATGAAGTATAAGTAACAGGTGACAAGTGTCACTCAAAAGAACGTGAACTGAATGACAAGGAGGACTGGACTGCCCTCCGTCTACTGGTGAGCACTATATATAGGGTCCAGCTCCTGTCAATGATACCAGCCAGCAGGTGAAACATTGGTCGTTTAACGATGCGGATGGTCGTTAGAGAAACAAAGAATGCTTGTTACAATACTAAATGAAGAAATAAGATGGGCTTGAGCAAATAATAACAGTTAAACCCTTAACAGCACAGGGTAAGGTGACTAGATTATATACTAGTAAATATAACACATCATTACAGGAATAATATGGAACAACATGGAAGCATGTTATATAAAAAAAAATAGAAAAATAAGACACGGTCGTAACACTTGCTAGATATGAGTGCGGACAAAAGAATTTCTTTCTTCATCCCCCGTTATTCTGAAATTTTTCATTGTATCTTCACATGCTCTTATAAATGTACTGTAGTTACACGGTAGTCATCTTCTGCCATAAAATCGCGAACTTGGTCGTTGCGCGGTAGCACCTGAATAAAATTAAAAGGGTTAGATGACATGCCAGTATTAGATGTAGCCATTGTTGGTGAGTTGTTAGACAACTTAGGTTTAAATGAATGATTAGTGGATGCGGGAGGTAAAGGAAGATTCTCTGGCACACTGTGAGACTCTATAGGCTGAGAGGGAACTGGATCGGAATAAAGTGATATGTCGAAAGCACTGCCAGACCTAAGGTTTCTACGCTTTAAATCGTCAAATGAATGATCTATAGATGTTCACTACTCTCAAGAGAAGTGTCTCACTGAAAACGCACCTGTGTTTCTTGCAAATCTGTAGTTGAGGCAGGTGCTAGGAGTGATACAGAATTATCAGTCACTCGGAAAATTCTCTGCTAATTCCGCAATGTCTGAATGCGATATATCAAAAATATTATCTGTAACAGCACAATTTGTATTATATAAATATATACCAAATGTATTCACCAAATCATTCATCCATGAGTATGAATCAATTGGTGAGTTGACATTTCCTCCATGGAGCGAGCGAGGTCAGGCTGAGTCAAACAACAACATCGTGTGAGGAGCGTTGACAACTCCCTCTCCCTGGTGTGAGAGAGAGACTATCATATCACCTGTTACCCAGTGAACAACTCACTTAAGTGTTCTCCCATATAAGTGCACTTCCCTTAGTGTAGAAGAGAAGGTACAATATACTCTCAACTGAACTCAGTACCTGTGATACTATATTTCTCTACAATAAAATAGAACCAATAAAGTGTTTACTTCAGCCCTGACACTTATCAAATCAAGAACTAGTATATATATATATATACAAATATATATATATTGTGTGACCAACACATAGCCATAACTGCCAAACAATAAAATTAAATTAAACCAAACAATAACCTTGCCCATCCATTCACAGTAAATGATGTAAATTACAAGTAAAACAATTTAAGTGTCAACAAATGAACAGGTGAGAAATGCCGGTAATATACTTCACTATAAATAAATAAATAAATAATATATATATATATATATATATATATATATATATATATATATATATATATATATATATATATATATATATATATATATATATATATATATATATATATATATATATATATATATATATATATATACTGTACTCACCCCTGAAGATGTGAATTACACGAAAGCGCTTGGGAACTTCGTGTTTTCTTCTTTCCTTGTGGTTATCAGCATATACCTAGATCACGCGCACCTACAGTGATTTGTTTGCATATATATATATATATATATATATATATATATATATATATATATATATATATATATATATATATATATATATATATATATATATATATATATATATATATATATATATATATATATATATATATATATATATATATATATATTTAAAGTAAGGTCCTTATAAACTAAAAACTAACCTATCATGACGTCTGAGGTGTGATGGTGTTCTGTAGAATATGGTATTGTGAGTAAAAATATAGTGTACAGCATGTCTGTGGCTTACCTATTTACTGAAGACTTGATTGGAGAATCAAAGAATTCTGGGAATTACTTGAAAATGTGGCCTCAAATCCCGCAGACTTGAACAGGACTTGGGCACGCAGCTGGGTGGATTCAGGGTCAAGTTCACTCCTATTTGACAGGTGTGAAGTTTCAAGCCGGCAACGGACGAGTCCACTTATGGAGTCCGATGAGTCCACTGGTTGTCAAGACGACTGAATTTGATGAGGACAGCAAACTGGAGCTTGCTGCTGGCTGCCTGACCCGGGTGTCACTGGGTGTCACTAGGTCATAGCATGCATCAATGATGATAAGGAGAGTTCTTGACGTTGACTGGTGAGACAAGGTTAAGGTTGCCCTGTATATAAGGAACTTGCTGGATACCCAAGGGAATGACAACACACTGTGTTTACTAGCAGCCAAAACACCAAGGTAAAACAACTTGTGATGTCTATCTGGTGTAAGTGTTGCTTCAGCTTGGAGGGGAGCAAAGAATGTACTAAATGTCAACAACTGAACTGGGGGGTATCAGTGGGGCCTCTCACACAGAGAGAAGAATCATTGAGTCTTATCCTGATAACAGTGAGCGAAGGATTTGCAGAAAAGAATGCTCACATGATGTGTTGACCATCGGTGCTGTTCAAGAATGCTGACTAAAGTCTCAACAACTGAGCTGGAGACCAGGTGGGGTGCTTGAGGTGCTGGGATCCTTGTAGCTGGGGGTATTCCTCTCGCTTGGTTAAAGAATGCTGCTGACAGGATGTTGATTGATGGGTAATCACAACACTGTAGTCACTGCCACTGGGTGTGGTGATATCTGTGTTGCCTTTTGAGGAGGGGCTTCCACAATAATGCGAATTATTGATAAATAACATGTTAAATCTTCTTGAAAAAAAAATTCATGTCAATTTAGGATGACATTTAAAAGTATCAATCAAAATATATAATGTCTCACGAGGGTATATATGGTATATTTTCTGGTGTACTATGCAGAATGACACTGAGGATCATCACTGTTATTTGAGAATAATTACACTGGTCTTCATTATAAGATTGTTCCCACAGCTGCCACCTTTATATAACAGCCTTGGAGCTGTCTAGTATGTGGATTATGTTTTCAAAACCAAAATGATCTTTTCTCCATTTTTATATAATAAAATAATGTATGTACAATTCAATAAAGAGAATACCGTAATATCACTGAAAGTTGTGAGGGCTAGAAGAATAAACGGCAAGCTTATCTGGAAGCTTGGAATTCATCGTCTATTTCTTGTGAGAGTCAAGTGGTAACTGAGGCAGAGAACCTGCTTCTTAAGGCTGACCTAATCATCTTTAAGACTCTACATGATAGAGGGAAATACCCATCACGTGATCTGAACATGCATTTCACAGCTCATGTAAAATTACGAGGGGTGATAACATTATAAAACACAAATGTATTAACCCATATGTATATAAGTACTATTGTCTATTAGGCAAGGGCTAATACACAGCCCTCACCGCACAACCCTCACCACAAAGCCCTAACCGCACAGCTCTCATCACACAGCCCTCAACCCAAGCCCTCACCGTATAGACTTGACCACACAACCCTCACCAGACAGCCCTCACCAGACAGACCTCACCACACAGCCCTCACCGCACAGGATGTTACTTGTGTGATTATCTGGTTTACCACTCTAGTTTTCCTTTACATCCAACACAATTCCCAATTGGAAGTATTATACATACACTTACACAAGGCAGACAGGAGAGGATAGATCAAATAGCGCCACATGTTAAGGTAATTGATCTCCTCAAGGCAAGACTAGGACTAGGCTCCTCGAGTTGCTTGCTGACTACAGAAAGAGTGTAGCATTACCTGGCGAGTCGTTATGTCAGACGAGTTTAACTTCACATCAAATATCTTTAAAACCGGGCACAAACCCCATTTACATAACAGCTTACAGATTACCTCATTGCCAGCGTGCTGAAGTACAAGACATGGTTCAAGATATGCGGGAACAAGAAGTTATCACACATTTAAAGTGTCCTTTTAATAGCCCTTGTTTTTAGGTCTTAACAAGGATCGAGGTTGGTGTCTAGTCGTTGATTTTCGCCGAGTCAACGAAGAAACTGTCCCGGATAGGTACCCAATGCCTGGTCCGAGCGATATTTTGCAATCTTTAGGCAAGGATAATGCTGTTTTTAGCAACCTTGATCTTCTTAGTTGATATTGGTAAATTCCTCTTGACGAGAAATCTCGTGAAATTACTGCTTTTAGCACTAATTTGGGCCATTTTGAATTTTCATGTATGCCTTTCGGCCTTCGAAATGCATCATTGACTTTTCCAAGGATGATTAACACTGTGTTTGGTGATTTAATAGGTGACACAGTATGTGCCTACTTACATAATCTCATCGTAGTCTGTAAAGATGGAGACAGTCATCTTGTCAAACTCCATGAAGTTTTCCAGAAACTTTCTTCAGAGGGACTTAAAGTAAAACTTTCTAAATGTGAATATTTTAAATCAAGAATACAATTCCTTGGTCAAGAAGTCGCTGGAGACGGCCTTCATACAGTTGACGGCAAGGTCAAAATTGTTGCACAGTTCCCACGTCCTACAACCGTTGATAAGGTGCGTAGTTTTCTCGTTTATCTGGATATTATAGTTCTTTTATAAAAGGGTTTGCGACGTTAGCTTCGGCGCTGACTAAGTTACTCAAGAACGACGCAATGTTTTACTGGAATGATGAATAGAAGGCTAGTTTTATTGCATTGAAGACGGCACTTAACTATTCACCTGTTTTAGCATTTCCTGACTACACTTAACCATTTACTCTGTGTACAGACTTTTCAGAACAAGGGCTCGGGGCTGCATTCATGCAGCTGGACACACGAGGGAAACAATAGAGTGATTGCTTATGCCAATCGTAAATTTGATGACGCAGAAACACACTATTCAGTAACGCATCTGGAAGCATTAGTTGTTGTTTGGGGACTCAAGAAGTTTAAGGATTTAATTTTTGGTTATCCCATAGCCGCTTATACGGATCATGTGGCAGTGACAGAGCTTTTCCACGGGAAAAACCTTTCAGGCAGTCTAGCTCGTTGGTATCTGACCATTCAAGAATTCACCCTTGAGTTCAAGTACTAATCGGGACGTGTGACAGTGGTCATCGACGCTTTCTCCAGGACCATAGCATCCTTGACGTCAGTATCTTCGTTCACTCTCTCGCAATTATGGGATGAACAACGACTCGATCCATTGTGGTCTACAGCAGTGTTCTCCAATTCTGTGACCCGGGTCACAATACTGTGACCCAAACCATCTACTAGTGTGACCCGACAGACTACTGTGACCAGGTGCTGTGACCCATGAGTAGGTGTGACCGACATTGTGACCCACAAAAATCAGTAAACAAGTCAATCTTGCAATATCTTGTGCAGTGGCAGATTTCCCAATAGGCACATGAGGCACGTGCCTAGGGCCCCCCAACCTTTGGAGGGTCCCCGACGACACACATAATGTGGTAGCGTAGGAAAAATCCCTGCTTTGGATTGCAATTAGACGAGTCAACAGATCTCACAAACAGGGCTCAGCTTAAGTGCTTCATTCGCTATGTTGATTGTGAGCACTTGCAAATGACAGAAGAGTTTCTTTTCTGTGAAGATGTTGGCGCAGAAACTACCCCGTGAAGCAATTGCAAAAAAATTTCTGGACTGTCTCACTCACAATAGGATTGCAATTGAGAAGGGTTCACACATCACAACCGATGGCACAGCGAGTATGGTTGGGATAAGAAACTGTGCAGTAGCAATATTGAAAGATTATGCACCAATCTGTAGAAGTTCTAACTGCGCCTTGCATTGCAGAATTTGGCATTAAAGCATTTACCAAGTGAGTCCGATTTGGATGCAGTAATGAATAAGTGTGTCATTATCATCTATGATATCAAGAGCAAAGCTAAGAAATCAAAGACCACCTTAATAGGAGTGGTGTGGGCTTTGTAGTTGATCCCAGGTGTTGTAACTGTGGCGGCCGGCACAATGCTGACAACGGTAATGCCCTAATCGCCCGTCTGTCCCAGGGGGAAAAGCCTCCCCGAAGGCCGCATCTACCACAACGCCTCCCCCCCCCCCAGTCTACCTGGCCGCCTCCCTCTGCTTCCCCTCTGTCTCCAGCAACGCCTTCTCCAACAACACATGCCCCTGCCTGGCCTCACCTGGCTGTAACACAGCAGTCCCGGCCGTCTAATAACTCAATTACTACTGGGCCTCCTCCCCGTCTCTTTTTTTCTTTTTTTTTTTTAGAGAAAGGAGGGATGAAGGAAGATTAGAGGTGGGGAAGGAAGTTATAGTTCGGAAATTGAAGAAATTTAGGAGACAAGAGAGGGCGGGCTGAACGCCTAGCTAAGCTAATAGTGTGTTAAGGTTGTGTCATGGGTTAGTTATTATCTGTCGGTACAGGCACTAGACATCCTACCCTGTCCCATATATGGGTGTTTTAAGGGCCTTATTTCATATTCCGCCTACCCTACTGGCGGATGTTGGTCTAGGGAGGTTGTCTATTGCCTGGCCGTGTAGATCGGGGGTGGTAATGGACCTTTTGAGATTTGGTAACTTTTTGGGAACCATGTATGGTTGTTGTCGTTGTCTGGTGGGAGTCTTTGAAGGAGCTCTTGCTCTGATCGCTCTACCTTTTGCCAGATTCTGCTGGCCAGGGTGTGCAGCTGCTGGTTGATGGGTTTCATTCTCAGGTCTCTATGTATCTCGGCTATGGTTCTGGTGAAGGGGTATCTTTCACCTGTGACGAATCTTAGGGCTTCATTTTGGACCACCTGTAATTTTAATATTTGAGTGGTGCTCATAGTATGAAAAGGTATTGCTGGGTAAGTTAATATCGGTGTGATAAATGATGTCACCAGGCGGGGTTTTATTTTCTCAGGAAGCGCTTTAAAGAGGTATAATTTTCTCAGCTCTCTTCTTGCCTTTTCCTTCCTGCTGTGGACATGGTGAGAGTAACCTGTCGTGGATATATGCAGGCCCAGGAGGGTGCCTCTGCTTTTGCATTCTATCTGGGCATTTATATAAGTCTATTATATCGCCCCTCGCTCTACGTCTCTCGAGGGAGTGCAAATTAAGATGCTTTAACTTGTCTCTGTACTCAAGGTTCCTAATGCCCGGGATTAGTCTTGTCACTCACCTCTGAATTCTTTCCAGGGATATCCATTCTGTAATACGGTGACCAGAATTGAGCTGCGTAATGCAAGCGAGGTCTCACAAGCGCAAGATATAGTTTTAAGATGACCTCCCTAGTCATGTAACTAACACTCCTTTGTAAAGAACTTTATTACCCTTTTTAGAGCAAATACACATTGCTTACTTGGCTTGAGATTCCTGCTTATCATTACTCCTAAATCTTTCTCGCAGTCGGATTTCTCAATAATATCGTTGTTTATCTGGTATCTGGTTTCCCTGTTTACTTCTCCTATACTGAGTACTTTACATTTGTCCACATTGAATTTCATCTGCCATTTTTTCAGACCATTCAAAAATTTGTTTATATCTTCCTGTAGTTTCGCGGAGTCCTCGTCAGATTTAATTACACCTCTATTTTAATGTCATCAGCAAATTTACTTATGTTGCTGTCTATGCAGATATCTATGTCGTTTATGTATATAATAAATAATAATGGTCCGAGTACTGAGCCTTGGGGAACCCCACCAGTGACGTTGCCCCAATGGGATTTAGTGTCGTTAATGCTCACTCGCTGTTTCCTGTCCTGTAACCATGCCCTAATCCATTTTAGAATAACTCCTTTACTTTGCCATGAGCCTCCACTTTTCTCATTAGTCTTCCGTGGGGGACTCTGTCGAAGGCTTTGCTAAAGTCGAGATATACTACATCATAATTGTGCCCCTCGTCCTTTGCTTGAACCCAAGTACTTTGTTAGCCTTGTTTCGAGCAAATACACATTGTTTAATTGGTTTAAGATTCCTACTTATCATTACTCCTAAATCATTCTCACAGTCGGATTTATCTATAACGGCGCTGTTTATCTGATATCTGGTTTCTTTGTTTACATCTCCTAGACTAAGTACTTTACATTTGCCACATTAAATTTCATCTGCCATTTTTCAGACCATTCGAAAATTTGATTAGAACTATGTGTAGTTTTATGGAGTCCTCGTCAGATTTAATTAAACGCCCTATTTTAGTGTCATCAGCAAATTTACTTATGTTGCTGTCTACGCCTATATATTAGTCGTTTATGTATATAATAAATAGTAATGGGCCAAACTGAGCCTTGGGGTACTCCACTTGTGACGCTACCCCAATCCGATTTAGTTCCTTTGATGCTTACTCGCTGTATCCTGTAACCACGCTCTATTCCATTTTAGAATATCTCCTCCAATGCCATGAGCCTCTACTTTCCGTATTCGTTTTTCGTGGGGGAATCTCTTGAAGGCTTTGCTAAAGTCGAGATATACCACATCATAATCGTATCCGTCGTCCACTGATTCGAAAAACAGCTGAAAAGAATGTTAATAGATTGGTCAGACATGAACGCCCACTTGTGAAGCCATGTTGGAAATAATTGATCAACTTGTGCTTCTCCAGGTGATTTCGAATAGTTTGAAATTATTGCTTCCAGCAATTTGCATACAATTAGTGTTAAACTGATTCGACGTTAGTTAAAGGTTAGTGATCTATCTCCTTTCTTGAAAATCGGTATCACATTCACTATCCTCCAGGATTCTGGTATTACACCCGTTTTTAATGACATGTCCAAAGAATTTGCTTAGTTCATACTAAGCTCTTCCTTACACTCCTTTAATACTGGTAACTTATAAGGCTTTAGCTTGTCTATTTCCTTACTGACATCGGTACGAGTCACTACTATCTCGCTTAATCTATATTCTTCACTATCTCTGTATATAGTCAGTGCCTCGGGTATCATGTTTAAATTTTCGGTGGTGAAATCTTTTGAAAACTATCTGTTTAGATTATTGCTCATTACTCCATCATTACCAGTTAGCTCGCAAGGTATCGGACTGCATTGGTCCAATCTTTTCTCGTGTTCTAGTTTGATACATTTGAAAGAATCCCTTGGTGTTTGATTTCGCCTCCCTTGCTACCTTCAGTTCATTATTCCTCTTTCATTTTCTTGTTTCGGTCTTAACCCTACCGGCCAATACCTTATAATAATGTCGGAGGTAGACTTCACCACGATTTATTCTCCTACTTATAGCCTTCCTTTGTCCAATAATATTCTTTAAATAGTTATTTATCCATTTAGGGTCATTGTTGTTTGATCAGAGTTTTCCGTATGGTATGTTCTGCTTTTGTGCAATAAGTAACTCATTATTTAATTTATTGTAAAACTCGGCAACCTCAGATCTCGTTATCAAGTCATCCTCAACCGTCAGGTCTCCAGGTAAGATGAGGTCGCCCTCTGTGGGTACATTGTATGAGGTCACCTCTTGTGAGGTCATGTAATTCACCCCCAAACGTGATACCCCTTCTCTCAGCTGCCTCTTCAAACTATCAAAGTTTGCCCTTCTGAAATCTGGGACTTTAGTGGAATTTTCCTTGCGGCTGCCCTGAAATTCTAACTGGAATCCAATTTCTTTGTGATTGCTGTTAGCAAGTTCGTTCCCTACCTCGACATTACTAATGAGGCTTTTCTCTGTTTGACAAAACTAAATCAAGTATATTATTACCCCGGGTGGATTCGGTTATATGTTGGCTTAGGAAACAGTCCTGGATTGTTTCAAGAAAATCCTCTGATTCTGAGTTACCTGGAAGGTCAATCCATTCTATTTGGCTAAACTTAAAGTCGCCTACTATACAGACTGTGCTATGTATGGAAGCCCTGCACATTTCATCCCAAATAATTGCTCGTTAACTCTATCAAGAATAGGAGGTCTATATATTACTACTGTGATTAACTTTTCCCTTCCATCGATTAATTCTATCCAAATTGTTTCTGTATTCCGCTCTGTTTTTATTTCCTTATTTATTTCACACTTCAGATTATCCCTAACATAGATTGCTACTCTGCCTCCTTTCCTAATCTGCCTATTGGTATGGAATAATTTGTAACCTTCAATTTGGTATTCGACAGGTAACTCATGTGAGTCTAGGTTTATCCATGTTTCGGTGAATGCTACTATATCGAGTTTTTCGGTAAACACCAACGCCCTGATTTCATCCATTTTGTTTCTCATACTTCTGCTGTTTGCGTAGTAGACATTTAAGTTAGTGGTGTTCTAAGTCCTCTCTTTGTCGCGTTACTAGGTTGTTTCTCCCTGCCTAATTTAGTTTTGTCATCATTCCTAACACTATTTCCCTGTAACCATTCACTTTGTTTACCCCCTCCACTGCAGTCTCCTCCACCCCCGTGCTCATATGTTCTCCTGGCAGTTTAAAGACTTCGACATCTTTTGAACTGCCCTCTCGAGAGAGCCATCCAGGGTTGCCACCCCATCCCTAGCATAAAGGTCCCTTCTGCCGTAGAAGTTGTCCCAGTTGTCAATGAATGGGACTGATATTGACTAGCAATATCTGTCAAGACGGCCGTTGACACCAACTGCCCTTGACAACCATTCATTGCCAACTCTCCTTCTAGGCAGGACACCACATATGATAGGGATCCCTCCCTTCGACCTAATACGTTCTATAGCTGTATTGAACTTATCAAGAAGCCCCTTACTCCTACATCGGCCAATATCATTGCCTCCTGCACTAAGGCAGATAATGGGTTTGTTCCCATTTCCAGACAAGATATTGTCCATCTTGTCAACTATATCCCCCACCCCAGCTCCTAGCAAACACACCCTCATCCTATTTATATTTTTACCACAAAAAGCTCTGTCCAGGTACTGCACCTGTTTCTAGAGCTGATATCATTATATCTATCAATGCGGATCTGTGCAGTATTTATCAATTACACTTTCCAAATTAGATGATCTCCCACCAATCACATTTCAGGATGCTATCTGTCTGCCAATTTCTAAAATAGATATGCTAAGCCTCACCATTTCCTCTAATATGTCATGGAAGCCATACATCCTCAAAATTGCTAAAGCTGCCTCCCGAAAGCTGGGAATGCTGTACAGATACCAGAGCTACTTCACTCCTGAGCAGTTGCTTCAAGCATATAAGGGATTAATTCGTCTTAACTTGGAGTACTGCTCTCATATTTGGGGTGGCTCTTCTTCTGTCCAACTGTTAGATAGGGTGGAATCAACAAGGCATTTCGTCTTATTAACTCTCCTCCTTTAGTTGACAATCTTTCTTCCCTTTCTCTTTGCCGCAATGTTGCTTCACTCTCTCTCTCTTTTACAGGTACTTTAACGGGCAATGTTCGGTGGATTTGGCATCCTGTGTACCGCCGGCAAGGCCGTGGGCTCGTAACACACGTTTTGCCCGCGGTGCCCACCACTTCTCTGTGGATGTCGGTCGCACTTGAATAACCCGTTATAGTACATTCTTCTTTCCTCACACAGCCAAACTGTGGAATGCTCTGCCTTCTTCTGTGTTTCCACACTCTTACAATCTGTCTTACTTTAAAAAGATGATTTTCCGTCATCTTCTTGGTGTAAATTAATATAACCTTTTCCTTTTCTATTTTTAATTTCCTTTAATTCTTATTTGTTCGCCCCCTAGGCCTCGATGTGGGTTGATGACCTGTGCCCAGGTGGGCTATTCCCCGTAAATTAAATACCAATAAAAAATAAATAAAAAATAACATATTTTGTCAGGTCACCAGATAAAGTGAGGTCGCCCTCTGTGGCTATATTGTGTGAGGTCATGTAATTCACCCCCAGACGTGATACCCCTTCTCTCATCTGCCTTTTCAAACTATCAAAGTTTGCCTTTCTGGGACGTTAATGTAATTTTCCTAGCGACTGACATTATATTCTACTTTTAATCTCACTTCTTTGTGATTGCTGTTAGCTAGTTCGTTTCCTACCTCCACATTACTAATTAGGTTTTCTCTGTTTGACTTAACTAAATCGAGTATAATTTTACCCCGGGTGGGTTCGGCTATATGTTGACTTATGAAACAGTTCTGAACTGTTTCAAGAAAATCCTCTGATTATCTATAAGTGACAATATATGCTATAATAGTTTCTATTGGGACAGTAAAAGTAAAAAGAAGAAAAGTGTTACAAATATTTTAATACTTATATAACAGATATCTCTTAAGAATTGATTTGCAGGAAGAGAGTGTAGTGTTTGCTGGGAGTTTAGTACACACCTTTACACCAGGATATCTTATGGATAAACACATTCGCTTTCAGTATCAGTTAAATAACATTGGAGTGCGGGACAGGAGTTACCACAACATGTGTCCTTGAGTCACAACTCTTTGATAACATTGTGGTGTTTTTCTCAGTGTAGGTTAGGTTTGCTTAGATTAGGTTAGTAAAGGTTAGGTTATTTTGGTTTAGCTAAAGCTAGGTTAGGTTATGTTAGGTTAGGTTAGGTTAGGTTAGGTTAGGTTAGGTTAGGTTAGGTTAGATTAAGTTGGTTATGGCTATCGTTTGGTTATCATCATTAATATTTGATTTATTCACGAGTTTTTATTCTCGCTGTTGTTATAATGTTAATATTGTACTTCAACAACAAAGGCTTTTAAGCGTGTAACAAGTTTAATAATTGCACAAGTTTATTACCTGTTAATACCAGCTTCTCTGCACGTCCCTCTATGTAATAATAATACTTTTGAAGATCTATAATAATGTCATCACACTATTTGACAACAAAAATGTGTTATAATTTTGAATATAAATATTTTTTATTTTGTTATTTAGTGGTGTAGTCAGGAATTATTGTTCAGGATCGTGCTGCCTACTTTTACTCTTATTTGTTCCACATAGTATTGCCAACATCAAAATCTGAGTGATATCAAATTACATTATTAAATCTTATACAAATTTGTTGTAAAGCGTAATATATATATATATATATATATATATATATATATATATATATATATATATATATATATATATATATATATATATATATATATATATATATATATATATATATATATATGATAGTTTTCTAATATTTTGGGGGTAAAGTTGCCTGTATATATAATGAGTTTAGTGAAGGTTTTCTAAAGTATGAATATTGGATTACGGTTTATAATACGAGTCTTGGTAAAGACTAATATAGAAAGGGCGTTGCTGATTGGGTGGAGGAATACATGTTTTCTTTTAAAAGTAATTTTATTGGTGTTTATGTTTACCAAAACTAGTCTATATCAAGTAGCCATGACTGTTTTTATATCTCTCTCTTTCTCTATTTATCTATATTTTATTTATCTATGCAATGATGTAAATAAACCTCTTGTAAACGAAGAATTCTTACGATAAGAAGCAATGTTGTCTGGCATCAAGCTAGAGTTTTTTCCTCGTTGCTCATCAGATTCCTATGAATTGACCAAGACCGATCTCAATATTCAAGTCGTATTTCCAATTTCCGGTTTGCAGGTTCTGATGATGAAGCTCTTTCGGTCTCTCTTTCACTCTATTTGTCTCTCTCTATCTCCTCTCACTTATTCACTAATTCTCTCTCTCTCTCTCTCTCTCTCTCTCTCTCTCTCTCTCTCTCTCTCTCTCTCTCTCTCTCTCTCTCTTGTTCTCACTCTCTCTCACTTTCTCATTCTCTTTCACTTACTGTATTACTCGTCAACACAACAATGAGGAAAGAGGTGTAGGTCAAGGAAACCAGGATAAGTAATATTACCTTTCTTCTTCCTGGGCAGAGTCACGTGTTGTCTCTCTTAGCGGTGTGTTGGTAGCCCCTGACGTGAGGTTTTCCGACACTGATCGATGTCGACTTTATCATCTGTCCTCTGGAATGTCCTCCAATAATTACGGTGGCTCTCCTCTTCCAGCTGTACCGAGTTGCTTCCTGTTGGCGCTGCTGCTGTTGCTGGGACCAGGAACAACATAGTGCCAGGTCACGGAGAGGAGGAGGAGGAGGAGGAGGAGGAGGTGGAGGAGAGAGGGGGGTGAGGAGGAGGTGTAGTCGTGATAAAGTCGAGGAGGAGGAATTGAATTGAATTGAAACAGTTTATTTAGCCAGAAAAACACAGATATTGAGTGGATAATAATAACAATATTAACATGGCTGATCCAGTTGGGAACCTGAGGAGGAGGAGATGTAGCCGTGACAAGGTCGAGGATGAGGTGGTTAGGGATGGGAGGAGGAGGAGGTCCTTGAGGTGTAGCCGTGACAAGTCGATGTGGGGGTGCCTGAGCTGTAGCTCTGATCATGAGAAGTATCCAAATGTTTCTATATTTGCTTAAATAATGAAGAAACTGTATTAATGAATTGGCAACTCAACTACCTGCTTTTTTTACATGAAATTGTCTTCATTATTGAAGCAAATATACAAACATTTGCAAAACTTTCAATGATTCTAATTCACAGTGAATAGTTTATTATAAAATTTTTACCTTTGGATTGTTTAATATTTATCCTGATAGTGATACAGCCGAAAATTGATCCACCAATCACAATCCTCATTACATTTAGTCTTACCTCACCAAGTATTGTCTGGTAAAATTGCGTGTACGAGAGACAGGGTGGGGTCGATGCAGCTTTGACTGACTGTACTGTGCATCAGTGGGAGAGACATGGACGATACCCACATCGAGTCTGAGGGAGGGGGGGAGCATACTCTCCAGTCTGTGTTGTCTGGTGGCCATTATGTTCGATCATTACGAAGGATGCTCATTGTATCTGTGGTACTGGATACACTGGCCTGGAGAGCCTTCTGGCAGGCAAATGACACAACACATCCTTTTGTTGCATCTACGATAGCAGCAAGAGATGTTCTGATGAAGAAACATTAAGTTTGCAGAGGTTCTCAACAAATCTGATGATATAAGAGAGATGTTTCACCACTTCCTGAGAGATTGTGAGGCCAAATCAGAGTTGTGTAGTTTATGGGGGTGTTTCAAACGACCACGCGTCACATAAAAAATTTCACTCTCACAGATCGTGAAAGCAACTGGGAGCTCCACGTGTCAACTTCGGAGTCTGCTCTGTACAGTGTATTCCGTGAATTTGATGCCACCAGCTACCTCCGGTGTGGCTCATGGTATCTCGAGAGAATCAAAGTGATTGGGGTGGAGAATCCTGTGTTGCATAATACATTCATGAATGGTCAGTTTGTGGTGAAGGGCAGGTGTGGCAACTTCAGTGCCGTGTCTCCAGATATGAAATTGGAACAGTCAATCCAGCGTGCGTCGAAAAGTCATAGTGAATTATTGTTGGACAGACACGCAACTTTAAAATAGTTACTGAGTGCTAGTTACTCTAACATGAATTTCTTCCTTCATGAAGTTCTTGGCATCGCCGATATTTTTCGTGCTCTCACAAATGACCGGCTCGTGGACCATATGGAGACATCAAATCACCACAAGTTGAGCGGAAGGAAACGGGAACTATTTGATCACAATGCTGGTCAACTGCTTGATTTTGTGCAAACTCAAGATAATCCTTTCCCCGTTCCTATCCCTGGTATTAAACTCCACAACTTCGTCACTAAGCATACAATCAATGATGATATAAAAAATCGACTACTTAACGTCATGGAGACTGGTGAGAAGGCGTACCGCAACTTCCATCATGAGTGTTATGTCGATAAGATCAAGAAGCTGAACGTTACCATCTCGAAATTTGATGCCATCAATGTCCGAGAGGCGAATCCCCAAACCCATGGTTTATCGAAACCCACCACCAAAGATATTGCCGCTGCTCAGCGTGGCATTGATGTTGCGAAAGAACATGGCATGTCACTCACTAACATCTTCTATCATGACCGTCTCCCTCTCAGCCCCTTATTTGATGGTGATTTTCCCACAAAACCTCAAAGTAGCATCTTAATTTCAGAGTTGGAGACTCATCTTGAGAAGGCTGACTACACAGTCCAGAGGAATTTGCCAATGAAAACGCCCATCATCCCTGATTTTATGTAAAAAACAAAAATCCGTCAAATTCCGAATTTACCTTCCTACAGGAATCTTGATGAAACGCTAAAATCTATGATTTCAAGTGTACGTTGTGTCTGTACAGTAGAAGAAATTCCCGTCATCTTTGATAGCTACAATACGCTGTCAATAAAAGACTGCGAACGTGTTCGTCCGGCAGGCACAACTGGACCTGTTGACCTGGCTGTAATGAACGAAAGTGTCCCAATACTTCGACAAATTAAGAAATTTTGGGCCTTGTCTTCCAACAAATTGAACCTGCAGCTTCTTACACGTGACATCGCCAAGTGTAAGGTAAAAGACATAGTAATGTTTCTGAGTGGCATGGTTTTAAATGGTGAAGTCATTCCAACATGCCTCTACGAGCAACCTGGAATGCACAGTGCTATCCTGGAAGAGCTTAATGACTGGTTAGAGAAGGCATATGCTCGTATCATTCCACACACCAACTTGTCCATCAAAAGAGGGTATGAACGTGTCGTAGTGGTATCAAACGACACCGATAGTGTTGTTTTGCTGTTGATCTATGTTCACTTTCTAATGAACAAGGGTTTAAAAGAGTTGTGGGTTGAGTATGGGGTGGGTGAAAGGCGGTAGTTCATACCGCTACACACCTTGTCTGAGAATTTAGGTGTTGCACTTTGTCAATTGTCTGTTAAACCGCATGTTACAACCGGTGATTATTCCCTGAGTAAAATTGGTACGAAGCATGGTGCCTTGACATGCAACCTTCTGGCTTATTTGGGAAACTTTGGAGAATCCTGTCCTCAGTGAGCATGATATTCAGACGATGGAACTTTACCTTGTTAAGGCATGGTCAGGCTCAAGGTCCAAATCTACAGCCTTGCTATTTGACGAGTTGCGAAATGAGGGTCATACTTGAAGTTATACTGTCAAGGCTCTAGATGAGCTGCTTCCTACGTCAAGTGTGATCCGAGGGCATATCGGGTCATCCTATGTCAGTGGTTCTCAACTTGGGGGCCACGGCAATATCTTAAGGGGGCCATGGTGGGGTGTTATAAGTTGTAATGTTTCAAGAAAAGGTGGGGAATTTCTTCAAGCACCATGAACGAAGTTTGGGAAAGCAGAAACTGGATGAGTGGTGACTTCCAACAACAGTCCTTGAGTGTAGTAGAGGCATTACATGAGGTTTCCCTCGAAATAGCAAAGCAGAAGAAGGCCCACATACTTGGTAAAAATTTAATTAAGCCTTGTACTTTAAAGATGGTCAAGCGGGTTCTTGGAGAGGAAAGTGGACGTAAGATGCAGCAGATTTCATTGCCAAAAGTGTTATGGTCGTCACCCCTTTCCCTTAATATTTGTTTCAGTTACCCACTGTATTTAGTTTCTGTTGTTTCCAGTTTTTCTTTAGAATCGAATTTCCAAGCTTATGGTAAAGTTTTTGAAAAATATCTTGATTATTTTTATATACGTATGTATACGAGTATTTGTTTCATTATGTAAACTTTGTAGACTGTATTCTTCTTTTTTATACAGTTATGAAAGACTGTAAGAAGCAGGTGTGCTGTATAAAAAGAATTATAAATTATATGTTGATGAAACAAGAAAGTATTGGAACATTGTTTTGGTTTTGGCGGGACTCTCTGTAGCTAGGTTGAGGAGGATAGGAGGGCCAAGCTTGTGTGGTGCACATTTATCTATTATTATCTGGGCAATCATGGGTAATTATGGTGTTAAGTAAAGTGTAATATGTTCATTATAATCTAAAGAATATTATAGTAGTGAGAGAGCATTGTATTTGGTGGAGATAACATTATTCTGAGTGAATTGATTTGTGGCCTTCTGTTTGCACATGGACGGAGAGCACATATTTATTATATTTTGTTATTAAATATATTTTGTTGTAATTTTAAAGCTGTGTTTTGATTAAACCAGTTTTAATGGGAACAGTGGTATTGAAATAAACGCATGTCAGCTGTGAGGAGGTTGTTAGCCAGAAATAAGGTGAGGGTCTGTGTTTAACATTTAATCTCTCTGTTAACAGAAGCTGTTATTTCAGAGTCTCCTCTGATATAATGGGCCTATGGGCTGACTATACATCCTCTAGTGAGTCCTAGAAGAGGGTGTGAAGGTTGTAACAAAAGACACGGTGAAACGGCGAATTAGTGAAATGTAGGATGACGTAAAGGAACAAGTGATACAGGAGATCAAATCGTCTCCTACTTGTATGTTCTCAGTACAGCTGGATGAGTCAACGGACGTTAGTTCTTGCGCACAGCTGCTTATATTTGTTAGGTATGTTTTCTCGTGCGACATCTGTTTTGTACACAGATTGAGACCACCACAATAGCTGTAGATGTGATGGAAAAGCAATCTTCTTTCTTCACAGCTAGCGGGATCACCTGGGAAAAATGAGGCTCCGGCGATGATGGGATCGAAATCGGGGTTCCAGATGCGTGTCAAGGAAGTAGCTCCGAATGCCAAGGAGGTTCATTGCATGATTCCTCGTTTTGCACTGGTTTCGAAAACCCTCCCTGATGCACTATACAAGATCCTGGAGGCAGTGGTCAAATGTGTCAACTTTGTGAAAGCAGGAGATCTGAACTCTCGCCTTTTCTAGAGCCTTTGTAGAGACGTGGATTCAGAGTATGAAGCCCTCCTCTTTTACTTCAAAGTGCACTGGCTTTCCAAGGGTAATGTTGTGAATCGAGTGTGTGATCTCGTAAGTCACTTCAACGAGGTGTTGTGGGAGCCACGTCTGTCATACCTAGCAGATATATTTGAGCAGCTAAAGAGGCTGAATCTCAAGCTGCAGGGCAAGGAAAGAAATGTGTTTCACCTCATGGATTGTCTTCGTGTATTTCTTGCCAAGCTCCAGAACTGTCAAAGGAAAGTAAATGTAGGAAATGTTGCCATGTTTGAGAACACTGGTCAACAGCCAAAATGGTTCACATATGAGATCATGCTCACACAACTAATTTCATATTGCTGAATTCGAATCTGATATTTGTTTTGTTCTATCAGACCAGGTTTTATAAAAAAATCAATAGTACAAATATTTAATATTCCATCACGTGTCGTGCAAAAGATGAGATTATCTCATGTGACTGTGCTTTCATGACTAATTTCATATTAATGAATATTAATTGGATGTTTCATTCTACCATCAGACCTACTTTCTTAAAGAATAAAAAAAATAGTAAATATAGTAACATTATCACGTCATGCAAGATACAATTTTAAACCTATCACAGATAAGCTCATAAAAAATTGTACCAAAAAACATAAGTTCAAATCCTTTAAAATGACAAAATATGAAGTTCTAAAAGTGCTTCTGAACTTTACTCTTTCTCTTGTACAGCTTGCTCTCTTCTCGTTGCAGTGTCCAGCAATAGTCGCCCATCATGTTAGGACTGAATTGTCCCTGATATCTGCTCTCCATTATGGCGATATCTTGATGAAATCTTTCGCCGTGTTCATCACTAACGTCTTCAAGGTTACCTGGGAAAAATTCAATATGAGAGTGGAAAAAATGCAATTTCAAGGACATCCTTGCTCCCAATGCATGATAATTCTGAAGCATGGTTGTTACGATTTCTTTGTAGTTGTCAGCACGATAGTTTCCAAGAAAATTCTTTGACACATTGACAAATGATTCCCATGCTTTTTTCTCCAGTGGGTTCAATGTTTTGGTGAATTCGCTATCATTAACTAGTATACGAATTTGTGGTCCATTCAAGACACCTGCTTCAACTTGGCTTCGGAAACCACACCACCTAGTTTCTGAGATAAGTATAGAGTCCCAGCGCCGAATTGATCCATAGCTTTGATGAAATTTTTAGCCAGACCGAGCTTTAGATGCAGTGGAGGCAAAAATATCTTTTCTGGATCTACAAGCGGATTGTGAGCACAGTTAAACCTTCCAGGCGCATCTCTTGGTCTTGTCGGCCAATCCTTTCTCACATAGTGCTCTGCATCAGCTCTGCTGTTCCACAAGCACAAAAAGCACATGTGCTTTGTGTAGCCACTCTGAAGGCCCAGTAGTAAACTGATGACTTTGAGATCGCCACATATCTTCCACTGGTGTTTCTCATACTCTATAGCGGCCAACAGAATTTTCATTGTTTCATAGCTCTCAGTCATTTTTGTTGCGTGTGCTATTGGGACAGATGGAAGCCGATTGCCATTGTGTAAAAGAACAGCTTTCAGAGAGTCTTTTCCTGAGTCTATAAACAGCCTCCAATCCTCTGTCTTGTATGTTTCAGACTTGCAGAGTTGTTGCATGAGAGATACTGCGTCCTCGCAATAACAAAGGTTGTTTGCCATCTTGAAAAATGCAGACAGCTGTCTATGTCGGTAACGCGCTGTAGTGATATGCACTCCATCTTCTAGCAGGTTACGCTGCTTTAGTCTGGATCCCAAAACTTCAGCCTTTTCTTTTGACAAGTTTAGGTCCCTGATGAGATCATGAAGCGCTTCTTGAGTAAATAGTTTAGGCCTGGTATTTTCAGAGTCATCCTGGTAGTCGTTTTCCATTGAGGTAGAGGTAGAATCGGAATCACTCAATTTGTGTTCAGTCGCTGGATTTGGGACTGGAAGTTCAGCACTGTGCGGTACTGGTCGGATTGCAGAAGCAATATTGGGGTACTGTACCTTGCCTCGTGTCTTGATTTTTATTCCCTTAATATTTGTGAGACAGAAGTAGCAGTCACTACTGTGGTCTTTAGGTTCACGCCATATCATTGGTCCAGCAAACGGCATTCCTGAACTTCGTTTACCACACATCCACTCGCTCAGGTGGTTAACACAAGACTTACAGGCTACATGAGGTGCCCATTTCTTGTCTTGGTCACCCAAATGACATTTGAAGTAACTTTTGTAGTTCAGTCGAACAGCTTTTGTGATTGGTTTCTTGAGGCTACCAGGAGTGAAGGCACCACATATGTAGCAAAAACTGTCAGCACCGTTCACACACTTGCGACGTTCCATGTTTTGTTAATTTCAGAGTAATTACAAATCATGGTGTAGATATGCAATATCATGAATCAGCAAACTGAAACAAACAAAAAAGCACAAATCAGGACAAAATAATTGCATAAGTGAAGCCAATGAGCATATAAATTACTGTATGAATAGCATGGTACACTAAATATATAGATATGCTGGTTCTGAAAAACTGAGCCTGATACAGCTCTACGAATGTCATAATTGAGTTCAGCACATACAATTACACTAGAATCAGACTGTTTTGATCCAGAACCATGAGAATTTTTTTTTTATGTTGACCAGTGGAATCGTTCAAATGTTCTTGATGAGATTGGAGATCATCTGCTTGACCCATCACTCAAAACTGAAATCACACAGCACCTGAAATCCTTGGAAAGCGAGCTCAAAAGGTACTTCCTAGAATTCGAGGTGGAAGAAAGGAAATTTGTGAAGAATCCTTTCTCTGGCATGCTTGATATTGCTACCATTCCCAATCATGTTCAAGACGAATTACTTGATCTCAAGAACGATTCTACTGCCAAACACCTCTATGAAGAAAAATCGATGACTGTAGTCTGGTAGCGAGATCGCACTTCGAGTCCCCTTGCCATGTTCTTCTACCTATTTATGCGAGTCTGGTTTCACCACCCTTTTACATATAAAGAGTAAAAGCCGGAACCGACTGGATGTGGACTCGGACATGAGATGTGCTTTGTCAGTGATGCAACCTTGAATCAATCGCCCTGACTGAAAAGAAACAATGTCAACCTTCCCATTGAGCTGTGACAAAATATGCATAGGTCATAGTAATTTTATCCCAACCAAATTCAAGTTTGTTGTGAGACTAGTCTAGTCACTCGAGTCTAGTGACAAGTCAGTTATGTAAATTATGTAAGTTTGTCGAAATATATGATAATGATGATTGTCAACAATAAAAAAAAATGAAGGAAGGGTATTCTCTTCCTCTGATCAGAACACTTTTATTTTTTCATCATTATTTGTGGGGGGTTTCGGAGAAACTGAAGGGGGGGCCATGAGGATTTTGAGAGTTCCACGAGGGGGAAATGGAGAGAAAAAAGGTTGAGAACCACTATCCTATGTGATACGTAATGCACACCAATAAAGAACATAACTCTTACTATTTTAATTAATTACTCACATTATATGACATACTGTTTCAGGTTCCCAAGTTACAAGCACCTCATAATTTTGAGTAGTTTGGTAGTCAACGAAGGCGACAATACTGGATTTTTGGTTGTGTCATACGGAGGCGAATTTTTTTTTTTTTGAGTTTGAAAAATCGGCCCATGGTATTAATGATGTAGTTCTATGTGCAGAATCATGTGATATCTTCAGATTTGAAAAGTTTTTATTTTTTGCGAGGTAAATTTTAACTTGAAATCTTATGAAAATTCAGTATTCCCACCCTTTTACCAACACCACTAAATAGCTTATTTAAAGTAAAGTAAATGTATCAGGTTAATTTATTAGGATGAAAAATGATCCGAATAGTGAAACGAATGATCTTGACACATTTATTAAATTTAATATTCCTTTAGAAAACAAAATCATCAAATACAAAAACCGGTTTTACTACTACGACCCGGTGTTGCTGCACACCATAGAGAACATAGTCTTTCTTGCTTCTGTTTCTACTCATCACTCCCTGCTGACCACCTGAGCCTGGATGTAGCCTTCCCTCCTCTCTTGCTGTACATCGCGGATTGCTGGCCTCGCCCACTTGCTGTACACAACGGCCTATACTCTGGGTGTGCGAGGCCAGGCAGGGACATGCATGGGGTTGTCCAGGAAAGCTCTGACCTGAACATTGGTGAGGCTGCAGGTGCAAGCAGGGGGGGCTCACTGCCAGCCTGGATGTTATCATCCAGATCTAAGTGAGATCAGTGAGGGTCTTGGCACCTAGATTGACTTCAGGAGTCTTCCCTGACCCTGAAGGAATCGTCACCAACTGATCTGTCATGCCCAGATCCCTCCCCATATAAGTCTCATATCCAAGATCTTTTTGACTGTCACTCTTCTCTCCTCCTCATCCTTACTGCAGAGCATTGTCTGCAGAACTGCCTCGGGATGAGCATACTCAGGAAGATCTCCCTCACAGTCTGCTCCACAATTTGAACAACCTTCTTGGCTGACTCCTCACAGGAGCCTGCTGGAAGAGAACATGCCTCGGACCTTCGGAGAATGATGACTTCTGATCTTGGTGTTGAACCACTTGGCAAGTAGACACTCACGATGATTGGACAATAAGTCTCAGGTTGTGAAGCTGGTTCCCTTTCAGTTTATGATGAGCGACCCAAATTCTGCAGAACCTGAGAGCCGTTGTGAGCCACCTAGAATGTGAGACTGAACCTATCTGCAGGTAAGCAAGTCTATCAGGCATGACCCCAGTTTTGATGGCACTGCAAATCATGTAACCATAGTACTGGTCAGTACTCAGGTCGTCAATGACAGTATGTGCAAGCTCAACGAGTGGAGGGCCAACTGTGATTTTTTTCAAAGCTCGGATTTATTTCTAACTCAGTGGCAGAGTCCAGCATCTTGCCAAGAGGACCAGACCATCTGTTGTTTGAAAGAGTCTTGCCATCCAGCTCCTGGATCAGATGTCTGAGTGGCAACTCGTTGGTGTGGAGGTCATAAACAATCCAGACCAGCTTCCTCCCAATCTTCCGCTCTATCCACTGTATAACCCCCCCTTGCCACCCTGTGTTCGTGTTGGTGCTGTCCCCTCCAATGGCCTGCAGGGTCTGGTATACGTTCCTCTCTCTGAGCCAGTTCACAATGTTATCTGCCACTATCTCAGCTGGTTTCCTGATGTCATCTTTCTGGAGTGAAATGCCACAAATACTTCCCTCCTGGTTCATCAGCAGGAGTAGTGTTGTTCTTCACCATGGTAGGAAACAAACTTGTCAGAATTCCAACTTTCTTATGAACACTTTAGTGTCATCCCTTCTCCCATCAAAGAACAAACAATTGATTCCATTTCTTTCTCTTATCCCCTTATCAAACTCCTCTTCTAGGTTACTGATGTTTCTCCTGAGCTCTCCTTACTTTGTTATTATCTATCACCAGGTGAACATCATCAGGTGTTGTCAAACCACCGTCAATCCAGGCAGCTGTTGCTATCTGTGCAGTTTCTCTGAGACCAGTGTGGTGTCTCATGCTGGCCAGAGCTATGCTCGGGATATCTTTCCTATTTCGAATCTTATGCCTGGAAGGTTTGGGATCATTATTTTCTGGGTTAGTGACAAAGTCACCATTCTCCTGGTCAGCACTCGGATCAGCCATGGGGAAGTTACAAACTCTGAATCAGCTTGATTCCAACTGTCGGCCTTTTTTAATTTCAATTCTGGCCTTCTCAAGTCTCTTTTCCTCGGCAACTCTTTCTCCTTTCTGTCTCTGTGGCAGCCTCCCGTCTCTTGACTCCGGAATATCTTGCTAGAGATCATGAGAGCCCTATCGCTGTCAGTCTTCTCTCTGTGCTTTTGGATTAAATGCCAATTCGACTACAGGAATCTCTAGTTCACGCTTGCAAATACAGGAGATGTGGGCCTCGGATTTATAGTCACGATCGCATCCAAACTCAGGACAGAGAACAATTGGGCACTTGCAAGTAATTATGTCAAATAACTGGTCCAGTTGCTTGGCAAAGCTGTCCTTAACTGCAAGTTTTCCTCTCCCAAGAGAGACATCTCTTGCCTTTTCCCAACTGGCTAGCAGTCTCTCACTAATCTTCTTCTGACTTGTTATGACTGGAGGCTTGAACTGAGCGTTAGCCAGAGTGTACTGTGCCAAGACAGCTTTGGTCATATCACTGGCAATGTCTTTGTTTGTGTAAGTTCTTTGGTTCTTTTCACTGATTTGCCTGATTAAAACACCGAATCTCAAAGCATCTCTCAATGTTGGCAACTCCGACTTCAGGAGCTCTCTCCCAGACCCAAGATAGTGACTGAGATGGCTGGATTTTTGGTTCCTCGTCCTGACACAAGCAGCCATCGCAAATATTATCAACTTATAAATGCATCAGAATCTGAAACAGAAAAAATATTATTAGTTGGGTTGTTAAAGAATGAAGTCAGAAAGCAATGTTCACTATTTAATTGTAATGCACTAATGCAGCTGTACATTATATTTCGATAAATTTCACGCTAAAATTTACCTAGCAAAAGGTTGCAAAATATTGAAACTGAAATTATTTTTATGTTTATATACACTAAAATCTACCAAAAAATTGATGGGCCATTAGTTTTAGCTGATCTTCCCTCCTATGACACACCCTATATATATATATATATATATATATATATATATATATATATATATATATATATATATATATATATATATATATATGCTGATTGTAAAGGCCTGGGACTTAGGGATATGAAATCCCTTGCCAGCCTAATCAGGATCGTATAAGAGGAAAGTAAAAAACCATGGTTTTCTGAGGGATAACAAACAACCGTTCGAGATTGACATCTCTTTACTATGGAAATAACGCAAAACTCTGACACCACTCACACAAATAACAATTACGGGAGTCAAACAATGACGGGAGTCAAACAATTAAGAGAATCAAACAATTAAGGGAGTCAAACAATTAATGAAATCAAACAATTAAGGGAATCAAACATTTATGGGAGTCAAACAATTAATGGAGTCAAACAATTAAGGGAGTCAAACAATTACGGGAGTCAAACAATTACGGGAGTCAAACAATTAAGAGAATCAAACAATGAACAGATATTTCCTACGGCGGCGGCTCTGTGAAAGGTTCTGGAAAGCAGTGATCCGCTCTTAGGGGGAAGGTCAAGTCAGCTTCCTCACTTGGCACTGGCGGGCGATGTCTTGCTACACAGGAGAGACGCCAGGGCATGGATGGTGTGGAGGAACTGGCGATGACGTGGCAGCCGCGGCAGTAGCTGGGGTAGGTGTCCGGAGATTGACAGTCGATTTGTGAAGGTCTGGGGAAACAGCCCACGAGTCCAGAGCCTCAAATGAGAACACAACCAGAATTTGAACGAACAGCGGGGTGCAAGTACAGTTTTGTCGACGGCTGGGTAGTGTCTGATTTGTGTGTCGAGGCAGCAGTGACGTTCTCACCTCCGTCTACCCCCCAAGTGGGGGACTCGAGCAAGCAAACGAGCGGCGGGCAACCATCCTGCTCGTTACAGCCCTGACACAGCTCCCCCAACAAAAATCTACTGTAAGGTAGATTTAAACTTAAGATTAGTACACAAAGCATAATCATCTTACAAAAAATGCTTAAATACACATAGCAAAATAAAGAATGGTCACATTAAAAGAATAAGTGGTAACTTGATGTCCAAATCGTAAGGCCGTATCAAGGAACTGCACGTGGGATCCACTTTAGTAAAGGTTTAAGTTTAGGCCTATTTCCAGTCGTAGAAGATTCTTCTATTCCATCCGGTGTTATCGGTAACTGTCAACTGAGATCATCCGAGTCTGGCGCCTGAACTTCACAAGAACTCTTGCAGGGTAGTGCCTCGACTGACTCCAGCTTGGGACCGTCGTCAAGGACACGAGCAATGTGGGTACTGCAATTATATTTCCTTAACAAATTTGCTTGATATAATTTACGCTACCCGAGAAAATGGTTCTGTAATGATGGGTAAAGGTTTAAGTGGAACAAGACGGACTATACCCTTGGCGGACATACGTGGACACGGATCACAACTCCTACAAACGGCTCTAATATCCGCTCCCATACCTAGCCAGTAAAACTGATCAGCAACCTTCCTATAAGTTTTCCTACGGGAACAGTGTCTTGCTAGAGGGCTCTGGTGAGCTACAGAGAGAATGTTACTACGACAATCAGCAGGGACAACAAGTAAAAACTGACCTACTTTGGCTGGTTGCTTGGATGACACACAAGACCTGTGTAACAGACCATTAATACAAACAAACTTGTAAACAGACCCATCTCTAACATGATCCTCCTCCCCGGAAGTCACCTTCTTCCTTACCCGCTTCAGAGTGGTTCACGAAGCATGAAGCTTGGCGAACTCCTTGGGCATAACAGTCAGTGGCAACAAATTCGGCAGAATCAGGGGATGCAGTCGTTTCACCTTTGCCGAACGTGTCTCCACAGCTTGGACCTTTGAGGGAGGTGAGTTGGCGGGTGAGTGTGGCGAGGCGACGCCGGCAGGTGGCAAGGCGTCGTCGGCAGGTGGCGAGGCGACGTCGGCAGGTGGCGAGGAGAGTTTTAAAGATTCCGGGTCGTTAGGGTCACGAACAGCTTGAGACGTCAGCGTCAGGCACGGCTTCCTCAGAGACAATAACACACGAGCAACCGGTGTCCCTGATGATAGTAGATGCCCAAGACCCATTTATTGTTCTGGTGACACAATAACGGGGGCAGCTCCTGTCTTTCAAACAGAATCCGACCGTGTAGCTGGGCTGATGAATGTCGGTAGATTTGAAGGCGCGGGGATTCCTGGGACAGCGAGAACGAATGTGCCCTTCTCCGCAGTTGTGGCACCGCACGGCCGGTGAACTACTCCTCTCTACTCCTGGGGATGGTTCCTCCGAGGATGGAGGATTCGTGTTCTTCACTTGGAGGAGTGGAAGACTTGGGGTAGGCGTTGCGAGCGGACGCCCAGTTGTCAGCAAGTTGTACAGCTTCTCCAAGCGTCGCTGGCCGTTGTTCCTTGATGAAAATTCTCAAGTCTGGAGGTAGAGAAGACAAAAACTGATCTAATATCATGAAGTTAGAGAGAGACTCAAAGGATTCCTCAACCTCTGACGCCTCTAGCCATTGTTGAAACAAACGACCCAGGTGGATTGAAAACTGCTGGTATGTTTCTTCTGCTCTAATATTCGTTCTGCGGAAATCAACACGAGAACCATCAGAAGTCTTGTTAAATCCTCGCAAGAGAGCTTGCTTCAACAAAGAGGAATCTCTAGTGATGTCGGCAGACAGGGTGTAAAGGCCTGGAACTTAGGGATAGAAAACCTTTACCAGACAAATCAGGATCTTAAAAAAGGAAAGTCAAGGACCATGGTTTTCTGAGGAATAACAAACAACCGTTTGAGATTGACATCTCTTTACTATAAAAAATATAACACAAAACTCTGACACCACTCAACAAACATTAAATAACAATTATGGGAGTCAAACAATTAATGCAGTCATCAGTTAATGGAGTTAAACAATTAATGGAATCAAACAATTAATGGAATCAATCAATTAATGGAATCAAACAATTAATGGAATCAAACAAATAATGGAATCAAACAATTAAGGGAATCAAACATTTAAGGGAATCAAACAATTAATGGAATCAAACAATTAATGGAATCAAACAATTAATGGAATCAACCAATTAATGGAATCAAACAATTAATGGAATCAAACAAATAATGGAATCAAACAATTAAGGGAATCAAACAAATAAGGGAATCAAACAATTAATGGAATCAAACAATTAATGGGAGTCAACAACTGATAGAATCAACAATAAAAGGGAGTCCGCAATTAAAGGAATCCAACAACAATAGAATCAAACAATGAACAGATATTTCCTACGGCAGCGGCCGTGGGGAAGGTTCTCGAAAGCAGTGATCCAATCTCAGGGGAATGGTCCTCACTCGAGGGACAGCAGCCGATGTCTTGATATGGCAGGAGAAGCACCGGGGCACAGACGGAGGAGATGAACTGACGGTCGTGGTATGGGGTACAGAGGATTGACAGTCAATAGGTGAAGGTCTGGGGACACATTCCACGAGTCCCAAGCCTTTGATGAGATTGTAGGTTATGTATCTAAGCTACTGTGCCGAGTAGCAACCTTGTATATAAGCTACTGTGCCGAGTAGCATCTATGTATATAATTACATGGCAACACTGCACGTGTTATGTGGCAACATTGCCCAGAGGCTGCCATATGGCAAGGCAGTCTCAGTCTGACTTCGTGGGCCGTGCATGGCACACGCTAGTCACCACTTGTATTTCTCCTATCCGAATAAATGGACTTCAGTGTTACCCGGTGTTTCCCTACCCATCACTGCATTCTTCAGGGAACACTTGGAACCTTCATGGCGCAGTGAGTAGGATCTGTGGACTTACAAGTGTGTGAACAATAGACAGTTAGCCGGCGACGTGCGACTGCCGGCGATGTGCGTGTCGACTCTTAGTGTGTTGTGTTGTGTTTCGCCGCGACGTGCACTGTTGCGCCGTCACAGTGCTTTTTAGTGACGGTGGCAGTGTTAGTGTCAGTGTATTAGTGTGTCTAGAGCTGAGAGTTGAGCATTGGCCTCTTTGTTGTGGTACCCACGGAGCACGCAGGCGTACACCCTTCTCGTGTGACATCTGGGGAGACACTGACGTTCTTGTCTCCGCGGCGGCTCCAGCCTAAGGCCACCGCATCTGCTGTCTCACACACACACGCACGCACGCATTCACTCACGGACAGAACAGTGGACTCTATGCGTTATTTCTGCACTGTTTATGTCATATATATGTGGTTCGAGCTGATGAGGCGCCACTTTATATACTAAACAGCGCAGTCCACGTATACTAAGATGGGCGGTAAGAAGGGACAACGTCAAGATGGGAGACACGACTCCCCACCACCTTTTCCTCTACCGGGCACAGATGGAGCTTCTGCGCCCACCGCCCCTCAACCTTCACTTCCAGCGACGGACATTGCCACAATTCTGAGGTGGCTGGATCACAGGGACCAGAGACTCAGAGATATGGAACTTCAGAGGGAGGAGACATGAAGAGAGGAGGAAAAGGCGCGCTTTGATGCAATATTGGCGACCCTGACGCTAACCCACCCTCCCTCACTCGCGCACCAAGGTGCCAGTACCCTCCCTCCTCCACCACAAAGTGTCCTCCAGGTACTCTTGCTACTCCAACAGCTCCCAAGGCATCTGTTCAACCCCCACCCGCCCTCTCACCAGACGTCACGTTTCAGCTTTTTCGTGAGTGGAGGCGGCGTTGGACAGATTACTCCACGATGGTGGACCTTGACAGCATGCCTCCAAACAAACAGCTCATCCAACTGCGGATGTGTTTGTCGCTGGAGACCCAGAGAGTTTTGGAGCAAACGTTGCAAGTGCCTCCGGATTCTACCTCTTCAGTGACGGATGTACTCGACCTTTTGCAGGAGCACGTTAAGGGTCGGAATAACGAGGCTTTGCATCGCCGCGCCTTCACCAGCTGCAAGCAGGCGGAGAATGAATCCTTTGACGACTTTTTTGTACGCTTGAAGAGTTTGTCTGAGGTTATTGACGTCTGCAAGGCGCACAGCCGGGAATGTGAGGAAGCCTGGATCAAGCATGGGATCTTGGCAGGTGTCAGGCAAGAAGAGTTGGTGCAGCGACTCATCCCCCTGGACGCTTCCTCCACACTCCAGGTGGTAGTGACTGAATGTCGGTCATACGAGGCCACCAAGTCCGCCACCTCTGCCTTACGGGCCCCACCTGCTGTGAGAGCAATCTCTCAGTACAAGAAGGGTAAGAAGGCGGCCAACAACGTGAAGGCTGCCGCACGTTCTTCCACGCCCCCGCCTAGTGCTTCCTGTGGCAGCTGTGGAAAGCAGCATGGCCCCAAGACATGCCCGGCCGCCGACGCACTGTGTCATGGATGTGACCGTAAGGGCCACTGGTCGAACTCAAACAGGTGCCCTGCACGAGGCCGCAAGTGTCAGGCCTGCGGTCGCTATGGACACTACGACAAGTGCTGCCGCCAACCCAAGCCCAAAAGCCGAGACGAGGAGGAAAGCAGCGCACTTCCCTCGGGGTGGTTTGCACGCAGCCCCCTTCAGATGGCCCATGCAGCCCCAAGCAGCAGCTGAGTCACATCAGAAGGGTGGACTCGACCACACGCCTCAGGGCTACCCCTTCCCCTACCATCCGCGTCGCCGTCACACACGGTGATGTGTCGGGTCACATCGAGGTGATACCGGACACCGGCGCTGATACTACGGTGATAGGCCTGAAGCACCTCCAGAAATTGGGCCTCACCAAACGCGACCTGGGACCACCGCCGCAGCTGCAGTACTACAATGCGGACGGTTCCCAGATGCCGGACGCTGTGGGCTCCTTTCAAGCTGAGATCACCTACGGCGACAGGTCGTGTCACGGATGGATCGACGTGCAGCCTACTCTCGCTACACCCTTGTTGTCGTGGGAGCACTGCAAGGAGTTAGGCGTGGTGTCCAGAGACTTTCCTGAGCAGAACCCAGCTGCTCGGTACACCACCAGCAGGGTGCGTGAATCAACGAGCGACGCGACTGGCGCTGCCGCACAGAGCTGCCCAGAACCCGCGTCCACTCCCACCCACACAGGACGCTCCCCTGCCCAGATCCTGTATGTTAATTAAGAACTCTCCAACAATGCAGGCAGCTGCATTTACAAGGTTCCTTGCAAGGAATGTAATATGTTTTACATAGGCCAAACGGTTAAAGATCTTATAACTAGACTTAAACAGCATAAATATAGTGTTAGGACGGGCCAGGAAACCAATGCTCTGTTCATTCATAGGAGAGATAATAAGCATTGCAATGACTGTGATAATGCCTCCTCAATATTACCTTGTAATTCAATTGTCAGAAGGAACATTATAGAATCCAGTCTCAATAAACATACCGAAGCAGTCAACATGAATTTGAGTAATGGTATGTACAAACTGGATAATTTTGTGATTAAGAAGATTTGTAACCAGGTGAGAAGGTTAGGTCATCTTACCCTCTGACCTGACTACGGACAGCAACTGTGCTTAGAGATGGCATGGTCAATTTCTCTGGATTAAGAAGATTAGTAAGGGTCACTGACTTATGACCGGAACATTGTGGACCCCTACTGTCCCCTAGGGACTTGATCTCACTCTCCTCTACTGTATTTATTAGCCTTCTCAAGTATTTCTCCTTGTCTGTACTCACCACTGAAGATGTGAATTACACGAAAGCGCTTGGGAACTTCGTGTTTTCTTGTTTCCTTGCGGTTATCAGCATATACTTGGATCACGCGCACCTACAGTGATTTACTTGCACACAAACACACACACACACACACACATATATATATATATATATATATATATATATATATATATATATATATATATATATATATATATATATATATATATATATATATATATATATATATATATATATATATATATATATATTGACTTTGAAATGATAATATAAAGACAGGGATATTGTTTTACATTATATAGAGTTGAGAATAAATGTTAGAGTTCATTTTACTTGCAGGTTATAATGCAGTAGTTCAAAGGCTGCCTGTGAAACTTGAACATAACCTGACGGGGGGTAAAAACATCCTGGAAGGGGGTACTAGGATGGGTACTGGAATGGGTGCTGGAATAAGTGATGGAATTGGTGCTAGAATAGTTGCTGGAATGGGTGCTGGATGGGTGCTAGAATAGGTGCAGGAATGGGTGCTGAGGTGGGTGCTGAAATGTGTGTTTGAGTGAATGCAGGAATGGGTGCTGGAATGAGTGCTGGGACTAAGGGACTCATAATTAAGCTGAACGGAATTAAACTCGAGGGATAGAGTCTTTCTTTAGCGACTTAGAGATTTCCAGGTTTAAGGAAGATGGTCACTTAGGTTTTGTCAGCTCTCTCTCTCTCTCTCTCTCTCCCCGTTAAGTCTGTTTTACTGTGGTTCCACTTCTACACCAGTTCCTTTAAGCTTCCTCTTTTTCTAGCTTCTCCTCCTCTTCTTTTTATCAACATCTCCTCCCTTCTCCCCTTTCTTACATATCCTACTCCTCCCCCATCCCCTCCTCCTTCTTCTCCTCTTCCTCTTCTTCTCAGTTCCTCCTCCTCCTCCTCTTCCTCCACCTCCATCTCCTCCTCCTCCTCCTCCTCTTCTTCCTCCTCCTACTCCTACTCTTCCTACTTCTCCTCTTCTTATCCCCATCCCCCCACCTCCTCCTCCTCACAAGCTAGGTACCATTAAAGTGTTGGTAGTGGGAGCAAGACGTGAGATTTTAACAGACCTCTAAACCCAGGCACTGTGCCTCGAAGTGCCAAGGTTCACGAATACGTCGGTCATAACATCTCGGTGGCAGAGGGAGGCACTTTTACGACCATAACCTTCAAATTCTGCAGCAATGAATAACGCATTCCCCAAAATCATTGACTCAAAAATAATAATCTTACAAATATAATGACACACACACACACACACGCACACATACATACTGTACACACACACACACACACACACTCACACACACACACACACACACACACACACACACACACGCACACACACACACACACACACAAACCCACACGCACACACACACACACACACACAAACACACACTATTACTATTACTAGTACTGCGACTACTACTTCTTCTTTTTTAATAAATGGCCTCCAGCTTCCCTCAATAGCCGTACCTTCGCCACCATTTTATTACCTTAATATTAACTATCCTAATACATAAGTAGCTATCCTAGGTGTGTTGAGTTAGTTGAGCCGCAGATCTATGAGGCATTCAGTGACTGTTGTCTCATAGTCAATCTCTGCAACTGTTGTCGGTTTTGGGGCCGAAGCTCTCGTTCCCCTGAGGCAGAGCAAAGCCGACCTAAGGTGAGAGAAGGATAGTCGACATCTCATCCAGGCTGTAACATAACTTCTGGGCTGCTGCTTCTGTTCGGATATCACCTCTGCGAGTCTGGCGTAGAAGCATCTTGCACTTGGTCCAATTCCACCAGAGGTTGTGAACACTAGAGGAGTGAAGCTGCCTTGATCAATGTTCTGAATTCTCTCCCCATATGCCCTTATGTTGTCGTTCTCGTTCTTCCTGTGTGCAGCATCGAGAGCTAAGTTAGGGTGACATGCGGCTATGGGATCAAAAATCCTGATGTCGAAGAAGGCTCGCTGTCCCCGAGTCCAGAATCCTCGAGAACTGAAGTCAACACAGGCTTCGTTGGATGTGTTTGAAGTCCTATGTTGGAAAATCTCACCGTCCAATGGAAGGAGGGTCGGTTCTACCCTGACATCGTGGCAGATTTCCTTCAACATATTTGCTGTGAGATCCCTTACTTCGTCATGCCTCATGCATATGAAGCCCTCTTTCTTGCACACCATGGCGTGATCGACGTCATAGGAAGAGCCACACATGCATTGGGAGGGCAAACCTTCTACTGGCCTACCGTACCTTAGAGCATTGGCATCTGTAAATTCTTGTTTATTGAGACGGAACCATTTGCCCTTATCGGTAACGTAGTTAACCAGTTCGAGGCGCCCACCTCCTGCGCTATAGCTACTTTATATTTAAAATTCTCTGGTACTTGCAGCAACAGTTGCTGCAACTTATCACTTTGGCTGTGCTGTCGTTCTGTCGTAATGGACCTTCGAATCTTGTTTACTTCACTGGTATCCACCTCCCCTGTTGCGTTCTGAGCTATTATGTGGTCTGTGAGGGCTGCCGTGAGCTTAACTGAGTTTTGATGTTCAGTGGCAGCAATCTCGTCTGGATTGGTCAATCCCATTCCTCCTACTCTTGGTGGTAGTGCAAAGAGTGATCTTTCTGCTGGGGTTAAGTGAGGGTGTTTCACTAATTTTGGAATGAAATTGACGCTGTCACTCGGAATCGAGTTTGGCGATCATCCAGCTATGATACAATGATATGAGCTATTAAGGATGCCACCTACGTTGGTGAGTTCTGAGGTGACCGGCAGGGTCGATCACAGATGTTGCACATGTAGGGACAGCGTCTTTCCGGCGTTGGCGCTTGTCTGCCTCGTTATGCATTCGGGTTAACTTGAAAGTATTGATACCTTCTCGTGTGGTGCTCCTCCAAGCGTTACGGTGTAGAGTAATCGTTTCCCAGGTAAGGGGGTCGATTTGGCACTTTTTTGTCTTAAGACTACCCTTAAATCTTTTAAATTGCCCGTCAGCGTTACGTTTGCTATTCGTTAGGTAACTGTAAAGTAGCTGCTTTGGCAGTCTACTGTCGTCCATGCGGGTAACATGGCCAGTCCAGCATAGTTTTTCATGGATAATGGTAGCCTAAATGCTTCTACAGTTGGTGTCAGCAAGAATACTGGCATTTGTTCTCTTGTCTTCCCACCGAACTCGGAAGATGGAACGTAGACTACGTTGGTAAAAGTTTTCAAGTGCCTTGAGGTGCCTCTGTCACATGTCGGCCCATACCACTGTCTATGATTGGCTAATAAGGTGATACACGAGAACGACCAATGTCAATGAGTGGTTCACGGCCTGTATGCTTATATAAGTTTTCTAATGTTTTGATTTACAATGTTTTTTTTTATATCAGTGTTTTTTAGTTTTGGTTGTAAAAACATTATGTAGTAGCCATATTCTGTTTTATAGGAGATAAGGTGTAAGACTTTTAATGTATTGTATTACGATTAGTTGGCAACCGAGACATATTCATGTGGTAGTGGTGATGGTCACGGCAGAGCAGCGTCAGCCACCGACTGAACCGTACAGCACGGAGATCCAGGAACTCTTGGCCTGGTATACACACGCCGACGTGGGGTACAAGATAGCCGCCGAGTTGTGTGTGAAGTAATTGGACATATTTGGACATGAAAACTTGCTCTGTGAATGTAAATAGTGTAATACAAGTGATCGTGGGCACTTCGTGCCCGGTGGAGAGTCTGGTGGTACAGTTTACCAAATCGTGAAAGTTCCAATGCTCGTGTTTGGGTAGCGGGCAACCGCCGGAAGGCTGGCAGCGTACAGCCACATCTTTTTCCAGCGTAAATAAAATGGTTAATTAATGCCTTCCAAAAGAAACCATCGACATGGGACCAGGTTTGTTCCATTACGATTTTTTGCGATTTTTCCACCAAGTTTGATTAAATACGATTGTGCCGTTTTGGCTGCCCAGAACAGACACACACACACAGACACACGGCTATTCCTAAAGTATGTGAGATAATCATGTTCGTGGTTGTTATAATCATGGTCGTGGTTGTTATAATCATGATCGTGGGTATTATAATCATAGTCATGGTTGTTATAATCATAGTCGTGGTTGTTATAATCATGGTCGTGGTTTTATAATCATAGTCGTGGTTGTTATAATCATGGTCGTGGTTGTTATAATCAGAGTCGTGGTTGTTATAATCATGGTCGTGGGTGTTATAATCACAGTCGTGGTTGTTATAATCATGGTCGTGGGTGTTATAATCATGGTCGTGGTTGTTATAATCATAGTCGTGGTTGTTATAATCATAGTCGTGGTTGTTATAATCATGGTCGTGGTTGTTATAATCATGGTCGTGGTTGTTATAATCATGGGCGTGGTTGTTATAATCATGGTCGTGGTTGTTATAATCATGGTCGTGGTTGTTATAATCATAGTCGTGGTTGTTATAATCATGGTCGTGGTTGTTATAATCATGGTCTTGGTCGTGATACTTACAGTATCTAATATACTATAAGAAGGAATAGAATAAAGGTTAGAATAATTAGTTAAAGAAATATTCGCCATAAGGAGAGGTTAAAATCATAAAAAAAAAATATTATGAATCACCGATGATCATTCCGAGATAAATTATATTATGAAGAGAAGTGACCTTGATTCTGGTTATGTTTGTCACCATCTGCTTAAGTCATCACCTATGTTAAGTCATCAGTCATCATCTACGTTAGTCAGTTTTAGGCCCATCTCACATGACTGACCGACCATCGATGTTCTTTCCGCGCGAGGGTGTTAGTTTTCAGTGCGTCTTATTATTTACGCTGGTGGATGTAAGACCTCCTACCCTCACTGACGCAGCTATGGTCAATTTGGTGTTATTCTTGTTTATAAATGCCTTCTAATCTGTCTCAAGTCTATCCGTCCTGTCTGTTTGTCTCGTGGTGTTTGAATGTAAGCCCGTCTGTACTCTTTGTATCGTCAAATCTGTCTGTCTTATCCGCTGTTGGCGTGTGTCTGCCTATTTGTGTAATGCGAACCAGTCAGTCATCTGTCTGTCTGTCATGTTAGTTGCCATATTGTCTATTTGTACATGTATGAATCTGTCTATTTTTGTCAACCTCCTGTCTGTTTCACTGTTTATATTCACCCTGTGTCTATTGTAGTTATCTTCTCCATGCATTCCTGTTATTATCTCTTTTCCATGTGTAGTGATGGGTTGTCAGACCACAGCTTACATCTCAGAAACTCCAGACTTGACCCGACATTAGGGAGGTCAAGTGTAGGGTAACTCTCACGGTTGACCAAGGGTTATAAATCAGCCAGGCTCCCTTCCCATGTCACACGGCCAACAAATATGTAAGAAGGCACCAGCCGACTCTCTCCCAATATACACAATATCCTACACCGCAGAAAGAAGTCCAGACCTGACCCGACATTAGGGAGGTCAAGTGTAGGGTAACTCTCACGGCTGACCAAGGGTTATAAATCAGCCAGGCTCCCCTCCCATGTCACACATGTAAGGGGGCACCGGCCGGCTCTCTCCCAATATACACACGGCCCCACCTGATGACTTCTCCAGAAGATACAACTTATAGTCTCTGAAAAAGCCCAGACCTGACCTCACATTGGCCAGGTCAAATGTAAGGAGACCCTTCGCCGGCCCCCCCCCCCTCCGACCAGCTCAACCTGACGGCTCGCCTCCCAATATATAGGACGTCCTAGTCCTCCCTCAGAGAGATACGAGGGAGAGATACGCATGGAGAGACAGAGAGAGTGTGTGTCTTGTAAGGAGGAAGAGCCAGCTACCACGTCCCGAGTCCTGCTCGAGAGAAGTCAGGGGCCGGAGGCAAGCCGCCTCCAGTCGCCTCCAGTCGCCTCCGGTCAGGACCGAGACTTCCCTCCGGCGTCCAGCTAAGCAGTCTCCCATAGAGACAACCCAGGACTACCTGCTAGGCCTCCCCTAGGTCACGTGAGTGTTTGTCAGAGCTTTCCGTGGGATGAGTTACTTACGTGGGAAGTGTATTCATTTCATGTTCGTGTCCGAGAATCAGAGTGTCTAGTAACGTAATATGATGTCCTAGTAACGTAAATATAATGTCCTAGTAACTTCAATAGAAGGTGTTATTAATGTGTCCATGTCATTGTCGTAATTAATAAAGAGTTGTAACGAAGCGGTGTTTGAGAAGTCGCCCTTAAGACGTAATAGATGTGTATTGACGTATAAGATACGATAAGTGTAAATAACTATCACGGCCACGCTACCAAAATCTTCCTCTCTTTTACTCTCTTACTAAATATTCTTCCTATATATATAAATATTCTTCTTGTAAGATATTGTAACATTACAATGGTGGCAACGGTGGGATGGGAGGAAGGGTAAGGAGGGTTGAGGGTGGGGGGGGGGCGCGGGTCCTACATTTGACCTGGCCAATGTGAGGTCAGGTCTGGACTCGCATCCAGACGCATGATAAAACTCAGCTCCCCCCCACCTGTTATCTCTAACTATTTTCAGTTTTCCCTTCTTTATTCTTCTATTTACTCATCTTCCTTCCTTTGCTAATCCAAACAACATAAAAAAAAAGTAAGCTAAAAAAAAGTGGAGGGAGGAGGAGGGAGCCGTACGATAACTGCAATCGTGGGCTGACAGTGTACAGCGAATGAGGGTTCGCCAAGTCTGTAGACTTGCATCGTTTTCCATCGTAAATAAAATTGTTAACTAATGCCATCGACATGGGACCAGGTTTGTTCCACTCTACGATTTTTTTGCGATTTTTCCACCAAGCTTGATGAAAAACGATTGTGCCGTTTCGGCTGCACAGACAGACAAACAGACAGGCAGACAGACAGACATTCGGATAGTGCTATAGTATATTAGATATGTAAATTTTATAGGAGTTTCCATAAGCCCTTCCCCTCGGTCTGAA
Source organism: Homarus americanus (assembly GCF_018991925.1). NCBI lineage: Eukaryota > Metazoa > Arthropoda > Malacostraca > Decapoda > Nephropidae > Homarus > Homarus americanus. The sequence continues at coordinate 7,245,817 of NW_024737097.1, forward strand.
AGTCCAGTGACAACTGACAATGGTGCCCAGACCCGGGATGCAGACTGAGTGAAGGCATTGGAAGTACAGGGTGAGGACTGAGTAACAGTAGAGAAGGAGACATTGCTACTATTGAAGGGAACATAAGGAGTGACGTTGTTTAAAATCGACTAACAATGAATCTCGGAGAATTGATTCAAATTGGCCGAGACTTCGGGTATGATGGAATTGAATTGAAAGAGTTTGTGTCTCAACAATAATCAATTCTAAGAGACGAAAGACAGCAAGAGAGAGAAGAAAGAAGAAGAAAAAAAGAAGAAGAAGAAAGAAGAGAAAAGAAAGACGAGAGTATGAGTTAAGGAAAGCAGAACAGGAATTGGAATGCGAGATAAAAATTAAGGAAATAGAAGCAAAAATTAGAGAAAAGGAAGCAGTGGAAAGAGAGAAGTAACGAGCCGAAAAAGAGAGAGAACGAAAACATGAACTTGAAGTGCTTCAGCTTCGTCAGGACATCCCCGAACCCAGGCCAACTCTCCCTTATTATCCAAAGCCAAAGTTACCTAAGTTTGAGGAACAAGTTGACGACGTTGATACATATATTGAGAGGTATAAAAGGTATGCAACTAGTATTAAATTAGATTACAGTTAGATTTTCAGGGCAGACATAAGGAAAATTCCACTAAAGTACCACATTTCAGAGGGGCAAACTTTGACAGTTTAAAGAGGCAGCTGAGAGAGGGGGTGTCGCGCTTGGCGGTGAACCTGACAGATGACTCCGACCTGATAACGAGATCTGAGATTGCCGAGTTCCACGACAATTTAAATAGTGAGTTACTTAATGCACAAAGGCAGAACATACCATACAGAAAACTCAGATCAGACAACAATGACCCTAAATGGATAAATAATTATTTAAAGAACATCATTGGCCAAAGGAAGGCGATAGGTAGAAGGATAAATCGTAGCGAAATTTACCTCCGGGATTATTATAAGGTATTGGCAAGTAGGGTTAAAACCGAGATAAGGAAAGCCAAGAGGAATAATGAGGTAAGGATAGCAAGGGAGGCGAAGTCAAACCCCAAAGGATTCTACCAAATGTATCAAACTAAAACACGAGAAAAGATTGGACCAATACGGTCAGATACCGGCGAGCTCACTGATAACGACGGAGAAATGAGCAATAATTTGAATAAATATTTTTCAACAGTTTTCACCACCGAAAATTTTAACACGATACCCGAGGCACCGACTCTATTCAGAGATAGAGAAGAAAACAAATTAAGCGAGATAGTAGTGACTAGTAACGATGTTAGTATGCAAATAGACAAACTAAAGCCTAATAAGTCACCTGGTCCCGATGAGATATTTGCCAGAGTATTAAAAGAATGTAAGGAAGAGCTTAGTATGCCCTTAGCAAAGTTGTTTAACATGTCCTTAAAAACAGGTGTAGTACCAGAATCCTGGAGGATAGCGAATGTAATACCGATTTTCAAGAAGGGGGATAGATCACTATCCTCTAACTACCGCCCAATCAGTCTAACATCAATAGTAGGTAAATTACTGGAAGCAATCATTTCAAACTCTATTCGAAATCACCTGGAGAAGCACAGATTGATCAATGACTCCCAGCATGGCTTCATAAGAGGACGGTCATGTCTAGCTAATCTATTAACATTCTTTTCATCAGTTTTAGAATTGGTGGACGAGGGGCACAATTATGATGTGGTATATCTCGGCTTTAGCAAAGCCTTCGACAGAGTCCCCCACGAAAGACTAATTATAAAGGTAGAAGCACATGGCATCAAAGGTAATATCCTTAAATGGATTAGGGCGTGGTTACAGGACAGGAAACAGCGAGTGAGCATTAATAGCACTAAGTCCCATTGGAGCAACGTCACAAATGGAGTTCCCCAAGGCTCAGTACTTGGAGCATTATTATTTATTATATACATAAACGACATAGATGTCGGCAGAGACAGCAACATAAGTAAATTTGCTGATGACACTAAAATAGGAAGTGTTATTAAATCTGACGAGGACTCGGCAAAAATACAGGAAGATCTAAACAAATTTTTCGAATGGTCTGAAAAATGGCATATGAAATTCAATGTGGACAGATGTAAAGTACTCAGTATAGGAGATGTAAACAGGGAAACCAGATACCAGATGAACAACGATGCCATAGAGAAATCCGACTGCGAGAGAGATCTAGGAGTAATGATAAGTAGGAACCTTAAGCAAAGTAAACAATGTGTTTTTGCTTGTAACAAGGCTAATAAAGTACTTGGGTTCATACAAAGGAGTGTTAGTTACAAGACTAGCGAGGTCATCCTAAAACTGTATCTTGCGCTTGTGAGACCACACCTGGATTATGCAGTTCAGGTCTGGTCACCGTATTACAGAATGGATATAGAATCCTTGGAAAGAATTCAGAGGAGAATGACAAGACTAATCCCAGGCATTTGGAACCTTGAGTGTAGAGACAGGTTAAAGCATCTTAATTTGCACTCCCTCGAGAGACGTAGAGCGAGGGGCGACCGGATAGAGGTGTATAAGTGGAAGTCAGGGCTAAGCAAAGGGGACATTACAAAGGTACTCAAACTATCCAACCAGGAGCAAACTCGTAACAATGGTTTTAAATTAGACAAATGTAGATTTAGCCGTGAAATAGGTAAACACTGGTTTAGAAACAGAGTAGTGGATGAATGGAACAAGTTACCAAATATCATCATTAACTCGAATACGCTGAATAGCTTCAAACATAGGTTGGATGTTTATATGAGCAATAGGGGTTGGGTGTAAACGGGACTGCCCAGTATGGGCCAATAGGCCCGCTGCAGTTTCCTCCATTCTTATGTTCTTATGTTAATAGTGAGTGGCCGATAGATCAGTGGGCAGATAATTTAAGCTCTCTCCTTACTGGTAAAGCGCTTTAAGCTAATGTTGCCTTGTCGCCAACTGAGGCAGTGGATTATGATTCGGTGAAGAAATCTATCTTAGAAAGGTACATGCTCACAGAAGAAGGTTATCGTTCTAAGTTTAGTGACTCGGTACCAGACAAAGGAGAAAGTGTTAATCAGTTTTTGTCTAGCATGATTCGGTTTTAGAACGGTGGATAGACTTATCGGGAATCAAAAAGTCTTTTAAAGGACTTAAAGACTTGATTCTCCGTGAACAGTTCCATACACGGTGTCACTTAGAGTTGCGACTATTTGTGAAAGAGAGAAAACCAACAACAATCAAAGCCATGAGGGAACTGACTGAGACCTACTTAGAAGCACACGGTACGGTGGTCCTATGTGGAGGACTTGTCAGCCTAGACATCAACAGGAGGGAAGAACACCTTACCCAACCACGACTGAAGCAACTCCAGATAAGAAGCCATCACCAGCTATTCCGACACTACGCGAAAAGGTTTGTTTCCTGTGTCATAAGAAGGGTCATATAGCAAGGGACTGCAGGGTAGCTACTCGAGGACCTCGTCAGGATCGTCAGGAGGTTTAAGTCAGCCAAGGTCGAGCCAAGGAAGAAAGAGCGGCGGCTTTCCTGACACAGTCACCCTGGGATCAGACTGTGATTCTGCCATCTGGTGAGGTGGTACCCCTGATTGTTGGTGTGGGATCGATGAAAAACGACCTGGAGACTACTCGGGGGTATGTCAACGCCCATGAAGTAGAGGTACTCCGCGACACCAGCTGTACAGGTGTGGTGGTCAAGCGGCGCTATGTTCAAAATCATCATTTGACAGGAGGCAAAAAGAGGTGTGTATTATTATATAAAACAGTCAGAGTTTATCCAGTAGCCCAAGTTTATGTTGACACGCCTTATTTTTCTGGTACTGTGGAGGCTACGTGTATGAAGGAACATTCCTGGACTTGCGAAAGTTGCTGAGGCACCTACACCATTATTGGTAAACACTGGTTCAACCAGGTTTGAGGATATTTCTTCCATTTCGCCACCAGCAATGACAGAGAAAGTGCTTCCCAGTCCTTGTTTAGTGCCGGCCACATCGTCGTCATTTCGGGAGAAGAATGAGAGTCCTGAACCCGGAGACATCTCTACCTCATGGTCATCTTCTGGTGTAAGTATAGTACATCGCCGGGTGGTTCCATCTACGGAGGCGGTACCAATGGCGGGTATGGAACAGTCTGTTTCCGCATTGTTTGGAGTGGATGAGACAAATGCTTCCAGTCGATGAACAACACCCACACACTTATCAAGACACACGACCCAGATCCTGGACTCGATGAGTAGAAACCAGTCTATAGACGACGTAGAAGAAGAGAGGGCTTCAGCGTCTCTGCTTGTCACCGGAGCAGTTCAGACAAGGGCACAACAGCGAAACAGGAAAGAGTTTAAACCATTAGGTGTTATTAAAGTAAAAAACGCAGTTGGTAACGATTCTGTCATTACAATAGAAGAGCAGGAGAGGGATGAATCCCTACAAAGATTAATTAGTAATTCAATAAATGGGAAAATAAAGCTAGTGAAACTTAAGGGATTGTGGTACAGACTTCAGGTTCGCAAATATGGGGAGGAATTTGAGCAACTTTTATTACCTAAGGACAGACGAGACTATGTACTAATAGGGTGTGTCATAGGAGGGAAGATCAGCTAAAACTAATGGCCCATCACTTTTTTGGTAGATTTTAGTGTATATAAACAGAAAATAATTTCAGTTTCAATATTTTGCAACCTTTTGCTAGGTAAATTTTAGCGTGAAATTTATCGAAAATCTAACGTACAGCTGCATTAGTGCATTACAATTAAATAGTGAACATTGCTTTCTGACTTCATTCTTTAACAACCCAAGTAACAATATTTTTTTCTGTTTCATATTCTGATGCATTTATAAGTTGATAATATTTGCGATGGCTCCTTGTGTCAGGACGAGGAACCAAAAATCCAGCCATCTCAGTCACAATCTTGGGTCTGGGAGAGAGCTCCTGAAGTCGGAGTTGCCTACATTGAGAGATGCTTTGAGATACGGTGTTTTAATCAGGCAAATCAGTGAAAAGAACCAAAGAACTTACACAAACAAAGACATTGCCAGTGATATGACCAAAGCTGTCTTGGCACAGTACACTCTGGCTAACGCTCAGTTCAAGCCTCCAGTCATAACAAGTCAGAAGAAGATTAGTGAGAGACTGCTAGCCAGTTGGGAAAAGGCAAGAGATATCTCTCTTGGGAGAGGAAAACTTGCAGTTAAGGACAGCTTTGCCAACAACTGGACCAGTTATTTGACATAATTACTTGCAAGTGCCCAATTGTTCTCTGTCCTGAGTTTGGATGCGATCGTGACTGTAAATCCGAGGCCCACATCTCCTGTATTTGCAAGCGTGAACTGAAGATTCCTGTGATCGAACTGGCATTTGTCAAAGCACAGAGAGAGAAGACTGGCAGTATAGGGGCTCTCATGATTTCTAGCCAAGATATTCCGGAGTCCAAGAGACAGGAGGCTGCCACAGAGAGGCAGAAGAGGAGAAGAGTTGCCGAGGAAAAGAGACTTGAGAAGGCCCAGAGTGAGGTAAAAAAGGCCGATGATTGGAGTCAAGCTGATTCAGAGTTTAATGACTTCCCCATGGCTGATCCGAGTGCTGACCAGGAGAATGGTGACTTTGTCCCTAACCCAGAAAATAATGATCCCAAACCTTCCAGGCATAAGATTCGAAATAGGAAAGATATCCCGAGCATAGCTCTGGCCAGCATGTGACACCACACTGGTCTCAGAGAAACTGCAGAGATAGCAACAGCTGCCTGGATTGACAGTGGTTTGATAACACCTGATGATGTTCACCTGGTGATATATCATAACAAAGTAAGGAGAGCTCAGGAGAAACTTGTCAGTAACCTAGAAGAGGAGTTTGATAAGGGGATAAGAGAAAATGGAATCAATTGTTTGTTCTTTGATGGGAGAAGGGATGACACTAAAGTGTTCATGAAAGTTGGAGATTCTGACAAGTTGTTCCCTGCCATGGTGAAGGAGGAACACTACTCCTGCTGCAGTGAACCAGGAGGGAAGTATTTGTGGCATTTCACTCCAGAGAAAGATGACATCAGGAAACCAGCTGAGATAGTGGCAGATAACATTGTGAACTGGCCCAGAGAGGAACGTAGACCAGACCCTGCAGGCCATTGGAGGGGACAGCACCAACACGAACACAAGGTGGCAAGGGGGGGTCATACAGTGGATAGAGCGGAAGATTGGGAGGAAGCTGGTCTGGATTGTTTGTGACCTCCACACCAACGAGTTGTTGGCCACTCAGACATCTGATCCAGGAGCTGGATGGCAAGACTCTTTCAAACAACAGATGGTCTGGTCCTCTTGGCAAGATGCTAGACTCTGCCACTGAGTTAGAAATAAATCCGAGCTTTGAAAAAATCACAGTTGGCCCTTGGGTCGCTCACTAAACCGAAAGGGAAACCAGCTTCACAACCTGAGTATTTATTGTCCAATTCATCGTGAGTGTCTACTTGCCAAATTGGTTCAACACCAAGGTCAAGTCATCGTTCTCCGAAGGTCCGAGGCATGTTCTCTTCCAGCTTGAGCTCCTGAGGAGTCAGCCAAGGAAGGTTGTTCAGATTGCGGAGCAGACTGTGAGGAGATCTTCCTGGTATGCTCATCCCGAGACAGTTCTGCAGACAATGCTCTGCAGTAAGGATGAGGAGAGAAGAGTGGCAGTCAAAAAGATCTTGGATATGAAACTTATGAGAGGATCTGGGCATGACGAATCAGCTGGTGACGATTCCTTCAGGGTCAGGAAGACTCCTGAAGTCAATCTAGGTGCCAAGACCCTCACTGATCTCATAGATTTGGATAACATCCAGGCTGGCAGTGAGCCCCCTCTTACCTGCAGCCTCACCAATGTTCAAGTCAGAGCTTTCCTGGACAACCCCATGCATGTCCCTGCCTGGCCCTCGCACACCCAGAGTATAGAGCGTTGTGTACAGCAAGTGAGCGAGGCCAGCAGTCACGTGTACAGCCAGGAGAGGAGGGAAGGCTACATCCGAGCTCAGGTGGTCAGCAGGGAGGTGATGAGTGGAAACAGAAGCAAGAAAGACATGTTCTTATGGTGCAGCAACACAGGGTCAGTAGTAAAATCGGTTTTTGTATTTGATGACGAGCTTAAAAAGGAATATTAAATTTAATAAATGTGTCAAGATCATCTGCCCACTATTCTGATTTCATCCTAATAAATTAACCTCATAACATTTACTTTAATAAATAAGCTATTTAGAGCAGGGAATACTGAATTTCATAAGATGTTCAAGCAATTACCTAGCAAAAAATGAAAACTTTTCAAATCTGAAGATATCACATGATTCTGCACATAGAACTACATCATTAATACCATGGGCCGATTTTTCAAACTCAAAAAAAAAAAATTCGCCTCCGTATGACACACCCTAATGTACTAACTTTGGCCCACGAAGCTTTGATGGGTGGTCATTTTGGGGTGAAAAAGACTGAGGATAGAGTTCTGAGTTCATTTTAGTGGCCAGGATTTTTTGGGGATATTAAAAGATGGTGCCGTAGTTGTGATAGGTGTCAGAGGACAATACCTAAGGGGAAGGTACCTAAGGTACCCCTAGGGAAAATGCCCTTAATGTCTATCCCTTTTCAGAAAGTTGCAGTATATCTGGTCTGCCCGATCAGTCCACCCTCTTCCCAGGGGAATAGGTGGATTCTGACTTTGGTGGATTATGCAACAAGGTGGCCAGAGGCGGTAGCTATTCCAGGGACTGAGACAGAAAGGGTTGCAGAAGCTTTGCTAGGTATATTCAGTCGAGTTGGGTTTCCCCAAGAAATTCGTGGTGATCGGGGCTCACAATTCACCTCAAATCTAATGCAAGAGAGATATATAGACTCATAAGTATTAAGCAGTCATTTACCACGCCTTACCATCCTATGTCCAAGGGTTTATGTGAAATGTTTAACGACACTTTTAAGTCCATGTTGAAGAAGACTTGTCAAGAGCGCCCGTTAGATTGGGACAGATATCTTTCAGCAGTGCTCTTTGCTTATAGAGAGGTACCACAGGCGAGTACAGGATCTTCACCCTTTGACTTACTCAACGGTCTTACAGTTAAGGGCCCGCTTCGTCTGTTGAGAGAGGTCTGGTCTGGAGTTGGTGAGGATCCACAGGTACACAACACCTATCAGTATGTCATGGAATTGAGAAACCTTTTGGAAGAGACCTGTAAATTAGCTCAGGCAAGTTTAAAATCATAAGGCGAGAGGTATAAACATCATTTTGACAAGAAATCCCGAAATAGAGAGTTTGATGTAGGAGATAAAGTTCTGATATTATTACCCACAAGTTCTAATAAGTTACTTTTGAGTTGGAAGGGTCCATATACAGTCTTAGAGAAAGTAGGGTATCTTGATTATCGGATCATGTTAAATGATGTCGGATCTAAAGTCTTCCACGCTAACTTATTAAAGAAGTCTAGACTCAGTGAAGTTGTAGCCGCTGCCTCCGTAATACCTAGTACTATAATGGAGGCAGATGATTTGCTTGATTTACCTGACGTGAGAGGAAGAGAGTCGCACAAAGATGTCATTATAAATCCAGGGTTGACACTCGAGAGGAAGGATAATCTACGAGAGTTATGTAAGGAGTTTTCTGATATTTCAACAAATAAGCCAGGTTGTACAGATATGGTAGAGCACAAGATAAAATTAATAATAGAAGGCCCAATAAGAGGGAAGATGTATCCATTGCCCTTTTCAACTCAAGATGTAGTAGAGAGAGAGAGGTAGAAGCAATGCTGGAGGAAAGGATTATTGAGCATTCAAACTCAGAGTATTGTTCGCCTGTAGTTCTGGTTGGTAAGCTTGATCAGGTTTTGTGTTAATTATAAGAAATTCAACAAGGTTACCAAGTTCGATTGTGAGCCAATGAACCGACCAGAAGACATTTTGACTAAGCTTCAAGGGAAACGTAATTTTTCTAAGATAGACCTGAGTAGAGGATTTCGGCAGGTGGAGATGGAGGACGATTCGAAGCCTTAAACAGCTTTTGTCACAAATGGAGGATTTTATCATTTTAACAGAATGTCATTTGGGCTTGTTAACTCACCAGCCTGCTTTAATAGACTTATGAGGAAACTTTTACATGTGGTAAGGGACGTTGATAACTACATGGATGATGTACTAGCACATTCAGTAACATGGAACGATCATCTTGAAATGTTGCGTGTCATTTTAACACACATAAGAGAGGCAGGTTTAACTATCAGACCTTCTAAATGTTTTTTGGGATTTGAGACCATAGAAATTTTAGGTTGTACTATAAGCCCGGGTATAATCACTCCTCAGGATAACACAGTGGAGAAAATCATTAAGGCTTCTCCTCCAACCACTAAAAAACTATTAAGATCTTTTCTAGGTTTAATAGGATTTTATCAAAGAAGCATCCCTAACTTTTCACAGGTAACTGCCTCCCTCATTGATCTGCTGAAGAAGGGTAGTCTGAGTAAACTGCGGTGGGGTCCAGTACAAGATAGAGCCTTCTGTGAACTTAAGCATTGTATTACTTCTTCCCCAATCCTAAGGACCCTTAACTTCAGCAGAGATTTTGAGGTACAGACAGATGCCTCAGACAGAGCCATAGGAGCCGCTTTACTGCAGCAGTTTGAAGATGGCTTATTTCCCATTGTTTATGTGAGCAGAATGTTACAGCCTCGTGAGGTGAATTATTCTATAATTGAAAAGGAGTGCTTAGCTATTGTTTGCTATTCAAAAGTTTGATAGGTATTTATATGGTAAGAAGTTTGTCCTATGTACAGATCACTCTGCCTTGCAGTATTTACAGAGGAAGAAGCCAGAGAATGTTAGATTGCTCAGATGGATTTGTTCTTATAAAACTATACTTTTACAATTAAGGCCATTGCAGGTAAAGAAAATGTTTTGTCAGATTTCTTAAGCCGCATGTGATTGATGAGTAACGTCACTGTGAGTGAATCCTTGGTGTGGGGGTGTGTAAAATGTCGGCCCACACCGCTGTCTATGATTGGCTAATTAGGTGATACCCGAGAACGACTAATGTCAATGAGGGTGTTTCACGGCCTGTATGCTTATACAGTATAAGCTTTCTAATGTTTTGATTTACGATGTTTTTTATATCAGTGTTATTTAATTTTGGTTGTAAAAACATTATGTAAGAGCCATATTCTGTTTTATAGGGTATAAGATGTAAGACTTTTAATGTATTGTATTTGAATTAGTTGGCAACCGAGCCATATTCGTGTGGTAGTGGCGATGGACACGGCAGAGCAGCGTCAGCCACCGACTGAACCGGACAGCACGGAGATCCAGGAACTCTTGGCCTGGTTTACACACGCCGACGTGGGGTACAAGATAGCCGCCGAGTTGTGCGTGAAGTAATTGGAGATATTTGGGCATGCAAATAGTGTAATACATGTCATTTTTACACGACGAGTTTCCATAAGCCCTTCCTCTCGGTCTGAAAGTCTCATGACAACTGACAGCCTCCTGTCTCGCTTCCATATAGCAGGGTGGGGAGGACCACTGCTCGGTATGCGTGTAACTTTGTAGATAATTTTAGCTAGCTATATAGCTGAATACATGGTTTCGGAGTCTGCCAAAGGTTTGAGATGCATATCTGATCCGATGCTGAATCTCTTCATCGATGACCGTGGTGGTGGACAGGTGGGAGCCGAGATACCGACAGTGGGTAACATTCGAGAGGGCAGTACCGTTAAGCTGGATGGATCGTGGAGGTGTGGCTGAACCAGGGGCAGGCTGAAATAGAATCTGAGTCTTACGTACATTCACCTCAAGACCGAAGTGTGCATACGCATCTGCGTAGGTGTTCAGAATCTCCTGTAGGACGCGTTCATTGTGGGCGACAGCCGTGAGGTTGTCTGCATACTGAAGCTCAGTAATGAAAGCTGCCGATACCTTTGCTCCTGCCTGGAGTCGTTTTATGTTGAAAAGACCCTTCATCCGGTACTCGATGTCCACCCCGGCGGCTAAATTGGCACTGGCATGAGTAAGGAACGCAGCCAAAAAAACGGAAAAGAGAGTTGGTGCCAATAAACACCCTTTTTTAACACCCGTTTGGATAGGAAGAGCTCTGACTGGATGCTGTTGTGCAGGACACTGTCGTTCATGCCAACGTGGAGTTGCCCCACAATGGCGATGACTTTTGGTGGGCAGCCAAAACAGCTGAGGGTCCAGCAGAGGGCTTCCCTGTTGACTGAGTTCAAGGCCTTGGTTAGGTCGACGTACAGCTCACAACGCTGTTCTCTGCACTTTTCCTGTACCTGACGGGCAGCAAAGATCATGTCAGTGGTGCCACGTGATGGTCTAAGGCTACATTGAGATTCTGGGAGTAAATTTTCCGCCTCAGGATGAAGTCTGTTCAAGAGGACTCGGGCGATAATCTTGCTAGCTACGGCAGCAGCGAGATCCCGCGGTAGTTGCCACAGTCTGACTGGTCTCCCTTGTTCTTATAAATATTAACAATGGAGGCATCTTTAAGAGCTTGGGGGATTTCATCCTTTTACCATATATTCTCCACGAGAAAGTGGAGACGGCTGGGAAGCAGAAATCCTCCTGCTCTATACACCTCGGCTGGGATTCCATTTGGCCTAAGGCTTTGTTGTTTTTCATCTGTTGATGGCAGTAGCTACCTCAACCAAGATAGAGGATAGCTGAGGTGGGTCAGCTCTGGATGCTGAGGTAGTCAGGACATCCACATCAGTGTTTCGGTTGAGCAGTGAATGGTAGTACTCTTTCCAGCTCTGAAGGAGGCCTTCATCGTCTTTAATTATGGAGTTACCTTCGGATGAGTGGGAGGAGGCTGTGCCACAAGTGATTGGCTCATAAAATGTTTTAGTGGAATTGAAAAATATACGCATCTTGTGCTGAACTGCAAAATTTTGTGTTTTACAAGTTTTATTTTTAAACCAGTCTTTTTTAGATTGCGAAGTTCCCACTGGGCTGCCGCTTTCTTCTTGCGGAAGGTATCAGCTTTGGTCAGAGACTGAGGATTGTTCTGCCAGTCAGTTAAATCAGCACGTTTATCATCGACGAGTACACTGATTGGCGGGTCATTTTCATCAAACCAGTCCTGGTGTATTATTTCGATCTGGCCGAGGGTCTCTTTGCAGGTCTTTGTCCTGATAGTGTCGAGAATATCCCATTAGACAAAGGGATTTGGGTTGATTTTGTCGGGTTGTTTATCAGCCTCCGTGTTCGAACTATCCTTTGGAGGCATGTGCTACCCTGGATCCTCCTGACGCTTAGTGTTAAAACCTCTTCTGGAGGCTTGCTGCCTTCCCCGTTATGAGGCTACGGGTAGTGAGAGCTTGGCTCTGACGAGCCGATGATCAGTATCGCAGTGGTCTGAAACACGCATGGCACTAGTGGATGAGGACATCTCGACAATCTCTTTCTCTGACAATGGTGTAATCAGTGGGATGCCAGTGTTTGGATCGTGGGTGTAGCCACGAGTCCTTGAACTTGTCGGCCTGCCTAAACAAGGTATTGGTGATAGTGATAGTGAAGTTGTGTGCAGCACACTTGCTGAGGAGGAGTAGGCCGTTGGGATTACACTTGCCTAGTCCTTTTCTTCCTATGGTTCCCTGCCAAATGTTAGCATCTCTGCCAACTCTGGCATTTAAGTCACCAAGGAACACAACCTTATCTGCTCTGGGGAGCATAAAAGGCCTCCTTGATGTCATCCTCTGCATCCAGCGTTAGGGCGTATCCATTGGTGAAAAGGCCTGATGTGAGTGATTCAATGGGACTCGGAGTGCCATGAGGAGCTCGTTGATCCCAATAGGCATTTCAGTTAGCCTGTGTAGGATGTGTTGGCGGATGGCAAAGCCAGCTCCATAAATACGGTTTCTTTCCACAGCAGGCTTTCCCTTCCAGAAGAAGGTATAGCCAGATCCCCGTTCTGTGAGTTGAAACTCGTCTGGGACCCGGAACTCACTAATGGCTGCTATGTTGATTCTATACCGCGAGCCAGTTCCTTTGCCCAAGGGCGGTTCTTCTTTCAGGACGCTCATTTGTGCCAGTATCCAGAAGGGTCTTGACATTCCATGTACGAGTACGAAGTCTTTAGTTAAGAGGTGAAAGAAGATTATTAGGGGTTGAGGGAAAAGTGGTGAAACTGAAATACAGTAGGAGTAGAAAGAATCTGGGCTCAACCAGATCGCTTCATCTTTCTTATTGGTGTTTTGTCTTTGTTCTGCTCCCTTGGGTCGTCAGACCTTTGTATTAATATTGGTTTATTTATATAATGCTGCTTATTATTATTATTTTTATTGTTGTTGGAGTTAGTGAGGTCGCCCAGGTCCTTGTGTAACTGGGAGGGTTATATTGTTTGTTTTTGTTTGGATCTGTGATTATGATTGTGTTTTCGACCTCATAAGAATGACCTTACTGGGTGCGGTTGCCCGGTCAGGTTGGTTCCTTAGCAGGCTATGTTTAAGACATCTTTACTAGCCCCCCTCCTCATTTGGGGTGAGCAGAGTGACTCCTCAAAAGGGCTGCTCAGTCGCACAGACAGGACCGGATTGCACTGCTGCCTAGATCCCAGTGCATAAACGACCATCTTATCTGTACCGTCCATGTGGCGAGTTGTGACTAGAGACTCCCGGCAGTCATTCTCTGCCTGTCCCCGTCGCCACTCGTCCGTCGCCATTGGATTTTTGGGGGTATAAGGGTTTTGATGATGATGAGAGGTATGATGAGATGAATGATGGCTGTGGGTGAGTTGATTTATGTGGTGAGGCAGGAGTGCAGGCTGCAACCACACATCTTGGCTCTCCCTTCTCTTGATCCAATGGTGCAAGTGTTGCAACGACTGGGGAGAGGGAGAGTTGCAATGGACTGCTGGATAGCCCAGTCTGTTGGGTTTCGCCTTACTAGCCTGTCCATCATGCATTGCCTTCTGCCATTGTAGTCTTTGGGCTCCCATGGTGGTCACATCTTCCGCTTATACCGCCTATGGGGCCTTGTTGGAGCTCTGTAAACAAGTCTGCCTGATGCGGGGCTCCACTGCAGATTTTTTGTTCGGATTTTACTCCCGTAGCCTTATACCTACCAAGGTTAATCCGCAAGACAGCGGGGCAATAGTTGGCAGGCGCCAGGATGTGTCCACAGGCCACTCGGCCTATGCGCCGTCCCTCTGGGGCCCACTGCTACTCCAAGATCCCCTGCTGGTCTAGCCTGGGCCCACGAGGCACCCAGTTACAGTGTGTTGCCACGAGGAGACACAGCAGAAGTTTTGATGGTGAAAAGGCTGTGTACTGGCAGAGGAAGACTTATGCAAGTTGCTTCCCTGCTCGCCACGAGGGCGAGCCAGCGGCGGTAGCTGAAAGCGAGATGGAACAAGCAGTGCTTGCACCTTAATACTAACATAATGCTGCCACACTAGACTCATTTCACCACCCTGTGTGCGAACACACACACAAACACCCACACAAACACACACACAAACACCCACACACATACACACACACACACAACGTAAACAACTAGAAAAAGTGCAAAGAGGACATGCAAGATTATTTTCTCCCCTTCCTACTCTACATATCAAGAAGTGCTAAACACACTGACCCTCTCGGCTCTCACTGACCATCACCACGACCTCATCTGCAAATTTGGTGAGAAACTTCTGCACCATCCTCGACACCGGCTCCTACTACCACCTGAGATCCCTCGCCCGAAAATTGCTGTTCGACACCACAACTGCATCCAGCCCATACAAGTACGAACTGATCGCTATAAGAACAGCCAAATCCCAACCATTGTAAAAATTATCAATAACTTCTAATCAACCAGTGTATTCACTCCCAGTCAATCTTACTCTTTGCACTGTCACTATGTTGAAATGCCCTGTAGTTTGAGCTTCTCCCCACCTAGTTATTATATATCATATTTGTATCACTTATGTTACTTGTATATTATTTGTAAATCAAGAGACCCATTCCCCAATTATGTAACTGTATATTTTCAGCCTTCAGGCTGCCATGCTCTTTCAATAAACTGTTGATTATTATTATTATTATTATTATTATTATTACACACCTTTGATTAATATTTTCTTGAGGAATTACTTACCTTCATGGGACCTGATTTTTATGAAAGAATATTTTTTTTATTTTGGGTTGCGAGAAGAAAGGAATAGATTGTGTCGTTATTACGGATATCCAGATTGTAAGTTTTCACCAAGGTTGGGTCTGCTACAGCACTGTAATTTTGTGGTGTGGAAGAAAATGTAAATTTTTGTTTTTGCGCCTTCGTAGACAATTTGTTTACAAGTTCCCGGATTTACAAATGGTCCGTAGAGGTTACCTTTGTCTACCTAATTGGTGCGAAATGAGCGGATTTAAATGGAAAATTTCATTGTAATTTTGTCTCCTAACTGGAGCTAAGTGAATGTGTCTGGGAAGGAAGAGCTAATGTCAACCCACTGCAACACAACCCATCCCATTTCAATCTATCACAAATCATTCCACCCCACCTCAGTCTATTCTAAGCTACCCTATTACATCCTAGTCTACCATTGAACACATCCCATCCTATCCCAGCTTATCCCAACACATTCCACCCAATCCCATCCCATCCCAACATTGTCCAACCTATCCTAACACATCTCACCCTAACCCAGCATTTCTCTCCCTATCCCAACACATCCCAGCCTACCCCCAACACATCCTAGCCAATTCTAACCAATCAAAACAGACTTCACCCTATCCCAACACATCCCGGCCTATGACTCATTGATGCAGTAGAGCCCCAAAAGATAAGTAATTAGCCTCCTCTTTGTACTGTAGGTTGTGGGAGCCCTTCCTCTCTGGTGCCGCGTTACTCAGGCAGTCAAGATCCTTGTAATAATGGATATTGTGGAGGAGAAGCGGCCACATTCTCCAAATCTCTTACGAGGTTTCTCTCTTGTTCCATAAGTGACAGGGGGAAGTGAGAGCGTTTGATGATTTAAGGGTGAGTTTCAAGGTGTTTTTGACACCATTTTGTTGATCTGATGTGCATGAAGGGGAAGCTGTAGTTTGTCATAGGCTTTTTCATCACTATATATGTTTAAGAGAAAATTTAACTTGTGAACTTTTAAGAATACAACCTTGTGTGGTAGCTTAAGTGAAACCAGTAAGATTCACTAATGATATAAATGATAAGGTAAAACTTTAACCACAAACGTTTAGGAATAATGTTTTTTCCGTAGCTTAAATGAACAAGATTGATACTCTCGAATTCTTATAATTATAGTAAAACATTACCTTAATAATTCTGAGAATCCATCAACTCTCACGGAGCCCAAACTTTATTTAAGAATGACTGAAAATCCATCTTTGTGCCATAACTTAAGTGAACCAGTTAGATTCCCTCACCAGGACGTACGACTTAATGTAGTAAAACTTACTTTAGAGAATTCTAACAGGGGATTACACGCTGAATCTCCCTTAATCCCGCTGGCTGAAGGGAGGATTTTGACCACCCGGGCTACGAAGACTAAACACGTGTAATATTTAAAGGGTTGAACCTCGCGTGTCTTGGATCTATAAACTGCTGTATATGAGGCTGGAAGCTTCTGTTTATTATTGTGGTGGAACGAAACAAGAGCCTCTGTGTTTCTGAGTAATACCTGAATATATATACATATATATATATAAATATATATATATATATAATATATATATATATATATATATATATATATATATATATATATATATATATATATATATATATATATATATATATATATATATATATATATATATACAACAACCTCACCCTGCCAGGACTCAAACCAACGAGTAAAATTTTTTACCAAATCCAAGTCCTGGCGGGGTGAGGTTGTTGATTATATGTAGAAGTCCGCGTGTTTTATGGGCTAATGAAATATATATGGAACCTCGTGTTTCGAAGCCGGATTTGGTAAACACGTTACTCTGATCACCTAAGAGGCATAAGTAGTCCCCAATTGTAAGTTCACGGCACCATAAGCTCGATGAACAGGCTTTGTGTGAAATATAACGAAGTCTAGGACTGCTTATAATGTCCTGGTGGTCTAGAGGTAACGTTCCCCGGTCACACACATAAGATCGTGGGTTTAAGTCCTGGCAGGGTGAGGTTGTTGATTATATGTAGAAGTCCGTGCGCTTTATGGGTAATGAAATATATATATATATATATATATATATATATCTCGTAATATGCACTGTATAGAGGTAGCAACTTTATATACCACAGTAATATTACATATTGTAATATAACTATATGGATAAATGTTGTATATGTGTCGATTAGTGTTCTTCTTATGTGTAAATATATACGTGTATGATTAAAACTTTTCATAACCCCCTCTCTCTCTCTCTCTCACACACACACTTATCCACACACACACACACACACACACACACACACACACACACACACATCTGAGTTATCCACAAGGATCTGGGCTACTCTTCCAGCGTGTGAGAGCTTGAGACACCTGATTAAGAACCTAACTAATTGGTTGCCTCTCACTTGATGGAGCATCTGTGTGTGTGTGTGTGTGTGTGTGTGTGTGTGTGTGTGTGTGTGTGTGTGTGACGTCAAGTAGCCCAGGAAACTCATCCTCTGTGGTGGTGTGTACCTTAATCTCGATCGTCTCCTCATTACTGCAACTAGGAAGATGTTTTTGTCCTAGAGATTGTATAGCTGATCTTGCCATCATTATGGTGTGGATATTCCGTCAAGCTCATTAGTCATGTCATCTCTTAGAGCTTTGGAATATATTCTTTATATACATGTGTAGTGGATTACGTGAAAATTACGAACCCCAACTTATTTCACGTGGTGATTAAACCTAACCTAACCTAACTTTACCTAACCTAACCTAACCTAATCTAACCTAACCTATCCTAACCTAACCTATCCTAAAATGACCAAACATAAAATAACATAACATAGCAGAACCTAATATAATATAACTTAACATAACAAAAGGCAATCTAGCCTGCCCTAACCTAAGTTAACCCCATAGGTATCGTTAGCGTGTTTGCTTAAGCATCAGGTGAAATAAGTGGGTACCTAATCTCCAGGTGATCCGCTAATTTTTATATAATTTATTTATCTGTTATTATGGATGTATAGTGAATCTATATAGATCATATACCAGAACACTCGCCTCTTCAGTGTCATTTTATGCTCAGTCTGAAGGAGACACAGGCAGAAGTGGCTGAAGACTGTGTTTAGGCGCTCATGGAGGCGATAACTTGAAGAAAACAATATATTTCTCATCAAGTTTTGTCTGTTGGTGTGTGACAACGATGTTACAGAGTAAAAATAATCAGTGTTTTCTCTCCATAGACCTCGTCTTGCGGACTCGGTTCTGGATCTCCTGTTGTGATGAACGTTTCTTTCTCACCTGTCGTCCCCAACATGTATACGTTAACAGTAGCCGCTCGTCTAGCTGTGTGTCTGTGTGCTTAGTTGCGTGTGCCTGTATACTGTATGTGTGCGTGTAGTTGTGTGCGTGTAGTTGTGTGTGTTTGTGTGTGTGTGTGTGTGTGTGTAAATAGGAAGGATTTAGTTCATTAAATGTTTTGATTTTAAAGAACCATTTCATTCATTATATCACCGGGTGATAACTCTTACCCGGGGTAGCAGGTGTGAACAGCTTCAGTGCAGAGTGTTGTAAATATATCAGACACTCTATAAAGTATTTTAGCCCATTTTGGTCCAGTGGAAAGCTTCCTCACTACCAGATCGGTAGTCCGGGTTTGATAACCCGGCACTCAAAGGTGATTATTGTTTGCAATGATTAACCTGTGTACATTATAGTTTCTGTTCTGAGATATATATATATATATATATATATATATATATATATATATATATATATATATATATATATATATATATATATATATATATATATATATATATATATATATATATATATATATATATATATATATATATATATATATATATATACACACACACTAGCAGAATCGCCGCCCTCCGTGCGGCTCCACATTGTCTCACTGTTCAGTCCCCAAAATTTCTTCTTCCATCAATAGTTCATTAACTGTGTATGCAAGTTCCAACATGTTTTTCACTACAACGGTACAGCAAATTATACTTTTTTAGCATTAATCATCACTACATATAACACCGCCCATCATCACTACATATAACATAATCCATCATCACTACATATAACACCATCCATCATCACTACATATAACACCACTCATCATCACTACATATAACACCATCCATCATCACTACATATAACACCATCCATCATCACTACATATAACATCATCCATCATCACTACATATAACACCACATCATCCATCATCATACCACCACATATCATCATCACTACATCATCATCATCATATAACACCATCTATCATCACTACATATAACACCATCCATCATCACTACATATAACACCATCCATCATCACTACATATAACACCATCCATCATCACTACATATAATACCATCCATCATCACTACATATAACACCATCCATCATCACTACATATAACACCACCCATCATCAATACATATAACACCATCCATCATCAAAACATATAACACCATCCATCATCACTACATATAACACCACCCATCATCACTACATATAACAACATCCATCATCACTACATATAACATCATCCATCATCACTACTTATAACCTCATTCATCATCACTGCATATAACACCATCCATCATCACTACATATAACACCATCCATCATCACTACATATAACACCATCCATCATCACTACATATAACACCATCCATCATCACTACATATAACACCACCCATCATCAATACATATAACACCATCCATCATCACTACATATAACACCATCCATCATCACTACATATAACACCACCTATCATCACTACATATAACAACATCCATCATCACTACATATAACATCATCCATCATCACTACTTATAACATCATTCATCATCACTGCATATAACACCATCCATCATCACTACATATAACACCATCCATCATCACTACATATAACACCACCCATCATCACTACATATAACACCATCCATCACCACTACATATAACACCACCCATCATCACTACATATAACACCATCCATCATCACTACATATAACAACATCCATCATCACTACATATAACATCATCCATCGTCACTACATGTAACACCACCCATCATCACTACATACAACACCATCCATCATCACTACAGATCGGTAAAGTAGTTTCCGAGATTCTCGACCGAACATGCAAACAAACAAACCCACCCATAATCAGACGGGCGGCTCATTCGCTAGGCCACGGTAGGACGCCACCCTCCGGGAGGCTACACATTGTCTCACTGTTCAGTCCCCAAAACTTCTTCTTCCATCAATAGTTCATTAACGGTGTACGTAAGTTCCACCGTGTTTTTCACTACAACGGTAAAGCAAAGTATATTTTTTTAGCATTAAACTGTTATTATTTTATTGTCTAATCATCACTACATATAACACCACCCATCATCACTACATATAACATCATCCATCACCACTACATATAGCACCATCCATCATCACTACATATAACACCATCCATCATCACTTCATATAACACCACCCATCATCACTACATATAACAACATCCATCATCACTACATATAACATCATCATCCATCATCACTACATATAGCACCATCCATCATCACTACATATAACACCATCCATCATCACTTCATATAACACCACCCATCATCACTACATATAACATCATCCATCACCACTACATATAGCACCATCCATCATCACTACATATAACACCATCCATCATCAATACATATAACACCACCCATCATCACTACATATAACAACATCCATCATCACTACATATAACATCATCATCCATCATCACTACATATAGCACCATCCATCATCACTACATATAACACCATCCATCATCACTACATATAACATCATCATCCATCATCACTACATATTACACCATCCCTCATCACTACGTATAACACCATCCATCATCACTACAGATCGGTAAAATAGTTTCCGAGATTCTAGTGCGGACACACACACACACACACAAACACACACAAACACACAGACATACTTCGATCCATCACTAGTACGCACACACACACAACTAGCACACAACTACACACGTAAACGTTCCAAAAATACCGAAATCCTCCCTTAAAATATCTAAAATGACCTTTTAAATACATCATATCCTTCCTTATCACTAAGCAGATATCCGTCACAGTGATGCAGTAACCATGAACAACATTTATCTTGAGCCCGGGGTTAATGTAATCCACTGACTGAGTAAAACTCCCCCAGGCCACCAAGACACCATCCCAATGTGAACTGTCACTTGTAAGGGAAAATGTACATCAAAACACAATCATGACAGAAGGCGATTATTGAGAACACCTTGAACAAATCTTCCCCTCACGGTATTATAACATCTGTAGAAATAACAACACACAAGTGTATGTGACGTATTACCTTCTAGAACTCAACATTTAATAATAGGCGAATCTAGTATTAAACACAATTATGATTGGTGGAGATTATACGTCACAAGACTTAACACTAAGTGATAAAACAGTATGTTACAAGAACTCTTGTGCACAAATGGCGTGTTACATGACACAACACCCAATAATAACAAAGCATATTGTCCAAATGTCTTATGATTAGTTCAGATAACACATCACGAGGCCCAATGACAGCCCAGTGAGTTGTTTAAATACATTGTGACTAGTGGAAATAACAAGTCTAAAGATTCCACACTCAATAATAGTCAAGTGTCTTATTTGGTGTCCTGTTTTGAGTGGCGGTAATAATGTGCCTCAAAGTCAACACCCACTGATCAACCAGTACTTTCAGCGTGATGAATAACGCCGAGTAGAGAACTTGTAATTACTTTCCCAGGAGCTTGGCTGAGGTACTCACCATAAATCTATACTACGTGCTCAAATACTGAAGAGTACTTCCCATTAATCGTCGGGTACTTTCCAAAGATGCTTACTATGCTTTTTGCTGACCAGGACACTCATCGTTTTATGTGAAGTTGTTGCCGGTTACTTACAAGGGTACTTCCCTGGTACACTTATCAGGGTATTTCCGAGGTAATTCCCAGGGTACTTACAGAGTTCTTACCAGGGTATATCCAAGGTACTTTCCTAGGTACTTCTTTGTCTCCCTCTTCTCTGTCTGTTTGTCTTTCTGTTTCATTCCCACTCACAAGCATCCACTTCTAATTTATCTATATCTTTATCTTCTCTTTCTTTCTGTCTCCTTTCTTATAACTCCGTCAACCCCCCCCCCCCCTCTCTCTCTCTCAATTCTCATACTATTCTCTAAAACCCTTCACCTCTGTCTTTCTGTCTGTCTGTCTATATCTCTCTATCAATCTCCTCACCCATCTCGTTCTCTCTTTCTCTCTTTCTCTCGTTCTCTCTTTCTCTCTTTCTCTCTACCCATCTCTTTGTTTATCTTATTTCTCAGTCTTCCATAGACCTTCGTTCTCCCTAGCTTTAACCTTTACACCTGAATTACCTCATTAGCTCTTTCCCTGTTCTCCCTCTTGTCTTGAGAACACATATATTTTCTTCACTTGTTTCAGCTCCTATTATTATTAATTTCTCCTCAGTTCCTCCCCTCTGTCACCTTCATCTTTAATCAATATTCTTTCTCTCTCTTATCCCTTTCACTTTCTTTCCACCCTTTCACTTTGTCTCAATCCTTTCACCTTCTCTTCATCATTCATCTTACTCTCTATCCTGTAACTTTTAATCTATCCTTAAGCTTTTTCTCTAACCTTTACCTTTCTCTCTACCCTTTCAATTTTCTTTTTACATTATAGCTTTCACTCCATTCTTTTTTTTCGCTCTAAGCCGCTTTTCTTCTCCAACCTATATGTCTCTCTAAAACTTTCTTTCTACCCTATAGCCTTTTCTTTACCCAATAGCTTTCTCTCTAACCTATAGATTTTTATCTACCCTGTAACTTTCTCTCTATCCTATAGCTTTCTCCCTACCCTACAGTTTTCTCTCTACCCTATAGCTTTCTCTCTATCCTATAGCTTTCTCTCTACACTATAACTTTCTCTCTACCCTATAGCTTTCTCTCTATCCTATAGCTTTCTCCCTACCCTATAGTTTTCTTTCTACCCTATAGCTTTGTCTTTATCCTATAGCTTTCTCTCTATCCTATAGCTTTCTCTCTACCCTATAACTTTCTCTCTACCTCATAGCTTTCTCTCTACCTTTAGCTTTTTTCTACCTTATAGGTTTCTCTCTACGCTATAGCTTTCTCTCTACCCTATAATTTTCTCTCTACCCTATTGCTCTCTCTCTACCTTATACGTGCTCTCTAGCCTATAGCTTTCTCTCTATCCTATAGCATTCTCTCTACCCTATAGCTTTTCTCTCTACCTTATAGCTTTCTCTCTACCCAATATCTTTCTCTTTACCTTATTGCTTTCTTTTTATCCTTTAAATTTCTCCAACTACCGTTTTCTTCCCTCTCTCAAACGTCTTTGTTCTTTGTGTTAATATTCTCGTTTACTCCTCTTTCATCATCAGCATCTCTCTCTCTCTCTCTCTCTCTCTCTCTCTCTCTCTCTCTCTCTCTCTCTCTCTTTTGTTTTTACACTTATTAGTATACGGTTTAAAGTGTATTATAGTGTTATCCTAATTCAATAAGACCACAGCCGTGATTCAGAAGATTCTTGCTACTTAAACTACCTTGCCTGTACAGTAATAGACGGGCAGCCCGCAATATAGCCCTCAACTGGCTCAGCCATGTTAATGTTGTTATTATTATCGACTCTGTATCTGTGTCTTTCTGGCTAAATAAACTGTTTCAATATCAATATCAATTTAAAGAAATAAGATAAGAAACTACAGTAAAATAATAATAAATAAATAGCTAGAACAACATTAGCAGAATTACAGATTTAATTATAATGTACAGGTGCCAATTTCGGTATAAAGTACAGGTACAAATTGGGATACAAAATACAGGTACAGTAAATTAATTACCATTTGATAACTATTATTTCTAAAGTATTATGACGTAAACCAAGATCTGAGAAGAAATAAACATGCCTAATACTGCATTTAAATGAATCCTTGACTTTTGAACTTAGCTATTATGTCAGGGTCAGGAGACGAGAGGCAGAAATGACCCTTTGACACATGACAAGACTACTTATATGACAGGACAATAGCACTAGTCTGTGTACTATTAATGACCCAGTTTTTGATGCTTCTAAATATTCCTTGCCGGTTTGCTTACTGTACGAGACAAAAGCTGCGATTAATGTTTGCTGGAAGATAGTGCTATACATAAGCCATGTGTGGTAGAAGATAGTGCTATACGTAGGCTCTGTGTGGTAGAAGATAGTGATATATTGATACCTGTTACTGAACCCTTTTCGTGTTTGTTGATAATGACGATGTTGGTATACTAAGCACTACTACCGGGTCATTTATGCTCGAAGACAATGCTATACCGAGGCCCTTTGATGTTCCGACCGTGTTTTGGGAATTGCCACGGGTTACATGACGTATAATACCAAGCGTAAATTCTATCATAACTGATGTTCATACTATACAATATTTTCCTCAAACTTAATGAGTTTCCTTAATGGAAGGTGATTATTATTTTACAGTTGAGATGTTGTTGTCTCGTTAACACAGAGGAGAAGCTAAGCCAACTAAGGACTTTAGTAACGGCTGTCCCTAATATACAGTATATACCTGGATATATATATATATATATATATATATATATATATATATATATATATATATATATATATATATATATATATATATATATATATATTATTTTATAACGAAAGACTCTCATACAGTAACACTTTTGCTATATTCCCTTGATACCGCTAGCTCAAGGGATCATCTGTGCAATAAATTTCCATTCAGGTCACAATGATGTACAGGTGTGTATGCTGTTCAAGTCTCTCTAGCTTCTAGAAAGGTTAGGTAGGTTAGGTTAGGTTAGGTTAGGTTAGGTTAGGTTAGGTTAGGTTAGGTTAGGTTAGGTTAGGTTAGGTTAGGTTAGGTTAGAGTGAGTTAGTTTTGGTTAGAACTAGATCAAGGATAATCTATATTTAACTGAAGCTGGGTTCCGTCTCTAAGCCTGAGTTCGGAAAATTAGTGGTCTGTGATGCAAGAGAAACATTTCAGGAGGTGAGAGATGATTGTGGGAGAGAAATTAATAACGACAACAACTGGATAACCAAATATGCAAATAGCACAGCATGGGAAAAATCGGCCAAGGTTTATACGAGAAAAAGATGATAAGTTAGGAACAGGATATTCATGATGGGCGAGTCTGTGGTGTGATGCAACACACACACACACACACACACACACACACACACACACACCAGTTTATCATGACGTCACCAGGTCTTTTGAAGAATCGCCGCTTCTAGGTTCATACACACACATACTGTATACAATTCATATATACACATAATTCACGTTCATACATACATATACAATCCCTATATACACATAATTCACGTTCATACACAGACGTAACACTCAAGCGATCGAACATAAGAATGATAGTTATTTATTTACGTTTCAAACTCCAGAGTCCCAACATATTCACGGCGATTGATTGTCTTGTGAAGATTAATTGAAGGAGTTATGGTATTAGTTATGGTATTATTAACACTTATAAATTAATCTCTGGGTCAGTGTCATTTAGATATGTGGTTAATACTATTATGTGATAAAAAAGAAGATTATTACTATTATTATTATTATTATTATTATTATTACTATTATTATTATTATTAGTAGTAGTAGTAGTAGTAGTAGTAGTAGTAGTAGTAGTAGTAGTAGTAGTAGTAGTACTAGTTGTTGTTGTTGCTGTTGTTGTTGTTATAATGTCGGTAGTGGTAATAGTATAGTCACTCAGTTGGGAAAAAACAGGTTTTGGCATCATTGGCTCCCAGTTTAAATTACCTTAACTATGATGACGATATCATAATATTAACAATAAACATCAACAGGATTACTGACTTGAATATATGAGTTAAACGAAATAAAGATAAACAATAAGGTTGGAATTGAACTTGATCAAAGCTACTATTTAATCGAGTCAATAAATTTTTAGTTTATATTCGTCAATAAATTTAATTTGAATGAGTCATGGAGACACTTGCTGATGCCAAAAATAAGTTATTCACACGAAAGACAATGACGTATATGAAACAGGTTTGTAAGTGTGTTTGAAGGAGTTCAAGAATTTACAGTAGAAGCATCACGCCCCTTTAATAATCTGAGTCACTCATCGTCTCCTGCCACTGTTGTCTTACGTACGTGAAATATTACGCCTGAGAAGAAGACATGACACACCTGCACTCCTTATGCAAGCAAAAATGACACACAATCAGAAGGAAAAAGAGGCGAATGGGCGAGTATTTGCAGGACGTTACGACACAGTATTGCAAGTGGCTGGGAGGGGCTGAAGGCAACAGCAAGGTCATATTGCATGAACTAGTTAGGAGGGACAGACGATCATCCTCGACTCAATTCAGCGAAAGAAAAGAATACCAAGAAAAATACCACAAGCCAGAGACGTCGACGAGGTCAGGAAGCTTTGAGGCTTTGAGTGAGCAGCGAAGGTCACAAGGAAGAGGTGTGTGGGAGGTCTTCAACTGACACGTGGTCTAGACACACTGTAATCTGTTAATGAAGATGAAGATGGTGGAGACAATGATGGTGAATATTATAAATGATACAAAAGAGAGAGAAAGAAAGAGAGAGGCATGCAAACACAAGCATAGGGGAATAAAATAAACGAACAACAGCAGTGTAGGAGATACAGGTATGAATACTTAGGTAGGTGCGTGAGGACCCCCGGGTGAAGGTGTGTTGCCCGCGTCACCCCACGACAACTCATTTTCCTTGTGTGCCAAGTTTTCCTGCATCACTTCCTCTCACTGTGGTGTAGCAGTCTGGTGTGTCTCGCTAATACTTGACGCGTTTATTTTTATACTCGATACAGTTCGACTTCTTGCTGTTTAAGAATTCCTTTCATTGTTTCAAATTCCTGTAAAAATATCTTTTACACGCTAATCTTTTGGTCAAGGCAGGTCAAAGGTATCAATTATTCTGTCTGTTATTACTGAAGGGTGCAGTAGCTGAGTGGATAAAGCGTTCGCCTCTTGTCCTAAGGGTTGCTGGTTCTCGCCAACAAATACGTTTAAATTCACTGAAATTTTTAGTGGACACCTAAATTTACTGTTGGGGATATGAAGAAAGTCGAATGCAGTGCCAGTCACATTACCTCCTTGTGTACCTAATGAAAAAGCCTAGTGGAAAGTATGCTATATCCACACTGCCCCTAACACTTGACAGTTTATGCTCTAGATTATTTCTCGAGTCTAGAAATTATCAGAGGAAACCCCGATTATTTATTTTGGTACTGATGAGTTATGTAAGAACAGGTGATATTAATCTTTCTCTCTTCCTCTCTTTCACTTTCTTCCTTCATCTCTTCCTCTCTCTTCCTATCCTTCTTCCTCTCACGTTCTCAATTCCTTTCTATCTTCCCCTCTCTTCCTTCTTATCTTGCTTTCTCTTTCTTCCCCCTTTCCTCTCGTTCTCTCGCTTCCTCCCTATCTTCCTCACCCCCCAAAAAATATAATAGAAATATTTGTACCTGAACTAAAATTTAGCAACAGGAAATATTTATTCTCTCTCTCTCTCTCTCTCTCTCTCTCTCTCTCTCTCTCTCTCTCCTTCTGTCTGTCTGTCTGTCTAGCTCATGAAAATAATACAACCAACACACTAATCAAGGTATTCCAGCTTTCTCCCTGTCTGTTTTTATCACCATCAGCCTTGAAATATTAATTGAAATAGGCAACACTTTAAAAATCTTAATGCCATTCCAGGAAGCAACATTAAAACATTAATTTCTTTAGGTAATGTCCGAGAAATTAAAATATTTTAGTTATGAACTAAGATTATTTACTTAGTTCAGATAGCACCATCAAAATTGTATTAATTTTGTCTCCTTAAAATGTATTTTATTTTAGGTAATAACTATAAAATTTTCATGACTTAAATCAACATCCTAAAATATTATTACATATCAATTATTTCAGACAGCACCTTAAAGATATTTTAGGCAGCATCTTAGAAATACTTTAGGCAGAACTTTTAAATTACTTAAGCTATAGTACTATAAGTCTTAAATTCCTTTCATATACCAAGTGTAGTATGTTAGGTTTGGTTAGCATTAGGTTATTTTAGGTAAGCGTTAGGCAATTTAGTTTAGCGTTGGTTAGGTTAGGTTAAGGTAGGATTAGGTTAGGTTAGGTTCGTATAAGCGTTAGGGTATTTAATCATCAGGTAAAATAAGCTGGGGTGTCTAATCCTTATATCATCCAGTGTTATTTACCAGTCAGTCACCATGGTAACTGATTTTACTTGGTTGAGTACAGGTCCATTTGCTATCACTGTCACATACGCGTTTGAGCATTGCCACGCATGTCATTGTTACTACTATGGATACTTTTAGTTTTAAGCATTACTACGGGCATCAGCATCACCACCACGGACACGCTACCTCACCCCCTAAAGTTACCTTAGTTACGGACGTTGACCCAA
The DNA here is from genome assembly GCF_018991925.1 of Homarus americanus. NCBI lineage: Eukaryota > Metazoa > Arthropoda > Malacostraca > Decapoda > Nephropidae > Homarus > Homarus americanus. Next base: position 7,274,488 of record NW_024737097.1, read on the forward strand.
CCACGGACACCAGTATAACTGCCACGGACGCCAGTATTCTTTCCACGCACATAATACTCTCTACAAAGGATATCACTATCACTGTTGTGTAATCCATTTGATTGCCAATGGACGTTTCCCCAACCACCAAGGACGTTACCACGGACGTTACCCCAAAATGATTCTTACACACCCATCTCCACATTCCACAGACAGACCAGTCAAGAGCCCCAGTGGCCTCTATTACTTATATCTTTCACCTCTCTCTCTCTCTCTCTCTCTCTCTCTCTCTCTCTCTCTCTCTCTCTCTCTCTCTTCAATATATTAAATTTTTTCTGTATAACTACATTGTCTTTATTACCAATGTTGAATCAGAACAAACTTGTATGATGATTATATTGAATAACTATCTATCTATCTATCTATCTATCTATCTATCTATCTACCATTAAGTTATGGTCTGCCCCGTCTCTTTGTACACTTGGTGGTGGTCCAAACCGCTTGTGGTCAGGTAGGGTTTCATACTATGTCGAAATTTACGAGTGAAGGTGTGTGTGTGTGTGTGTGTGTGTGTGTGTGTGTGTGTGTGTGTGTGTGTGTGTGTGTGTGTGTGTTGAGCCAATCTAGGGCTGAGCTGGGTGGTGTGGGTGTGTCAGGTTGGGCGTGTATTGGGTATTGTGGGTGTGACAGGGTGGGTGTGTATTGGGTATTGTGGGTGTGTCAGGTTGGGCGTGTATTGGGTATTGTAGGTGTGACAGGGTGCGTGTGTACTGGGTGGTGTAGGTGTGGCAGGGTGGACGTGTTCTAGTGGTCATGACACCTTTCGTAACAACACGGAGTTCTCATATAGTGACACACCCCCCACACAAACACACACACACTTCTCACTCTCAATTATCACACAGCCATTTATTCTCTCACACAACTCTCACAAATAAAGTGCGAGTCTGTAGTGAGTAAATGACTGGTGAGGTGGGAGTATGAGAGAGACAGGTATGAGACAATAATTAAGAGAGATACGAATGAGAGAAAGTGTGACTGAGAGAGACACGGGCGAGAGACTGTAACTGGGAGAGAAACACGGATGAGAGAGAGAGAGAGATACGGATGAGAGGCAGTGAGAGAGAGAGAGAGAGAGAGAGAGAGAGAGAGAGAGAGAGAGAGAGAGAGAGAGAGAGAGAGTAATTGTGAAAGAAATACGATTGGGAGAGAGTGTAAATGAGAGAGACGGGGATGAGAGACAGTGTGCGTGAGAGAAACACAGATGAGAGACATGGTAAGTGTGTGAGAGACGAGTGAGAGACAGTAATTGTGAGAGAGAGAGACTGATGAGGGACAGTGTGAGTGACAGGAACAGGGGAGAAAATGACAGACCACAGAGTAATGGAGAATGATTACCAAGGAGACAGCGACAGATGATAAAACAATGAAAAGAGATAATGAATGATTTGGTTAGAGAGAGATAGATAAAACGAGAAAGAGAGAGCGAGAGAGAACGTGTATGAGGAAGTGATAGAACGAGTAAATAGGAGAGAACGTGTGAGAAACGGAGCTCGTGTGAAGGAAAGAGATAGAGTTCAAGTGTGAGAGAGAGAGAGAGCAAATGTAAGTGAACAAGAAAAGGTGCGTACGTGTGTAATAGAGAGAGAGAAAAGTGTGTGCATGAGAACATTATATGAGAGGGTTGTCCACCAAAATCCCGGGAATGCTAAGGTCACCCCGGCTAAGACTTTACTTCCTAGATCCGGACGGCCAAGGTCTCTCGTCGGCCCTCCGTCCCTCACTCCGCTAGCCTCTTGTGAGTGCCTGAGAGTTTTTGTGAGCGTACTTACCGCAGGTGGTGGTGGTCGGCGCGCGCTGTACATACCTGGGAAACCCGTTTGTGTGTGGTAATGCTCGCCGGACACTGCACCCGGAGTTTGTAGCTGTCACACAGGTAAAACCTCTTTCCAGCACCTTACGTTTGTACTGAAGGACAGTTATTCCCTCCAAGGATACAGTTTTTTATGTATTATAATTACATAATTGTTAATGATTACAGGTAATGTATGTTTCGGGTATCAGTTTGCAAGAGCTAATTGTAGACCTGATTGCTTAATGAGTTCAGTTGGGCCACTATTGGTGATAAGTTCATGGCCAGGCGGACTCGTGGCGTCACAGGCTGTGGTGGACGTGCTGCTGCTGCTGTCCAAGTTATTGGCTGATATATTTAGTTTCACAGTTCTTTGCAGGGTGTATGGCGCTCGGTGAAACACTGTAATCACTCGGCTATTTCTTACGCTCGCTCCTCCCTCTGTTGTCCACCTTTGAGGTACTTTTACAGCAGTTGATGGTCGGGGTGGCCAGCTACCTCGGTCTTGTTCTTTCTCTCTGTAAACTGCTTTTAAGACCAACCAATTGTCTTCAACTAACTTGTCTTTTAAAATATATTATAGTGAAAACATTTAAGTTTAACGAAAAAGATAAATATATACAACCTCTCAAAAGTGAACATTCTTTTTTTGATGAGCTTTACGTATGTTCACCCTGAAGCCTTTTCCTATAATATAAAATAACTAGAATCAAGAGAAACATACATTACTGTACTCTCTCATTGAATTATATTTCTCACTACTACAATAGGTATATTATTTCCCGTTCACTTATATTTTGTATACAGTATCCAAATAAGTAAATATGTATATGCATATATTCGTATGTTTATTTTTATATGTTCCTATTATAAGCTATTGTTACGAGTTTTTGTCAAATGTTAAGGGTTAATAAATATGTATTGTATTCTTGTTGGTAAAATACTTTCTGATTTGGGTCGCAAGCCAATGTCTGCCGCTTCCTTTCCCTTTCTTTCCTTTTCCTTTTGTCCCGCTTCCTCCTTCTCCTCCCCATCTTCTTTTGTATCTTACTGTTTTTCTTATTATTTTTTTTGTATATTCGTTTTTTGTCTTCCTTTTTTCTTATCATTTTCTTCTTCTTGTTTTATTTTAATTCTCTTTTTTCCTACTACTTCTTTTTTTTCTTTTTCATCCTCTTCGTCAACCAGATTTTTTGCCTTTATCTGCTAACAATTTCTATCTCGTCACACACATTTATTTCTCTTTAGATAAACAATTTAATTTTCTACTAACATTTTCTCGACCAAACATAAATATCGGTAGAAGTGTTTACATGGTTCTTGTCCTTGAGTAACAGGAAAACAATATTAGTGTTTAAGTGTACTGGGAAAAAAACACACAGAAACATCTCCGTAATTAGTGTGTACTGGGGAAAAACACGTATACGGTAAGCATATTTAAACTAAGTGTATTGAAAGATGATTACAACTGAAAAAAGAAACACACACACACACACACACACACACATACACACACACACACACACACACACACACGCCCCCATGACCACGTGAGGTCCTTCATATCAACACCCGAGGACGAGTTTCTACACCACGTGAACACCACACCACCTGGTGTCTCCATGACCAGTCCAGGCCCGGGCTATCAACTGTAAACTATAATAATTTGTATGTTCAATCATTGTTCCTTCTTCTTTAAGTACTTAAAGCTTTTGTTAAACAACCCACCCACCCCATGTTTTTGTATATAATAAGTCATTTTTGTCCAATGTATATTTTCAGCCTTCGGGCTGCCGACTTTTTCAATAAACCGTTAATTATTATTATTAATATTTTACACACACACACACACACACACACACACACACACACACACACACGTCAATATGCATTAAAGGGAACTTGAGTCTCTGTAAGGGCAGAAACGATCCTCCGGCTAGTTACCGCTGCTAACTCGCTCGTTTGCTGGTGCAGACGACCCTTGGAGTGGTTGGACGGAGGTGAGAACGGCAGCGACTATCTCCGCCACGAGCAGATTCAACCCAGCCGCCATACCGTCAGTATCTAGCTACCCTGCTGTCCGTCAAATTCTGGCTGTGATCTCATCATAGGTCCTGGACTCGTGGGCTGTGTTCCCAGACCTTCACCTATCAACTGCCAACTCTCTGGTCATCTACCACTACCGCATACCACGACCATCAGTTCATCACATTCCGTCGGTGCCCCGGTGTTCTCCTGCCTTTTTCAAGACGTCGCTGAGTGTGGAGTGAATGGACGCTTCCCTACCCTGAGTGTGCATCACCGCGTTCCAGAACCTTCCCCCAGGGCCACTGCCGTAGGAAATATTTGTTATTTGTTTGATTCCTTTAATTGTTGCTTCCATTAATTGTTTGACTCCCGTAATTATTTGATGTTTGTTGAGTGGTGTCAGAGTTTTGTTATATTTTTTTAGTAAAGAGATGCCAATCTCTAACGGTTGTTTGTTATTCCTCGGAAAACCATGGTCTTTGACTTTCCTATATTAAGATCCTGATTAGCCTGGTAAGGGATTTCTATCCCTAAGTCCCAGGCCTTTACAGTCTCTTTGTTTTATTATATATTTTCTTTTGCCTTTATTTTTTTCTTGAATATCATATGTCTATTTCAAGGACTCAATTTTCTTTACCGAATTAACCATGGATGATTATCCCATGTCCTTCTGGCTTCATATGACACATTAAAATTAAATATCAGTTCTTGGTATCAGCGAACCATCCTCTGACTTTCCCATCTCCTGTCTTGTATTACCAACTTCATTTATATGTCATCAAAACCTTTCCTAGTGATTGTGGGTTTACGGCATATGAAATATTAACGAGTTTTGTGTTTGTGTTTGTGAATTTCAAAATCTCATTGAAATAAATTTAAAAGTGAGTAACAAGGTGACAAGAGTTAATTATGTCAATGGAAAAAATAAGATTGTTCATATTGGTTTGGTATGAGTACACACACACACACACACACACACACACACACACACACACACACACACACACACACACACACACACACACCATAATGGTTGCCCCTCGTGTAACGAGGATAACCGGTCTTAAGGCCACCAAGGCGTGAATTTGTTTAAGGTGTAGAAGCTGTCGCCAATGCAACAACCACACCCTGAGTTAACGAGTTGTATCACCCAGTATCAAGGAATAGTCCTGAGAAGACCGGACAACTCTCGAATGGATTACCCGGGTCGTTATGACCAGGTTAACGGTTCATCTCCTGGGTAGACAGAGGCAAATGGCGTAAGCAGTGGTTCTCAACCTTGTTTGCCCATGCACCCCTTTCACCATATGTCAGAATGTCATTCCGCTCCTCCAAGATTGTCTGCCTCAAAAGTGCATTCCAAATAATATGCATATAATACTGAAAATCCTTTATTTTTCCATATTAGTATCAGTTTCCCCCCTGAAAACCTGAGGGGGAAATTCCTAGTTGAGAACCCTGACGTAAAGACTTGCCCATGTTTTCACCCTGCCGGGGATAAGGCGCCACACACACACACACACACACACACACACACACACACACACACACACAAAGCTAACTTAACACACATCCTTGACCTGGCGCTCCTCTCGGAGCAGCCAGGTTAACTGTTATGTTGGCCCATTCCAACTCCCTCCCCTGAACCCTTCTCCCCACCGGAATATCAACATGTTCTCGCCAGAAGTTACTATTTCATTTAGGAAAGGGATTGAACCAGTGTTAAACAGAGGTGAACAGTGGTGAACAGTGCTTAGGTCAGTGAGAACAACTCAACAGTAACAGTGGTACCCAAGTTGACCTTCACACAGTGAGGCCCCAGGTACCCAGTGATAACGGCCGGCCCAACACCCAGTGATGTGTTAATCCGTCTACGATAGGAAGGCCTGGAACCACACCTCACTCATATAACACTATCTGTGAGGGAATTACTACACCACGTGAGGCCCCTCACCATATGTGAAGGAGTTACTACACCACGTGAGGCCCCTCATAACACCATCTGTGAGGGTACTACACCACGTGGGGCCCCTCATAACACCATGTGAGGGATTACTACACGTGAGGCCCCTCATAACACCATCTGTGAGGGAATTACTACACCACGTGAGAGCCCCTCATAACACCATCTGTGGGGAATTACTACACCACGTGAGGCCCTCACACCATCTGTGAGGGTACTACACCACGTGGGCCCCTCATAACACCATCTGTGAGGGATTACTACACCACGTGAGGGCCCCTCATAACAACATCTGTGAGGGAACTACACCACGTGAGGTCCCCCCTAACACCATCTGGGAGGGAGTTACTACACTACGTTTTTGCTGTTCAACACCTACATTAATCTGTATGTTCACTGTATGTTCCTTTACCTTTCTCTAATGAAGGCTTTTGTTAAACCACCAATGTATGTAATAAGTCATTTGTGTCCAATGTATATTTTCAGCCTTCGGGCTGCAGAACTTTTTCAATAAACCGTCAATTATTATTATTATTATTATTATTAACACAAGCTGCATCCATCAATCTACATAATTGTATAGAAGTCTGTGGGCTGTAAGTCAGGATTTGACTCCTGGCGAGGCCGTACAAAAGAATTTTTTTGGGGTGATACAATACCTTTAAGATAAGAACATACAGACATACATGCACACAGACAGACAGTCAGAGATAAAATCAGCCCCAAATAATTACGAAACCTCAAGAGGTTACTGGTCAGGCAGGTGAGAGAAACAAATCAACCACTTGTCAGAGGCCAAGATCTTTAACGACTTCACCTTGATTTACCTTGTATTATAACCTTACTTAGAGGCTAATATCTACGTTAACCTCAATACCTGACCTTTATATACCATTCATTATTTTCTTCTTCCATTCATCTTTTATTTGACTTATTTTCGGACATTCTACTGTACTGTATATTGTTTGGGTTACGATTTTAGTATCGCGAGTGTGACCTTATTTTGAAGTGACTAGTTTACCTATATGCCTTCCTGACCTGACTTGACGTTCATAGACTAAAGACACTTCTCTCTTCCATCTTCTTGGTTTATTTTTTTTTATATATCTGATTACATTAATTTATTTTATTTTCGTTGCGTGATTCCCATTTTGATTGTCTTTTATTTTAGGGGTATACCAATTTTTGGTCGATTTTTTTTTAATACTTTCTTTGTGGAGATTTTCAGTTTTTACAAAAATTTTCTTATATTTGGTAATGATGCATTTTATTTGCAATCTCTCTCTCCCCCCCCCCTCTCTCTCTCTCTCTCTCTCCCTTAGGTTTCTTCCCTCATCTGTTATTCAGTCTGCCTTTGTTCCTATTTTTCTCGATAGTAACAATACACACATTGATCACTGACCCCCCCCCCCCCCCCCCCCCCCCTCCTCCTCTCTCTCTCCTTGCACTATTCTCGTAAATTCTACCTCTATACTCTTACATCTTTTATCTTTCATATTGTATATTATTATTATTATTATTATTATTATTATTATTATTATTATTATTATTAATATTATTATTATTAATTTTATTATTATTATTATTATTATTATTATTATTATTATTATTATTATCTCTTAGTTCTGTCTGTTATTTCGTATCTCTAATTTACCTCTAGTTTACCAGTGTTTCTGTTACCATTACTGAAGCTCTTCTCTTTTATACGCGTTTGTCTAATTACTTTTTTCCAATTTTAATTTCTTCAATTCCATTTTTCTATTTCATTCACTTTCACACATTTTACTGTACCCCTACTACTATGTCCTTCATCCCCAGGAAAGTTATACTGATACATACACACATACAGTATATATATTCGTACAAACACATATACAGTAAATACAGTATATTCGTACATACACATATTCAGTACATACATTCGTACTGTACATTACATATATTCGAACATACACATACAGTACATATACTCGTGCATACACATATACATACAGGTATTTATTTCATTATTGATCCATGTACACATCTGTATCTTCTCATCCTCTTTCTTTTTTTTATCTCTCATCCGGTCTGTTGTGTTTATGTGTATGTGCGTGTGTGTGTGTGTGTGTGTGTGTGTGTGTGTGTGTGTGTGTGTGTGTGTGTAACGAATAGTAGCCGCAAGTGTCTTCTACTACTACCACCACCATTAACACTACTACTACTACTACTACTGCTACTACTACTACTTTTTTTCGAACGTGGCTTCAGCCTCCCCTAATTACCACACCTTCGCCACCATTTTATTACTTTAAAATTAACTATCCCAATACATAAGTAGCTACCCTAGCTGTGTTGAGCTAGTTAAGTCGCAGATCTATGCGGCATTCAGTGACTGTTGCCTCATAGTCAATATTTGCAACTGTTGTCGGCTGTGGGGCGGATGCCTGTTCCCCTGAGGCAGAGCAAAGCAGACCTAAGGAGAGAGAAATGTTAAATAGGCCTCCAACCTCCCCTTATAGCAACACCTTCGCCACCATTTTATTACCTTAACACTAAATATCCTAATACAAAAGTAACTACACTAGCTGAGTTAGTTAAGCAACAGATGTATGCGGCATTCAGTGACTGTTGTTTCATGGCCAATATCTGCGACCGTTGTTGGCTTTTGGGCCAAAAGTTTCACTCCTTTGAGGCAAATCAATTCAGACTTAATCATAGAGAAGGACAGTCTACATCACAACCGGGCTGCAATGTAGCTTCTGGGCTGCTGCTTCTGTTCAGATAAAACCTCCACCAGAATTGCGCAGAAGCATCTTGCACTTGGGCCCATCCCGCCAAAGGTTGTCAACACCAGAGGAGTGAAGCTGCCTTAATCAACATTCTGAATTCTCTTTGTTTACGTCCTGTTCTTGTCATTCTCGTTCCTCTTGCGTGCAGTTTCGATAGATAGGTTACGGTGATATGCCGCCATGGGGTCGAATATCTTATGTCAAAGAAGGCTCTCTGTCTACGTGTCCAAAATCCTCAAGCAACTGACGCCCATACGGGCTTCTGTTGATGTGTGGGAAGTCCTGTGATGGAGATTTCCATCGTCAGTTTATTCACTGTGAGATCCCTTACTTCGTCATGCCTCATGCATATGAAGCCCCCTTCTGCACACCATGGCGTGGTTAATGTCTTAGGATGAGCCACACACGCATTGGGTGGCAACCTTCTCCTGGCATCTGCAAATTCTTGTTTGTTAAGGCTGAAGCCCTTTTTCATTATCTGCAACGTAGTTAGCCAGTTCGAGGCGCCCACCTCCTGCACTATAGCTACGTTTTTTTTCAAGTTCTCTGACAATTGCTGCATCAGTTTTTGAAGTTTATCACTTTAGGTGTGCTGCCGTTCTGTCGTAATGGACCGTCGAATCTTGTTTAATTCGTTTGAATGCACCTCACTTGCTGCATTCTTAACTATGTGCTCAACACTACTACTACTACTACTAGTACTACTACCTTCGCCGCCGCCGCCGCCGCCGCCGTCACTGCCGCCGTCACCACCACCACCACCTATCACGATCACTTCCTGGTAGTGTCAAGGACTTGGTTAAGCTATAGATCTTTTCAGTTAAGTCTGAGAATATGTTCTATAAATATATGTTCATTAAGACTCGCTTGCCTGTCTTAAGTCCAAAGCACGAGATATCCTGTTTTCAGTTCTCCAAGACGAATATTGCTTAAATAGGTCGAGTGTTGCTTGAATAGGTCGAATATTGTTTGTGTAGATAGACTATTGTTTGTATAGGTTGAGTGTTGTTTGTTTAGGTCGAAAATTAAATGTTTAGTTCGAATATTGCCTGTATAGGTTGAGTGTTGCTTGTTTACGTTGGATGTTGCGTTGTTAGGTCGAGTGTTACTTGTAAAGTTCGACAGTTGCTTGTATAGGTCGACAGTCGTTTGTTTATGTCGATAATCGTGGCCTAACGCTGTTGTTTATGCAGGTTGAATGATATGTTTACATCAGTACAATGTTAAGTTTACGCCTATTCCCCTCATCTATGAACTACACATCACTACACGGAAGACGCCCTTGTACACCTGTAATATACACGTGTATTATGCACATGTGCCATACATCTCAATACACCTGCATTATACACCTGTGCTATACACCTGTACCATACATCTCTATATATCTATACTTTACACCTGTATCATACACCTGTACCATACATCTCTATATATCTGTACTTTACACCTGTATCATACACCAGTACTATATACCTATATTATACGCCTGTACTATGCAACATCAACAAATTAAATAACTAACCAATGTCGCTTATTGTACGTCAAGTTCTCTTAAGTGTTTCTTCTTATCATCACTAATTTAAGATGTTGGGTTTTTCTGGTCATGGAGTCAAATGCAGAAGGTGTTAGAGGGATTTACCTGCTTCCTTGAATATTGGCGGACATATTGTTATTGTTTAACAGTAAAGACGCGTGTTTGCCTTACTCATGCTTGTGCTTATAAACAGGTATGTCTGTGTGATGAGTGTGTGGGGGCAAGTGTGTGTGTGTGGGGGTGAGTGTGTATGTACGTGTGTGTATTTATGTATGTGTGTGTTTGGCGACCTGTGGTGTAATGGTCAGCATGCTCGCCTCGCAAGAGAGCGGACCCAGTGATCCTTGGACAGGGTGAAACTATGGTCCTAGGGCCGACCATAATAGTTACACGAGGGGCAACCATTATGTGTGTTGGGGGGTAGGGGAAAGTGAATGTGAATGTACTGTACGTGTGTGTATGCATGTGTGTGTGGGGGGATAGTGGGTAAGTGACTGTTAATGTGCTGTATGTGTGTGTACAGTATGTTCACAATATAATCGAATGGAGATGTCATCCACAACAGTCAGCTGGAGGTAGCAAAGGATTGTCTACATGATTCTGGTCTGTTAACCAAAGCTGTTATTTCAGAACGTGAATCTGATTAATGGGCCCAGGGCTTGAAGCACTGCTGGAAGAGGAGGAATATTCAGTAGTGGCCGTGACAGTATGTTGTCGACCAAAGAGATATCAACCTAGACAAAATGATTAAACAGATAATCAAATGAATAAGCATGAACTTCAAAGAAATAAACCCGAAACGTAATGAAAGAGAAAAATTAATAAATTTGATAAGAAGGCGAAAATTAACTTCACGATCGAACAAAATAAATCACTATAATATGGATGAATAATGACGAAGAAGAGTGAAAAAGAGATAGAAATATACAAGAAAAATAAGAAATGCAAAATTAAACAAAGGTAATTGATAATTACAACGAAGAGTACAAAAAATTTAATTAAATAACCTATATATGTATATATATATATATATATATATATATATATATATATATATATATATATATATATATATATATATATATATATATATATATATATATATAAAAATATATATATATATATATATATATATACATATATATGTAAAACAAAGAAGTATGTGTGTTCGTGTGTGTGTGTGTGTGTGTCCGCACGAGAATCTCGGAAACTACTTTACCGATCTGTAGTGATGATGGATGGTGTTATATGTAGTGATGATGGATGATGTTATATGTAGTGATGATGGATGATGATGTTATATGTAGTGACGATGGATGATGTTATATGTAGTAATGATAGATGTTGTTATATGTAGTGATGATGGATGGTGCTATATGTAGTGATGATGGATGATGTTATATGTAGTGATGATGGTTGTTGTTATATGTAGTGATGATGAATGATGTTATATGTAGTGATGATGAATGATGTTATATGTAGTGATGATGGGTGGTGTTATATGTAGTGATGATTAGACAATAAAATAATAACAGTTTATTGCGAAAAAAATTTACTTTGCTGTACCGTTTAGTGAAAAACATGGTGGATCTTACATACACCGTTCATGAACTATTGATGGAAGAATAAGTTTTGGGGACTGAACAGTGAGACAATGAGGAGCCTCCCGGAGGGTGGCGTCCTACCGTGGCCTAGCGGATGAGCCGCCCGGAGGGCGGCGATTCTGCTAGTATTAAATAAAATACAAAATTATGAGAAAAAAATTACCTCAACGGTCCATGGTTCACAAAGTTGACTCGATACAATCACCCATTTCTAACCAACTTATTAACCCACAAATATTATTATGCAGAATAAACCAGCAAAATATCATTGAGACTCTAGCTAGCTTACCAGTTGCGTCGATAATATGACGAATGGACGATATCTTTGAGAATTTTCTTCCAGCGATTAGTACACGTCTTGGGATAAGGTGAGTCACGTGAGATCAATATTTGATAGGCAATTTTTTTAAAGATTTTTAAGGATTTTATTTCCCGTTTATTACAGTTCATGGTTAATTTATCATTCATGGGTGATAAAATAACAACAGGATGATGAAGCAGGATGATAATAACGACATGATAATAACGGCATGCTAAAAAAAACTGGATGATGATAATTTTAGCAGAGAGAGAGAGAGAGAGAGAGAGAGAGAGAGAGATGAGGCATAAGAAGTAAAAGAGGTAATAAACTGGGGAAGCAGGTGATGATAAAAATTGGGAGAGACATGAGGGTAATGCATTAGTAGGAACGAAGGAGATGATAAATTAAGAGATAAAACAAGAGGTAATGAATTGGATGACGCACAGGGAGATGGAAGGAGACGTGAGGAGTGATGGATGAAGGAGGAAAGGAGAAGGAGGAGAGACAGGAGGGTGAGGAAGAGGAGAAGGAGAGGGAGAGGTGGTGGTGAGGGAGGAAGAAGGAAGTACGGGGCAAGAGAATGAAGAGGAGAAGGGGGAGAGGATGAGGAGAAGGAGGTGGACTACATATGAGGGAGGAAGGGAAGGACAGGGAAGGAGGATGAAGAGGAGAATAGGGAGAGGATGAGGAGAAATAGGTGGAGTACAGGTGAGGGAGGAAGAAGGAATGACGGGAGAAGTGGAGGGGAGGGAGGAAGCGGGGAGGAGGAGGAGGAGAAGGAGGTGGAGTACAGGTAAGGGAGGAAGAAGGAGGGGGAGCAGGAGGGCGGCCGCCAGGGGGAACCCAATTTACCAGTCTGGAGGCAAATGACTGCTTGTCTACCTGAGGTGACGTCACTACCCGCCCTCTCTCTCTCTCTCCCTCTCTCTCTCTCTCTCACCACAAGTCACTTGCCATTTTTTTATCTCTCCAAGACAAAATAAATACAAACACGAATCCAGTAAATTAGATTAACCTTCAAAATATTTTAATCCCATAAGACTGGTTTACCTTAAGAGGGTAAAGAAGTAACTACCCCAAAAAACAGGTACAGAGTATTAGGGGCCAGTGACTCTTGCCTCGGGTGGGCAGGAGGTATCTGCACGAGGCATGTTTGTATAAGATATAACTTACTGTACCAAATGTTCTCTTTCAGTCATTATCACTTTTTTAGTACTGGTTATCTCAGGTGAGCTATAAGGAGTGTATGAAGGATGTCTTGTAAAGGATTCTCGTTGGAGTTCCTTATGAATAGTTAGAATCCTTCCTGGAGGTATGTGTGTCCTCTTAAACGGTGTTGGTAAGACCGGATTCTCACCGGAATGTCTTTGCTTTTTTTTTTTTTTTAAGTGTTGACCGGTTCATGTACTGCCTCTTGAGTTAGGAATTTGTTTTTGTGTTTTTCTTTAAGATAACCTGTGTATATGTATGTATGTATGTATGTATGTATGTATGTATGTTTGTATTTATGTATATATGTATTTAAAGAGAAATCTCATTGGAATTTTTGAGATAACTAAATGTGTAATTATGTATATTAACTGTATCCTGATACTGATGATTCTAATTGACTCTCCCTTGAAGAATTATAATGTGTTATTGTGTCTCCATAATGTGGTTTAATGTTGAAGATCCTCGGTGCAATAACCTTAAAATATTCCCTTAAAATGTTACCTTAAGATATTATCTTAAAACAATGCCTTACATATTTCATTAAGATATATTATTAAAACATTGCTCTCAAACTTGCTTGTATGTGTCACTTGTCAATGTGTATTTATGTGTGTTATTCCAGGGATTACTTTAAACTGAGTGAATATGTGTCACTGTGTCAGAGGGTGCCGGTAGCAGGTTACTCTTAGCAAGGGTCACTCACCTGTGTCTGTATGTGTCACTGTGTCAGAGGGTGCCGGTAGCAGGTTACTCTTAGCAAGGGTTCCTCACCTGTGTCTGTATGTGTCACTGTGTCAGAGGGTGCGGTAGCAGGTTACTCTTAGCAGGGTCACTCACCTCAGTCTGTATGTGTCACTGTCAGAGGGTGCCGGTAGCAGGTTACTCTTAGCAAGGGTCCTCACCTGTGTCTGTATGTGTCACTGTGTCAGAGGTGCCGGTAGCAGGTTACTCTTAGCAAGGGTCACTCACCTGTGTCTGTATGTCCTGTCAGAGGTGCCGGTAGCAGGTTACTCTTAGCAAGATCACTCACCTGTGTCTCTGTATCACTGCTCAGCAGGGTGGATCCTGTGTCTGTATGTGTCACTGTGTCAGAGGGTGCCGGTAGCAGGTTAATCTTAGCAAGGATCATTCACCTGTGTCTTTGTATGTGTCACTGTGTCAGAGGGTGCCGGTAGCAGGTTAATCTTAGCAAGGATCATTCACCTGTGTCTTTGTATGTGTCTTTGAGTGGCCAGCCATTGCCAAGTCTACCCACAGTCTCCGTACTTCCCCAAACTTGCCGTGTTGGTCATTGAACTTTTTTTTACTTGTGTTCATTTCCTACCTTCTGTGTGTACAGGACTTTTATCGTGATCAGACTATGAAGTTGGACTCGACTACCATGAAATCAGACCTGTTCAGGCGAGACTTGTTGTTCAGACGAGACATTGTTCAGACGAGACTTGTTGTTCAGACGAGACGTGTTGCTCAAACAAGACTTGTTCTTCAGACGAGACTTGTTCAGACGAGACCTGTTGTTCAGACGAGACTTTTTGCAGACGAGATTTGATCATCAGATTAGCCCGTTCCCAACCCGCCACCCTACCCCGCCCCACAACTATGGACCCTAACGAACAACCACTTTATATTTAACTCTATAACGACAAACTATCAAATTATTGAAACAAAACCAAGAGAAAATCTGTCTCTCCTTCCTCCTCCTCCCATTCCCTTACCCTCCTCCTCCATCCTTCCTACCAACGCCCTCCGCCCCGCCCCCATTCCTCCCACTAACTCCCTCCTCATTCCCCTCTTGTCTTACCTCCCTCCCACTCATTCCTCTCTCGTCTCACTCTTCCGGACTCACCCCGCCAGACTGTGCCGGCGGAGACGACTGCAGGTGTAGAACACAACTCATCCAGAACCTGCAAAGACGACTCTAACTTGTGCGTGCGTGTGAAGGAGGAAGAGGGAGGAGGAAGAGGAGGAGGGGAGGAAGGGGGGGATACAGGGGAGAGGAGGAGTCAAACCTCTTAGAGTTGGTTGGAATGTACCTAACAGCGACCAGGAGGCACAAGTAACCTGCTTCTGATCATATGTGCAGACTCATTTACCTGTGTTGGTATACGTTCCATTCATGTGGGTGTTCCCTATGTCTCAGTCTGGCTGATAATGAGGACGGTTGTTTAAAGCGGTGGGTGTTGTTCCGCCAGCCGAATGCACGGAACCATGAAGTCTTATAGGTATTTTTTGTTCTTGTCTGTCTGTCTTTTATTTGTAAGTGCGTTTTTTTTCTGGCAGTCTGTCTTGCGTCTATTTATTTGCCTGTGTGTCTCTTTGCTTGTCTGTCTGTGCCTGCCAGTGACTTTGCGTATATGTCTACACGTCTGTCTGTTTGGTTCTGTCTGTCTGTCTGTCCGTGTATCTAAGTGCCTCGCTGTCTGCCTGTCCATCTGTTTTTTTCATTTGGCTGTCTGTCCTCAGCGTTCCGTCACACAACCTACAGTAACAACCCACTGTAACAACCCACAGTAACAACCATAATAATAATCTACTGTAACAACCCACAGAAACAACCCATAATAATAACCTACAGTAACAACCCACAGTAACAACCCATAATAATAACCTACTGTAACAACCCGCAGTAACATCCCACAGTAACAACCCATAATAATAACCTACAGTAACAACCCACAGTAACAACCCATAATAATAACCTACAGTAACAACCCACAGTAACAACCCATAATAATAACCTACAGTAACAACTCAGAGTAACAACCAATAATAATAACCTACAATAACAACCCGCAGCAACAACTGATAATAATAACCTACTGTAACAACCCACAGGAACAACCCACAGTAACAACCCATAATAATAACTCATAACAACCCACAGAACAACCATAATAATAACTACAACAACCCAGTAACAACCCATAATAATAACCTAAAATAACTCAGAGCAACCAATAATAACTACAATAACAACCTGCAACAACTGATAATAATAACCCAGTAACAACCTACAGTAACAACCCACAGTAACACCCTCATAATAATACCTACTTAACAACCCACAGTAACAACCTAGAATAATAACCTGCAATAAACCCACAGTAACAATCCATATAATAACCTACAGTAACAACCCACAGTAACAACCCACAGTAGCAACCCATAATAATACCTACAGAATCCACAGTAACAACCCATAATAATAACCTAGAACACCTATAACAACCCACAGTAACAACCCATAATAATAACCCACAGTAAACAGAACAACCCATAATAATAATCATCGTAACAACCGCAGAACATCCCACAGTAACAACCCACAATAATAATCATGTAACAACCCATAACAACCCAGAATAATAACCTACAGAAACAACCCACAGTAACAACCCATAATAATAACCCACTGCAAACAACCCACAGTAACCCATAATAATCCGAACAACAAGTAAACCCATAATAATAACCCATGTAACAACCCACAGTAACAACCCATAATAATAACCTTCAACAACCCACAGTAACAACCCATAATAACAACCAAAACAACCCACAGTAACAACCCATAATAATAACCTACTGTAACAACCCTCAGTAACAACTCATAATAATAACCCACTGCAACAACCCACAGTAACAACCCATAATAACTCATCAACAACCCTCAGTAACAACCCATAATAATAACCACTGCAAACCCACAGTAACAAACTCATAATTAACCTACTGTAACAACCCTCAGTAACAACCCATAATAATAACCTACTGTAACAACCTCAGTAACAACCCATAATAATAACCACTGTAACAACCCACAACCCAATAATAACCTACTGTAACAACCCACAAGTAACCCACAATATCAACCCATAATAACCTAACAACAACCCACAGTAACAACCCATAATAATAATCTAATGTAACACCCACAGTAACAACCCATAATAATAACCCACAGTAACAACCCACAGTAACAACCCATAATAATAACCTACTGTAACAACCCGCAGTAACATCCCACAGTAACAACCCATAATAATAACCTACAGTAACAACCCACAGTAACAACCCAGAATAATAACCTACAGAAACAACCCACAGTAACAACCCATAATAATAACCCACTGCAACAACCCACAGTAACAACCCATAATAATAACCTGCTGTAACAACCCACAGTAACAACCCATAATAATAACCTACTGTAACAACCCACAGTAACAACCCATAATAATAACCTACTGTAACAACCCACAGTAACAACCCATAATAATAACCAACTGTAACAACCCACAGTAACAACCCATAATAATAACCTACTGTAACAACCCTCAGTAACAACTCATAATAATAACCCACTGCAACAACCCACAGTAACAACCCATAATAATAACCTACTGTAACAACCCTCAGTAACAACCCATAATAATAACCCACTACAACAACCCACAGTAACAACCCATAATAATAACCTACAGTAAAAACCCACAATAATAACCCATAATAATAACCTACTGTAACAACCCACAGTAGCAACCCATAATAATAACCTACTGTAACAACCCACAGTAACAACACACAATATCAACCCATAATAATAACCTACTGTAACAACCCACAGTAACAACCCATAATAATAACCTACTGTAACAACCCACAGTAACAACCCATAATAATAACCTACTGTAACAACCTCCTCAGTAACAACCTTAATAATAACTCAAATGTAACAACCCACAGTAACAACCCATAATAATAACCTACTGTAAACAACCCACAGTAACAACCCATGCAATATCAACCCATAGTTACAACCCTACTGTAACAACCCACAGTAACAACCCATAATAATAACCTACTGTAACAACCCACAGTAACAACCCATAATAATAACCCACTGCAACAACCCACAGTAACAACCCATAATAGTAACCTACTGTAACAACCCACAGTAACAACCCATAATAATAACCTACAGAAACAACCCACAATATCAACCCATAATAATAACCTACTGTAACAACCCACAGTAATAACCCATAATAATAACCTACTGTAACAACCCACAGTAACAACCCATAATAATAACCTACTGTAACAACCTACAGTAACAACCCATATTACAACCTACTGTAACAACCCCTAGTAACAACCCATAATAATAACCTGTACCAACAACCCACAGTAACAACCCATAATAATAACCTACAGTAAAACCCACAATAATAACCTATAATAATAACCTACAGTAACAACCCACAATATCAACCCATAATAATAACCTACTGTAACAACCCACAGTAACAACCCATAATAATAACCCACTGCAACAACCCACAGTAACAACCCATAATAATAACCTACTGTAACAACCCACAGTAACAACCCATAATAATAACCTACAGAAACAACCCACAATATCAACCCATAATAATAACCTACTGTAACAACCCACAGTAACAACCCATAATAATAACCTACTGTAACAACCCACAGTAACAACCCATAATAATAACCTACTGTAACAACCTTCAGTAACAACCCATAATAATAACCCACTGCAACAACCCACAGTAACAACCCATAATAATAACCTACTGTAACAACCCTCAGTAACAACCCATAATAATAACCCACTGCAACAACCCACAGTAACAACCCATAATAATAACCTACTGTAAAAACCCACAATAATAACCCATAATAATAACCTACAGAAACAACCCACAATATCAACCCATAATAATAACCTACTGTAACAACCCACAGTAACAACCCATAATAATAACCCATTGCAACAACCCACAGTAACAACCCATAATAATAACCTACTGTAACAACCCACAGTAACAACCCATAATAATAACCTACTGTAACAACCCACAGTAACAACCCATAATAATAACCTACTGCAACAACCCACAGTAACAACCCATAATAATAACCTACTGTAACAACCCACAGTAACAACCCATAATAATAACCTACCAAACAACCCACAGTAACAACCCATAATAATAACCCATGCAAAACCCACAGTAACAACCCATAATAATAACCTACTGTAACAACCCACAGTAACAACGAATAATAATAACCTACTGTAACAACCCACAGCAACAACCCATAATAATAACCTGTAACACCCACAGTAACAACCCATAATAACCTACAGTAACAACCCACAGTAACAACCCATAATAATAACCTGCAACAACCCACAGTAACAACCAATAATAATATTACAATAACAACCCACAGCTTAACTGATAATAATAACCTACAGTAACAACCCACATAACGTAACAACCCACAGTAACAACCCACTGTAACAACCCATTAATAACCTCAGTAACTTACAGTAACAACCCACAGTAACAACCCATAATAATAACCTACAGTAAAAACCCACAGTAACAACCCACTGTAACAACCCATAATAATAAACTGTAACAACCCGATAACAACCCCACAGTAACAACCACCAATAATAACCTGTTAACAACCCACAGTAACAACCCATAATAATAACCAACTGTAACAACCCACAGTAACAACTCCAGTAACAACCCATCATAATAACCTGCTGTAACAACCAAAGTAACAACCCATAATAATAATCTGCAACAACCCACAGTAACAACCCATAATAATAACCTACAGTAACAACCCCACGATAACAACCCACAGTAACAACCCATAATAACATACAATGTAACAACCCACAACAACCCATAATAATAACCTACAGTAACAACAACCCACAGTAACAACATAATAATAAACTACTGTAACAACCCACAGTAACAACCACAGTAACAACCCATAATAATAAACTACTGTAACAACACAGTAATAACCATAATAATAACCAACTGTAACAACCCACGATACAACCCACAGTAACAACCCATAATAACCTATTGTAACAACCCACAGTAACAACCCATAATAATAACCAACTGTAACAACCACAGTAACAACTCACAGTAACAACCCATCATAATAACCTTACAGTAACAACCCACAGTAACAACCCATAATAATAATCTACTGTAACACCACAACAACCCATAATAATAAACTACTGTAACAACCCACAGTAACAACCCACAGTAACAACCCATAATAATAACCTGCTAACAACCCACAGTAACACCAAAATAATAACCTGCAACCCACACTAACAACATAATAACCTACTGTAACAACCCACAGTAACAACCCACAGTAACAACCCATCATAATAACGCAACAACAACCCACAGTAACAACCCATAATAATAATCTAATGTAACAACCCACAGTAACAACCCACAGTAACAACCCATCATAACCAACTGTAACAACAACAACCACAGTAACAACCAACAGTAACAACCCATAATAATAACGAATGTAACAACCCACCATAACAACCCACAGTAACAACCCATCATAATAACGAATGTAACAACCCACAATAACAACCCACAGTAACAACCCACAGTTACAACCCACAGTAACAACCCATCATAATAACCTGCTGTAACAACCCACAGTAACAACCCATAATAATAACGAATGTAACAACCCCACAACTAACAACCCACAGTAACAACCTACAGTAACAACCCATCATAATAACCTGCTGTAACAACCCACAGTAACAACCCACAATAATAATCTAATGTAACCCCACAGTAACACATAATAATAACCCACAGTAACAACTCACAGTAACAACCCATCATAATAACCTGCAACAACCCAAGGTAACAACCCATAATAATAATCTACTGTAACAACCCACAGTAACAACCCAAATAATAACCTACAGTAACAACCCACGATAACAACCAGTAACAACCCATAATAATAACCTATTGTAACAACCCACAGTAACAACCAACAATAATAACCTACAGTAACAACCCACAGTAACAACCCATAATAATAAACTACTGTAACAACCCACAGTAACAACCCACAGTAACAACCATAATAATAAACTACTGTAACAACCCACAGTAATAACCCATAATAATAACCAACTGTAACAACCCACGATAACAACCCACAGTAACAACCCATAATAATAACCTATTGTAACAACCCACAGTAACAACCCATAATAATAACCAACTGTAACAACCCACAGTAACAACTCACAGTAACAACCCATCAATAACCTGCTGTAACACCCACAGTAACAACCCTAATAATAATCCTGTAACACCCCACAGTAACAACCCATAATAATAAACTACTGTAACAACCCCAGTAACAACCCACAGTAATAACCCATAATAATAACCTACTGTAACAACCCACAGTAACAACCCAAAATAATAACCTGCTGTAACAACCCACACTAACAACCCATAATAATAACCTACTGTAACAACCCACAGTAACAACCCACAGTAACAACCCATCATAATAACCTTGTAACAACAACCCACAGTAACAACCCATAATAATAATCTAATGTAACAACCCACAGTAACAACCCACAGTAACAACCCATCATAATAACCTGCTGTAACAACCCACAGTAACAACCAACAGTAACAACCCATAATAATAACGAATGTAACAACCCACAATAACAACCCACAGTAACAACCCATCATAACACAGAATGTAACAAACCCACAATAACAACCCACAGTAACAACCCACAGTTACAACCCACAGTAACAACCCATCATAATAACCTGCTGACACCACAGTAACAACCCATAATAATAACGAATGTAACAACCCACAATAACAACCCACAGTAACAACCTACAGTAACAACCCATCATAATAACCCTGCTGTAACAACCCACAGTAACAACCCATAATAATAATCTAATGTAACACCCACAGTAACAACCACATAATAACACCCACAGTAACAACCCACAGTAACAACCCACAGTAACAACCCATAATAATAACCTACTGTAACAACCCACAGTAACAACCCATAATAATAATCTACAGTAACAACCCATAGTAACAACCCTTATAATAACCTACTGTAACAACCTACAGTAACAACCCACAGTAACAACTTATGAAACGATATATTGTAGAATTTTGAGTAGTAAAACTGGTATCTGCAGTAATCAATATTAAGACTGATTGGTTGAAGGAATCTGATGTGGTTTATGTAGTGTCATATAGTACAGGTCATTCCTGTTTATGTAGTGTCATGTCGTACAGGTCATTCTTGTTTTTGTAGTGTTATGTAGTACATTTCGTTAGTATCTATGTAGGTCGTCGTCGGTAGAGTGTAGTAAAGGTCGTTAGTATCTATGTAGGTCGTCGTCGGTTTTCGTGGTAGCCGGGCTGACCGACCATCAGGGACGGGTGGACGGGAGCCATGAAGGACGACTATGGTCAAGCTGCCTGGAATGTTGAACTCGTTCGCCCTCAGCTGTTCCTACGAGTTGGGTAGCCATGGTATCCTGATATATATTCATATACTGTTCATATGTTCACACACACACATGCGCATGCACACACACACACACACACACACACACACACACACACACACACACACATACACACACACACACACACACACACACTTAACTGAATATACTTAAACAGATAAACCGGAAACATAGCTCACAGTGCACAGCCTATGGAGACGTGGAAGAGTGGCAGCAAAGGACTTACAGGAGGTCGTTCGGAATTTTAATATTGATATGTGTTTCAACCTTAGAGTCTTTCTCAGAAGGTCGAAACACGTGTCGAGAATATAATTCCCGATGTCTGCTTGTGTTTCCTTTGCTGCCACACCCCCATCCGCACAGAGGAGTCATATTCACTTTGGTATGTTGTTGTGGTGATCATCATGAAATATTTGTCTGTAACATTTCATAACCTATTCGTGGATGAGGAAAGTCGGGTTGTTTGAGAGTTCGTAGTGTGCACGTGCAAATAAACATAGGAGAAAGTGTAGAAAAATATGCCGTCCCCCCTTGCTCGTGGCGGGTTATAAATATACTTCTGTTTGTTTCTTAGGCAAAATTTACCGTTGGGACAATATAATTTGTTGTTGTAAAGCAAACAAACATTACAAAATAGACACTTAAAGACAACAATGAATTACAATCGTCAGTGGGATGGTGTTCAAGAGGGCCTCAGTCTCTGCCCAAAATTGTGTATTATTTACATATTGATTTATCAATCATAACGATATGTAGAAGTTGCTATAACTACCCCGAAGTAACTCTCTATATGCATATATTCCATAATTTTCACTTTCACTTAACTGAAGACAAAAATACCACAAACTTTAACTAGGTCGAAATATTTTTTTATTATATTTTTATTGTACTGTCTACATAGACAACCTAACACACGTTTTCAAGTAGAAGAAAAAACTAGCACTACACCTTTACCTTCCTCAAATCCGCCTCTGACCTTCCCTGCTCACCACACCAAACGCTCAGGGCCAACACACACACACACACACACACACACACACACACACACACACACACACACACACACACACACACACACACACACACACAAAACCTCTTCTTCCTTGAAACTTAATAGGACGAATTACTGCAGTAGCATCTCTTGGGGGACCACCTGAAAATTAGACACCGTACCGATAGGTTAGGTTAGGTTAAGTTACGCTAGTTTAGTTAATTATTCTTAAGATAATAGAAACTAAGATGACTACACTTGAAGTAATTTTTCTATTTAAAAAAAAAAGTATTCAAGAAACAGATGACCCAATAGCTTGCACAGCAGTAGATGAACCAACACTTCCACAGCAGTTGATGAAAAAACACTTCCACAACAGTAGATGAACCACCAGCACTTCCACAGATGTAGATGAACCAACAACGTCCACAGCAGTAGATAAAGCAACACTTCCACAGCAGCAGATGAACCAACACTTCCACAGCAGCCGATGAACCAACACTTCCACAGCAGTAGATGAACCAACCTTTCTACAGCAGTAGATGAACCAACACTTCACTGCAGTAGATGAACCAACAACTTTCACAGCAATGAATGAACCAACAACGTCCACAGCAGCAGATGAACCAACACTTCCACAGCAGTAGATGAACCAACACTTCTACAGCAGCAGATGAATACCAACACTTCCACTGCAGTAGATGAACCAACAACTTTCACAGCAGCAGATGAACAAACAATTTCCACAAAAGTAGATGAACTACCAACACTTCTACAAGTAGATGAACCAGCACTTCCACAGCAGTAGATGAACCATCAACTTCCACAGCAGCTAATGAACCGTCACTTCCACAGCAGCAGATTAAAAACCCACTTCCACAGCAACAGATGAAGCAACAATTTCCACATCAGTATATGATTCAACACTTCCACTGCAGCAGATGAACCAAAACTTACACATCAGTAGATTAAAAACCCACTTCCACAGCAGTAGACGAACCATCAACTTTCACAGCAGCTGATGAATCATCACTTCCACAACAGTAGTTGAACCAACACTTCCACAGCAGCAGATGAACCAACAATCCAAAACAGCAGATAAACCAACGCTTCCACAGGGGTAGCCAAAACCAACAACTTCCTCAGGATCAGATGAACCAACACTTCCACAGCAGGAGATTAACCAAAAAAATCCACAGCAGTAGATGAACCAAAACTCTTCACAAGCAGATGAACCAACACTTCCACAGTAGTAAATTAACCAACACTTCCACAGCAGTAGATAAACAAAAATTTCGACAGCATAAGATGACCCATCGCTTCCACAGCAGCAGGTGAAATAACATTTCCGCAGCAGTAAATGAACCAATAACTTCCCACAGCAGTAAGAAACCAACACTTTCACAGCAATAGAGGAACAAGCTACTTCAACCCAGCAGATGAACCAACATTTCCGCAGCAGTAGAAGAACTAAGAATTCCACAGCATTAGATGAACGAACAACTTCCGCAAAAGTTGATGAAACAACAACTTCCAATGCAGCAAATGAACCAATAACTTTCAAAACTATAGTTAAACTTTCATAGCAGCAAGTGAACTAACATTTCCACAGCATCAGATGATCCAACACTTCCACAGCAGTAAATGAAGTAACACTTCGACAGCAGTAAACAAACCAAGAACTTCCACAATAGCAGATGAACCATTAATTTCCTCAGCAGCAGATGAACCAACACTACCACAGCAGTAGATGAACCATCACTTCCACGGCAACCTGATGAACCAACACTTCCACAGCATCAGATGAACCAACACTTCCACAGCAGCAGATGAGCCAACACTTCCACAGCATCAGATGAACCAACACTTCCACAGCAAGTGAGCCAACACTTCCACAGCAGCAGATGAGCCAACACTTCACAGCAAGATGAGCCAACACTTCCACATGATCAGATGAACTAACATTTAAGCAGATGAACCACACTTCACAGCAGCAGATGAGCCAACACTTCCACAGCAAATGAGCCAACACTTCCACAGCAGCAGATGACCAACACTTCCATGATCAGATGAACCAACACTTCCACAGCAGCAGATGAACAACCACAGCAGCAGATGAGCCACACTTCCACAGCAGATGAGCCAACACTTCCCAGCAGCAGATGAGCCAACACACAGCATCAAACCAACACTTCCACAGCAGCAGATGAGCCCACTTCACAGCAGCAAATGAGCCAACACTTCACAGCAGCAGATGAGCCAACACTTCCACATGATCAGATGAATAACTTCCACAGCAGCAATGAACCAACACTTACAGCAGCAGATGAGCCAACACTTCACAGCACAAATGAGCCAACACTTCCACAGCAGCAGATGAGCCAACACTTCCATGATCAGATGAACCAACACTTCCGCAGCAGATGAACCAACACTTCCACAGCAGCAGATGAGCCTTCACATCATCAGATGAACCAACACTTCACAGCAGCAGATGAGCCAACACTTCCACAGCATCAAATGAACCAACACTTCCACAGCATCAAATGAACCAACACTTCCACAGCAGCAGATGAGCCAACACTTCCACAGCATCAGATGAACTAACACTTCCACAGCAGATGAGCCAACACTTCACAGCATCAAATGAACCACACTTCCACAGCAGCAGATGAACCAACACTTCACAGCATCAGATGAACTAACACTTCCACAATCAGATGGCCAACACTTCCACAGCATCAAATGAACCAACACTTCCACAGCAGCAGATGAACCAACACTTCCACAGCATCAGATGAACTAACACTTCCACAGCAGCAGATGAGCCAACACTTCCACAGCATCAGATGACTAACACTTCCACAGCAGCAGATGAGCCACACTTCCACAGCATCAAATGAACCACAACCCACAGCAGCAGATGAACCAACACTTCCACAGCATCAGATGAACTAACACTTCACAGCATCAGATGAGCCAACACTTCACAGCATCAAATGAACCAACACTTCCACAGCATCAGATGAACTAACACTTCACAGCAGCAGATGAGCCAACACTTCCACAGCATCAAATGAACCAACACTTCCACAGCAGATGAACCAACACTTCAGACAGCAGATGAACAACACTCCACATCAGATGAACTAACACTTCACAGCATCAAATGAACCAACACTTCACAGCAGCAGATGAGCCAACATTCCACAGCATCAGATGAACTAACACTTCCACAGCATCAGATGAGCCAACACTTCCACAGCAGCAGATGAACCACACGTCCACAGCAGCAGATGAGCCAACACTTCCACAGCAGCAGATGAGCCACTACAGCAGCAGATGACCAACACTTCCACAGCAGCAGATGAGCCAACACTTCCACAGCATCGGCTCCTCGGATGCTCTCTTACCTCTGTGTCAACATTAAACCCGATGGATTCTGTGAGTCATTAAAAGAACTGATGGTCTCTGATTTTAAAATGGAAAAGTTCGAGGAATATTAGACGTGGGGTGAAAGATTAAGAGAGAGAAAATGAAAGTCGGAGACAGACAGACAGACAGACAGACAGACAGACAAACAGATGAGAAGAGACCTATGCGTTATGAGTTAGCAGGATTTTGAGGTTTCACTTTGATGGTGTGTTGTATCTGATAGAACCACTTCCTGGTAGTCGTGGTTCATATTACCAGTAGAACCTTTCAATTGGTAGAACAGACCGCATCAACTAATTCAACCCTTCACTTGCAGAGCCTTTCACCAGTTATATTTTTTCGACAATTTAAGAAATAAAAAAATGAAAAAAAATGATTAATAATAAAAAGATATAAAAGAAATAAAAAATCCAACTTGTAGTAAATTATTTATGGGAGTAAATTTGGAGAAGATGTAAAAGAAAAACACAGAAAGACAGTGAAATTGAGAGAAGGTACCAAAAGACAGTGAAACGGAGGGTAATGTGTGTGTGTGTGTGTGTGTGTGTGTTTGTGCTGAGAGAGACTATTAGTTAACGTTACACCGATCTCTTTACATTAATTTATTCATCTCGCGCATCTTCCTCCTCCACCACCGCTGCCACCGCTACCACTACCACCGCAGCCATCACTACCACTACTGCCACCACTACAACCACTACCAACACTACCACCGCTGCCATCGCTATCACTACCATTGCTGCCACCACTACCAATGCTGTCACCACTACCATCGCTGTTACCACTACCACTACCATTGCTGCCTCCACTGTCACCGTTGCCAGGACTACCATTACCACCGCTGCCACCACCACCACCACCACTACCACCATTGCTACTACTACCACTACCACCGTTGCCACCACCACCACTACCATCACTGCAATCACTCCCACCGCTGCCACCACATCACTGCTGCCACCACATCACTGCTGCCACCACTACCGCTGTTATCACCACTGCTGCCACCACTACCACCGCTGTCACCACTACCACCGCTGCCGCCACTACCGTTGCCACCGCTGCAACCGCTACCACTACCATTGCTGCCACCTTTTACTGCGACTACTACTACTTTGCTGTCACTCGGAATCGAGTATGATGATCATCCAGCTGTGATACAATGATATGAGTTATAAGGAATGTCACTTACGTTGGTGTGGGAGGGACAGTGACAGCGTCTTTCCGGCATTGGCGCTTGTCTGCCTCGGTTTGTAGTCGTGTTAACTCGAAAGTATTGACACCTTCTCGTGTGCAGCTCCTCCAAGCGTTACGATGTGGATTAATCGACTCCCAGGTGAGGGGTCGATTTGGCCTTCAAGTTTGTCTTAGTACTTTCCTTATACCTTTTCAGTTGCCCGCCGGCGTTACGTTTACTATTCGTTAGGTGTAATGTAAAGTAGCTGCTTTGGCAGTCTACTGTCGTCCATGCGGGTAACATGGCCAGTCCAGCGTAGTTGTTCATGTATAATGGTAGCCTCGATGCTCCTACAGTTGGTGTCAGCATAGAATGCTGGCATTTATTCTCTTGTCTTCCCAGCTAACTCGGAGAATGGAACGTAGACTACGTTAGTGAAAGTTTTCAAGTGCCTTGAGGTGCCTCCTGTATGTAACCCACGTCTCGCTGCCATATAGCAGGTGGGGGACCACTGCTCGATATAAGTGTAACTTTGTAAATAATTTCAGCTTCCTACAGCTGAAGATATGGTTTCGGAGTCTGCCAAAGACTTGAGATGCACATCTGATTCAATGGTGAATCTCTTCATCGATGTCCGCGGTGGTAGACAGGTGGGAGCCAAGATGCCGAAAGTGGGTAACTTTAGAGGGTAGTGCCGTTAAGTTGGATGGATGGTGGAGGTGTGTCTGAACCATTAGCATGTTGAAAGAGAGTCCGAGTCTTACGTACATTCACCTCAAGGCCGAAGTGTTCCTTGGCATCTGCATAGGTGAGCAACAAGAGTGAGGTCGTCCGCATACTGAAATTCAGTAATGGAAGCTGCCGACACCTTTGTTCTTGCCTGGTACTCGATGTCCACCGCGCCGGCTTAGTGGCATTGGCACGAGTAAGGAAGGCAGCCAAGAAAATAGAAAAGAGTGTTGGTACCAGTGCACACCCTTATTTAATCCCCGTTTGGGTGGGGAAGAACTCAGACTGGGTGCCATTGTGCAGGACACTGCCGTTCATGCCAACGTGGAGTTGCCTCACAATGGCGATGAATTTTGGGGGGCAGCCAAAACGGCTGAGGGTCCACCAAAGGGCTTCCCTGTTGACTGAATCGAAGGCCTTGGTTAGGTTGATGAAAGCCATGTACAGGTCATGACGTTGTTCTTTGCACTTTTCCTGTATCTGGCGGGCAGCAAAGATCATGTCAGTGGTGCCACGTGTTGGTCTACAGGGTAAGGCCACATTGAGATTCTGGGAGGAAGTTTTCCACCTTAGGAAGAATTCTGTTTAGTAGGAATCGGGCAAAAATCTTGCCAGCTACGGACATCAGGGAAATCCAGCAGTAGTGGCCACAGTCTGACTGGGCTCCCTAATTATTATAAATATTGACGATGGAGGCGTGTTTAAGAGCTTGGGAAATTTCCTCCTTTTCCCATATATTCTCCAGGAGAGAGTGGAGGCTGTTGGTAAACAGAGGTCCTCCTGCTTTATACACCTCGGCTGGGATTCCTGAGGCTGTGTTATTTTTCATCTGTTTGATGGCAGTAGCTATCTCATCCAAGGATGGGGGATAACTGAGGTGGGTCAGCTCTAGATGCTGAGGGACCTGCTGGATAGTCGATGTTATATTTAGCCAGCTCTTTGGCACAAGGGCCGTTCTTCTTTCAGTATGCTCATTTATGCCAGTATCTAGAAGGGTTCTGACATTCCATGAAGCGACCCTAAGAGGTTGTATAGTTTGTTTTTGTTTGGATCTGTGATTTTGATTGTGTTTTCGACCGCATAAGGATGACCATATTGGGTGAGGTTGCCCAGGCAGGGAGGTTTTTTATGTAGGCTATGTTTAGGGCACCTTTTCTAGCCCTCTCCTCATGTGGGGTGAGCAGAGTGGCTCCTCGAATGGGCTGCTCAGTCGCACAGACAGGACCAGATTGCACTGCTACCTAGATCCCAGTGCATAAACGACCATCTTATCTGTGCCGCCCATGTGCAGAGTTGTGACTGAAGACTCCCGGCAGTCATCTCTGCCTGTCCCCGTCGCTACTCGTCAGTCGCCATAGGACTTTTATAGGGTTTTTGATGATGATGAGAGGTATGAGGAGCTGGATGATGTCTGCACGCGAGTTGATTTATGTGATAAGGCAGGAGCACAAGCTGCAACCACACATCTTGGCTCTACCACCACGGCCATCACTACCACTACCAAAACTGTCACCATTACCACCGCTGCCACCAATACTACTACCACCTCTGCCATCACTACCACCAATACCACGGCTATCACCACTACCACTGCTGCCACCACTACCGCTACCACCGGTGCCACCGCCACCACTACCGCCGCTGCCATCACTACCACCACTGCCACCATTACTACCACCACTGTCATCACTACCACCACTGCCACCACCACTATTACTACCACCCGTGTCACCACCACTATCACCACCACCCGTGCCACCACCACCACCACTACCACCACAGCCACCACTACCACCGCTGCCACCATTACCACTAACACTGTAGCCCGTACTGCAACTGCCACTGCTGCTACCCCTATACCACTGCCACCACTGCCACCACTACTACCGTGGCCACCACTATCACTGCCACTGTAGCCACTACTATCACTGTCACTGCTGCTACCACTATCACTGCCACTGTAGCCACTACTATCACTGTCACTGCTGCTACCACTATCACTGCCACTGTAGCCACTACTATCACTGTCACTGCTGCTACCACTCATAACACCATCTGTGAGGTAATTACTACACCACGTGAGGCCCCTCATAACACCATCTGTGAGGGAATTACTACACCACGTGAGGCCCCTCATAACACCATCTGCGAGGGAATTACTACACCACGCCAGGTCCCCCATAACACCATCTGAGGGAACTACTACACTACGTGAGTTCCTCCTAACACCATCTGGGAGGGAGTTACTACACTACGAGTTTGCTGTTCAACATCTACATTAATCTGTATGTTTACTGTATGTTCCTTTACCTTTCTCTAATGAAGGCTTTTGTTAAACCACCAATGTATGTAATAAGTCATTTATGTCCAATGTATATTTTCAGCCTTCGGGCTGCAGAATTTTTTCAATAAACCGTTAATTATTTATTATTATTATTATTATTACCACCGTTGCCACTACTACCACTACTGCCACCCCTTCCACTACCACCGCTGCCACCACTACCACCGCTACCAGCACTACCACTACTACCATTACTGTCACTACTACTACCACTGCTACCACCGCTAACGTTTTTTTTTTAAACGTGGCCTCCAGCCTCCCCCAATTGTCACACCTTTGCCGCCATTTTATTACCTTACAATTAAATATCCTAATGTATAAGAAGCTACCCTAGCTGTGTTGAGTTAGTTGAGCAGCAGACCTATGCGGCATTCAGTGACTGTTGCCTCAAAGTCGATATCTGCGACTGTTGTCGGCTTTGGGGGTCAATGCTCTCGTTCCCCTGAGGCAAAGCAATGCAGGCCTAAGCAGAGAGAAGGACAGTCGACATCTCAACCAGGCTGTAACATAACTTCTGGGCTGCTGCTTCCGTTCAGATAACACCTCTGCGAGTCTGGCGTAGAAGCATCTTGCACTTGGTCCCACCTCGCCAGAGGTTGTGAACACCAGAGGAGTGAAGCTGCCTTGATCAACGTTCTGAATTCTCTACCCATATGCCCTAATCTTGTCGTTCTCGTTCCTCCTGTGTGCAGCATCGAGAGCTAGGTTGCGGTGACATGCAGCCATGGGATAAAAAATCCTTATGTCAAAAAAGGCTCGCTGTCCCCACATCCAGAATTCTCGACCACTGACGTCCACACGGACTTCGTTGGATGTGTTTGAAGTCTTGTGACGGAGGTTCTTACCGTCCAATGGAAGGAGGGGCGGTTCCACCATGACGTCGTTGCTGATTTCCCTCAGTAGATTTGCTGTCAGATCCCTTACTTGGTCATGCCTCATGCACACCATGGCATGGTCGATGTCATAACATGAGCCGCACACGCATTGGGAGGGCAAACCTTCTACTGTCCTACCGTACCTTAAAGCAATGGCATCTGTGAATTCTTGTTTATTAAGGATGATGTCCTTTGCCCTTATCGGTAACGTTGTTAACCAGTTTGAGGCGCCCACCTCCAGCGCTATAGCTGCTTTTCTTGTTACGTTCTCTGGCACTCGTTGCAACAGTTGTTGCAACAGCACACTTTGGGTGTGCTGCCGCTCTGTCGTAATGGACCGTCGAATCCTGTTTAATTCGTTTGTAGCCACCTGACTTGCTGCATTCTGATCTATTATGTGCTCAGTGAGAGCTACCGTGAGCTTGATAGAGTTCTGATGCTCCACCAAGAACAATAATACTACCATCGCTGTAACCAGTGCTACTACTGCTACTACCGCTGCCATACACCACCACCACTACTACTACCATCGTCGCCACCATTACCACTAATATTACCAACCACCACCACTACCATACCATTTGTACCACTTTTTTTACACGTGGCCTCCAGCCTCCCTCAATAGACACACATTCGACACCATTTTATTACCTCAATATTATATATCCTAATACAATAGTAGCTACCTTAGCTGAGTTAGCTAAGCCGCAGATCGAGGCGGCATTCAGGGACTGTTGCCTCATAATCAATATCTGTGATTGTTGATGGCTTTAGAGCCAAAGATATCATTCCCTGAGTCAAGGCAACACAGACCTAAGTAGAGAGAAGGACAGTCGACATCTCAACCAGGCTGCATCGTCGCTTTTGGGCTACTGCTTCTGTTCAGATAACACCTCGGCCAGTCTTGCGTAGAACCATTTAGTACTTGGACTCATCCCGCCAGAGGGTGTGAACACCAGAGGAGTGAAGCTGCCTTGATCCACATTCTGAATTCTCTCCTCTTACGTCCTACTTTTGTTGTTCCTGTTCCTCTTGTCTGCAGTATCGAGAGATAGGTTACGTTGACATTCTGCCATGTTGACGAATATCCTGACATTAAAGAATGCTCGCTCTCCCCGTGTCCAGAATCCTCGAGCACTGATGTCCACATGGGCTTTGCTGGATGTGTTGGAAGTCCTGTAATGAAAATTCCCACCGTCCAATGGAAGAAGGTTCCTCTATGACATCATGGCAGATTTCTTTCAGCATACTACTACTACTACTACCACTGCTTCCACCACCACGGCTACCTGAAATCCTTTTGTGTGGACGACACTAGGCCCCTGCAGGTTAAGGGTGCAAAGTGGTCTCCAGATGAGTGTCACGAGTGTCTATGTAAATTGTAAAGAGAGCTGCCTGGAGCGACCTGTAGTTCTGCCCTAAACCACCACACAAGTACTGTGTTAAAATTCCCTGCCCTTGTTGCCTTACATGGAACTGTAAGAAGAAAATAGAGAGCACCACGCCCTGGTTACCTCCTGGCACTCCCACCCCTGCTTCTACCACACCTGCACGGTAGATGGAATAGCTGTGCGTTAAGTTCATTTCATTGGGTGAATGTTGTCCAAAATAGAGCTGTAATGGTTGTGTAGACCATGGCAGTGCCTACCATGCCTTATGTGTTCTGAAATTATAAAAAAAACTTCATGCTTTATCTTAGGGTGGGGATGTTACAAGTAAAGTGGTTACCTACGTATGTGTTGGTATACGTACTCGATTTGATGGTTTGGTTTAATGTTAGCGTTTCTAAATGTTTTTGAATGTACAGTGTACTAATGTAAGATGATATTGCATCTGGTGTTGTTGCTACATATTGTTATTATTTCTGTTATTGTTGTTATATGATAATCTATGTAATGCAATGCATTAAGACAAATGCGTTAAAAATAGTTGAGACTTGTGTAGAGGAAGAGCCAAATTAAGTTCCACACTAAATAGTGGTAGGTTTGGGATCCCTCAGTTGGGCTGCCGGTGAGAATCAGACACGGTCGGAAGTACAGACTTCCAGGAAGGCAGACATACATTGGTCAAACTTGGGGACCACTTACTCAGTTTTTGTATATCAGTACTGCCCTAGTGATTAGATTAGGTGACCATTGGTTGTGCAGAGGGTATAGTTGTGAGGGGGGGTTGGAGGCCAAAATAATAAAAGGTAGTATTAATATTAGCAGTAGTAGTAGTAGTAATGGCAGTAGTGGTATTGTTAACAATACCATACGAGCACATTTATCCTCATGCTATGACTCCTTATACTTAAACAAAATTTCTATTAGATAATGATGAAACATAGAAGTATAGAAACAAAAATGAAGTAGATTGTTAGAGATAAAAAAATATTTCTGTGTAGTGAAGGATTCATGTAAGTTGTTACTATCAAGAGGCAGGTGTTAAGACAGGTGGGGAATGTGAGTATACTGTAGGTTAATTTGAATATGAGGTCAGTGAGAGTGTGAGAAGCTTAATTATGCAAATGAAGAAATATGAAAATAAGTGAGTGTCTCCCTTGGAGTTTTAATAATAATAATAATAAAAATAATAAATACTAATACTAATACTACTACTACTACTACTACTACTACTACTACTACTAATAATAATAATAATAATAATAATAATAATAATAATAATAATAATAATAATAATTTTATTATTATTATTATCATTATTGATTATGCACACCTTATGCAATAATTTAGGGAAATCAATAGTTATGAGTTACCATGGTATAAAACTATGTTCTCACCGCAGACCAGTGAGAGAGAGAATAGACATTCTCCTTTATTTTCTTTTTCTTTTATCCTCTTCACCATACGATCGGCTCGTTAGCCGCTTGGGCGATCGGTCACGTCTCTGTTACGCACTGTTGGCAAGTACTGGACATGCACCAGCTCCTGAATGTACCTGAACCTGCTCCAGTGTTGGTTAAGTCTGGTCTTGAAAGAGCTAACACTCGGTGCCGTCACAACACTTTCTGGTAGATTGTTCCAAGAGTTCACAACTCTCACTCCGAAAAAGTTTGCGCTCACAGTTTTCTGGACTTGCGGCTTCTTCAATCTTGAGCTGTGACCCCTTGTGGGGCGAGCGTCCGCCAGCTCCAAGTAAGGACACTCGACCGAGTAGTGCCCCTTGAGATGCTTATACACCTCAATTAGGTCCCCCCTTGCCCGTCTGTAGTTTAGGACCCTCGTCTCTAGGGATGAGCAGGAAGCCGTCAAGTTGTCACAACATCTATATCTACATATTAAGAAGTCATACTCAACAACCTCTCGCCTAGCTGTGAGCGAGGGTTACTGAGCTGTATATTGCTGTGCTTGTTCTATATACACAATGGTGATAGAACATTACTACTACTACTACTACTACTACTACTTACTACTACTGATAGTGGCAATAGTAGTACCGGAAGTATTGGCGTGACTAGTAAGGCAATTATTACAATTACCTTTATTTTAAATTTTATAAAGGATATATTATATTCCTCTATTATAATGGGTTATAGCAAGCAGCGTACAAGCTCTCTTTACCAGCCTTATTCTAAACACTGGATCATCTTACAGCCAAATAAGCTGTGTCTTCTTCCACTCTCTCTCTCTCTCTCTCTCTCTCTCTCTCTCTCTCTCTCTCTCTCTCTCTCTCTCTCACCTAGCTTCCCTCACCTTCAAACGGACTAACTAATCCCATAGCCCACACCTGCGCCCGAATTCATGGGTGGCGGACTACATGTTATTACGCCAGAGTAAAATGCCTGTATGTGGAGCGAGAAACAGCTGTCGCGGCCTGTGTGGTGCAGCTGCTGCCGCTTGGATTACAGCCACACAAATTTGGGAGGGGGGGGGGACGTAGAGCGG
The DNA here is from genome assembly GCF_018991925.1 of Homarus americanus. Taxonomy (NCBI): domain Eukaryota; kingdom Metazoa; phylum Arthropoda; class Malacostraca; order Decapoda; family Nephropidae; genus Homarus; species Homarus americanus. The sequence goes on from NW_024737097.1 coordinate 7,310,610, forward strand.
ACAGAGAAAGAGTAATAAAGAGAGAGAGAGACAGGAAGAGAGAATGTGGGAGGAGAGATACAGTCTAAAGATAGAAACAGACAGACAGATTTTAAAAAGACATACATACAGATAATGAATAAGTAAAATAGAAAATGACAGACAGACCGATGGAAAGACAGACAGACAGAAATGCAAATAGACACAGAAGCACTTAAATCTACATAGAAAAATATATCAAATGAAAATATATTATAATTCAACGATAAATAGAAGAGGAGGAAGAAGAAGAAAATAAGGTACATGCACAGAACTAGTCGCAAAAATACTGAGGTCGGGGTCAAGGTGTTTAATCTAGGTCAACGCCAGATATAAGGTCAGAAGTTGACCTAAATTACTGCCAACATCACGTTACTGACTTACGGTTAAGTGTGTCTGCCTCACGGTATTGTGTTCCTTCCGTGGGACTACATACATACATACATACATACATACATACATACATACATACATACATACATACATACATAAATACATATATGCAAAAATAAGATACGAACATAAGAATGGAGGAAACTGCAGCAGTCCAAGGAAAATGGCCGCCTTGGATCGTTGTGTCTTGGGGGAAGAGGAGTGTGGTGTGAGGAAAGACGACCTACTGGCCACTCTGTTAAGGCAGCTGGGGCAGTTGAGGAGTGAGCTCGACACTCTACAGGGGGAAAAAAAGCCCTCAGGACTGAACTCCTTCAGGTAGGTGTCCTGCTAGGCAGGACACCTACGAAGGAGGAGCAGGAGTGGAGAGTGGTTGTCTCCAAGGGGACTAGGGTCAGACTCAGGAAAGCTGACCAGGGTGTGGAGTGTAGTAACCCCTACCAGGTGCTGGAGGAAGCTGGCGAGGAAGACAAGAGGCAGGACGGAATGGAGCAAGGACAGGAAAGGGCTGTTGTACAAACCCTGCCCACAGGTAAGGTCGTGGTAGTTGGGGACAGCCAGGTGAGGTTTTTAGATAGGACTTTTTGTGTAAGAGATAGAAAACGTAGGACTAGGGTGTGTTTTCCTGGGGCTGGGATAGGGCATGTAGCTGAGAGGATAGATAGGGTTTTGTCAGGGGAGGGTACCAATCCAGTAGTGTGTCTTAGTGTGGGAGGAAACGACATAGGAAAGGTTAGGAGTGAGGACCTTTTCAAGAGGTATAGGGAGGCGCTGGGGAAGATTAGAGATAGGGAAGGGATCCCGACAGTATGTGGTGTCTTGCCTGGAAGAGGGGTTGGTCGTGAATGGCTGTCCAGGGCAATTGCTATAAATTGCCGACTGGAAAAAACATTGTGCAAACAATGGTTGGGCATTCATTGATAACTGGCAACGACTACCTGTACAGTCGTGATGGAGTACACTTGCCTCGTGCGGGGGTAAAGACGTTGTCTGCATCCCTGGAGCGTGAAATTGTTACTCCAAAGGGGGGGTTTCGCCAGTAGAGAGAGGTAGGGGTAAGTGGGAGTCAAAATCAAGCTGGTCCTGGGAATAAAATTGGTTACTCAGGACAAGGGGTAAAACAGGACCAGGGAAGGGTAGGTTTAAATGTATACTATACAAACAGTAGGAGCGTTAGAAATAAAATAGACTTGCTGAGAGCGGTTGTTTGTACCGAGAATGTAGACGTCATAGCAATCACCGAAACTTGGATGAATCTGGAGAGCAAAATTTTTTTATCAGAGTACCACATAGAAGGGTACAACCTTTTTCACAGAGACAGGGAAGATAGGAAGGGGGGAGGGGTCGCACTCTTCGTCAAGGATACATTAAAATGTTGTATTAATAATTCAATAAAGGGTGAAATAGGAACCTAGTCTTTATGGGTAGAAATCACGGAAGGAAGAGAAAAACTAATTGTGGGAGTGATTTACAGGCCCCCAAGTCTTGGGAAGGAAGCAGCTCAGCCCATATGTCAGGAAATGAGTAGGGCAGCAAAATATAACAACCTGTGCATTATGGGGGATTTCAACTTCAGAAATATTGACTGGGACAACATTGTAAGTGACTATGAATCTGAAGACGTCCTAGACGCAGTACAGGACAATTTTTTGAAACAATTAATTACAGAACCTACAAGAGGAGACAATATATTAGACCTAGTATTAACATATCAGAGATATCACAGTTGGGGAAGAACTAGGTAACAATGATCACAGAGAAATCAGGTTCACTCTAAATTGGGAAACGAAAAACAATGACAATATGGTCAAAGTCCCAAACTTTCGGTTGGCGGATTATCAGGGGTTAAGAAGGTACCCAGGTGAGGTCACCTGGGAACAGTCACGTCAGTCACCAGTAGGAAGAGGTGAGGTCATAGATGACACAACAATTGATCATGACTGTAATATTGTATATTCACTAGTATACTACATAAAGCACAAGAACAAAATATACCATACAGAAAAATTAGGTCAAGTAAGAATGAGCCAAGGTGGATGACCAGAAAACTTAAACATGACATAGGAATAAAGAAAGGAATATATAAAAAATTAAAGGGAGGGGAGGAGCAGCTCAGAAATAGGTATAATGGACTATCTAGGAATGTTAAGAAAAATGTAAGGAAAGCAAAGAAAGACTATGAAATCAAAATAGCAAGAGAATCCAAGGCGAATCCCAAGGGATTTTTCCAGGTATATAGAACAAAAGTCAAGGACAAAGTTGGGCCTTTAAAGTCAAGGAGGGGAGAAGTGTTAAATGGCAGTGAAGAAATAAGCAAAGCATTGAACAGCTACTTCTTATCAGTTTTCACAGAGGAAATTCGCCATGAAATTCCAGAGGTGGAACTGATATTTAAGGGAAAGGAAGAAGAGAAATTAAAGAATATCACTCTCAGATAAGAGGGTGATCTTAAGAAAATAAATTAGCTAAAGAAGACAAAATCCCCAGGGCCGGATGAAATTTTCCCTCGAGTCTTGAAAGAGTGTAGAGAACAGATTAGCGAACCCTCGTAAACTTATTTACAAAATCATTAGACACCGGAGTTGTGCCAGACTTGTGGAAACAGGCAAATGTAGTACCCATATTCAAAAAGGGAGACAGAGCATCAGCGTTGATCAATGATTCCCAACATGGCTTCACAAGCCATGTTGGGAATCATAATCGTGCCCGTCAGTGGACGACGGTCACGATTATGATGGTATATCTCGACTTTTGCAAAGCCTTTGACAGAGTCCCTTACGAAAGATTAATAAGAAAATTGGAGGCTCGTGGCATTGGAGGAGATCTTCTAAAATAGATTAGGGCGTGGTTACGGGACAGGAAACAGCGGGTGAGCATTAACGGCACTAAATCCTATTAGAACAACGTCGCTAGTGGAGTACCCCAAGGCTCAGTACTTGGACCATTATTATTTATTATGTACATAAACGACGTAGATATCGGCGTAGATAGCAACATAAGTAAATTTGCTGATGACACTAAAATAGGGCGTGTTATTAAATCTGACGAGGACTCTGCAAAACTACAGGAAGATCTAAACAAATTTTACGAAGTCTGAAAAATGGCAGATGAAATTCAATATGGACAAATGTAAAGTACTTAGTCTAGGAGATGTAAACACAGTAACCGGATACCAGATGAAAAACGATGTTATAGAGAAATCCGACTGCGAGAAACATTTAGAAGTAATGATAAGCAGGAATCTTAAGCCAAGTAAAACATGTGTATTTGCTCGAAACAAGGCTAATAAATTACTTGGGTTCATACAGAGGAGTGTTAGTTAAAAGACTAGCGAGGTTATCCTAAAACTATATCTTACGCTTGTTAGACCTCACTTGGATTACTCAGTTCAATTCTGGTCACCGTATTACAGAATGGATATAGAATCCTTAGAAGGAATTCATAGGAGAATGACAAGACTAATCCCGGTCATAAGTACAAAAACAGGTAAAAGCATCTTAATTTGCAGTCCCTCGAGAGAAGTAGAGTGAGGGGCGATATGATAGAGGTGTATTAATGGAAGTCAGGGCTAAACAAAGGGTACATTACACAGGTACTCAAACTATCCAACCAGTAGCAAATTCGTAACAATGATTTTAAATTAGAAAAATTTTGATTTAGTTGCGAAATAGGTAAACATTGGTTTGGAAATAGAGTAGTGGACGATTGGAGCAAGTTATCAAACATCACCATTAACTGGAACACGCAGGATATCTTCAAACATAGGTTGGATGGACATTTGAGCAATAGGGTTGGGTGTAATGGGACTGCCCAATATGGGCCAATAGGCCCACTGCAGTTTCTTCCATTCTTATGTTCTTTTGTTCTTAAATACTGATTCTTGGGGTACTCCTCTAGTGACGTTACCCCAATCGGATTAAGTGCCACTAATGCTTACTTGCTGTTTTCTGTCCTATAACCACACCCTAATCCATTTAGAATGTCTCCTCCAATTTCATGAGACTCCACTTTTTGTATTGTCTTTCCTGGGCGACTCTGTCGAAGGCTTTGCTAAAGTCAAGGTATACCATATCATAATCGAGTCCTTCATCCACTGATTCAAAAGCAGATGAAAAGAATGTTAATAGATTTGTCAGATATGAACGCCCACTAGTGAAGCCATGTTAGGAATTATCGACCAACTTGTGCTTCTCCAGGTGATTTTGAATCGAGTTTGAAATTATTACTTCCAGAAATTTGCATATAATTGATGTTTAACTGATTAGACGGTAGTTAGAGGATAGTGATCTATCTCCTTTCTTGAAACTCGTTATCACCTTCGGTATTCTCCAGGATTCTGACACTACACCCGTTTATAATGACACGTGAAACAACTTTGCTTAGGGCTTACTAAGCGCTTCCTTACATTCCTTTAATACTCTGGCAAATATCTCATTGAGGCCTGGTGACTTATTTGGTTTATTATCATTACTAGTCACTCCTATCTAGCTTAATCTATTTTGTTCTCTATCTCTGTATATACAGTAGTCGGTGCCTCGGGTATCATGTTGAAATTCTCGGTGGTGAAAACTGTTGAAAAATATCTGATCAAATTATTGTTCATTTCTCTGTCGTTATCAGTTAGCTCGCCGGTATCTGACTGTATTGGTCCAACCTTGTCTTGTGTTTAAGGTTGATACATTTGGAAGAATGCCTTGGGGTTTGACTTCGCCTTCCTTACTACCTCCAGTTCATATTCCTCTTTGCTTTTTTATCTCGGTCTTAACCCGACTGGCCAATAATTTATAATAATCACAGAGGTAAACTTCACCACGATTTATTCTCCCACCTATAGCCTTCCCTTGTGTAATAATATTCCTTAAATAATTGAGGGCCTTAGAATTACAAGGCCCTAATGTTTTTCGTTTGTTACTCCACAACCAAATAAGATATCGAGGTGGGGTTTGTTTTATTTTGAAGATATTTGTTGCAAAAGTTTTGTGTATGAGGGTCATTAATCACGGCTTATGTGCCTCAGACGCGCACCCATTGGCCGAAGCGGGCCTACTCGCTGCGTCATTGGCTCAGCTGGGAGGTGTGGCGGGTGATACGCGCCTGCCATTGGCTGCTATGTGAGTTAATTCCTACTGCATTCTACTCGAACCCCGTGCCCACATGTTCTCCTAGCAGATTAAATATTTCGATATATTTTGAACTGCCCTCTCGAGAGAGCTAGCCAGGGTTGCATCCCTATCCCTAAATAAATGTACCGCCATCCCCAGCATTAGGTCCTTTCTGCCGGAAAATTTGTTCCAGTTGTTAATGAATGGGACTGATATTGTCTTGCAAGATCTGTCAAGATGTCCATTGACACCAAATGTCTTTGACAACCATTCATTGCCAACTCTTCTTCTAGGCAGGACACCACACATGACAGGGATCCCTCCCTTCATCTTAATACGATTGATAGCTGTCTTGAATTTATCAAGGAGCTGCTCACTCCTACACTGGCCAATATCATTACCTCCTGCACTGAGGCAGATAATGTGTTTGTTCCCCTTACCAGATAAGATATTGTCCATCCTGTCAACTATATCCCCCACCCCAGCTCCTGGCAAACACACTCGCATCCTATTTTTATTTTTTGGCACAAATAACTCTATCCAGGTACCGTACCTGGGAATCCCCAACAATTAAGGTGTTTGTACCTTCCTTGTCATCCTTGACGTTGTCTAAGTTACCGTCCAATTCGTCTACCAAAGGACAAAAAATGTTAGCGCACTTAACTGTTGTCGTTTCCTTGTGGTCCTTTTTCACCACCAGTTTGGTCGTTCCTCTGCTCGTCTGTGTTGTCAAACACAGACTCTCCCTTTCTCGTGTCTTCCTCCTTCATCATCACAATCACTTCCTTTAACTTGAAGTTTTCGTCCTTGACCTTCACTAACTCGGTCTTTTAGAAGGGCACAGAGTTGCTCACAACTAACAGTAGTCATTGCACTGACAGTTAATCCCCGGGAGATAAATCAGCCGTGACCCTTCCGTTAGTGAGGTCAGCATACATACATACATACATACATACATACATACATACAGTAGATAGATATCTGTAGATACAGTGCAGGTGAACGCCAACTCCAGCAAGGACGCCCCCGCGGGAAAAAACACAATACTAGGCTTATTCGAGTCCTTTAGTGGGTCTCCGGTAGGAATAAATTTTGAGTTTTCTATAAAAAAACTAAATAATCTAAACGATTTTATTTCTTGTATTCAATTAATGGTGTGTATGATGTATGACTGTGTATATGACTGCTGTATGACTATACTGTACGTGGAATATATATATTATTTATAGATGTAGGCCTACAAATCCTCTATTTATTTTGCCATCCACCAGTTAAGTCAAAATGTTGAAATGTTTCACATGGGTTCTCGTATAATCAGATTATACCACTGTGCCACGTTGAATATATAACCGAATCATATGGGACTAGTTTATAACAAGCCATTTGACAGTACAATACAGATTTTTTTTCCATTTCTATTCTTGCCGTATATTTATTTTTCCTTGTTTATTTATGTATTCAATAATTTGATTATCAATATACGTGAGTTATACATGCATATAATGTTATTTATAAAGTTATATATATTTATACATATAAATATATGCGGTACTGTATATGCTGTCTTTTTCAATATCATTTCAAATATCTACACATATCTCTTATGATAACTTCTAAGACTATATCTCGTATGATAACTTCTAAAATTAAGATCTCCCAGACCGTGTCTCACCAAACTAATAGCTCTCGAACAATTCTTCTCACACACATACAATACGAAGGTCACAGTCCAGCCACGTGTAACCATCTCAAGGCCTGTCTGTCTCTCGCTGCTCCAGACTCCTCCTATAGGAAAGTGATTTCTAAAAGTAGAAGTTCATATCTGACACGATTATTCCATTTCTGCTTCTGTCCGACTCCCCCCTCGTAATTCCCACGGCGTCTGGCTCTTTCCAACACTAGCTCGAACACGTCCTCCTGCCTACAGCAGCCAGTAGGGAAATCTTTCACCCAAACACCCGAACACATCTCTCAATGCACACTTCTCTCTCTGCTTAGGTTCCTCTTCTCTGTCTGTCTGTAACAAAGTTTCTCTCTCGCTCTCTCACTGTTACTCTTTCTTTTACTCTCTCGCTCTCTACCTCTCTCAAACATCTTTACACACACACGCACACACGCACACACACACACAGCCTCCCCACACAACGTTTACTACCCTAATTCCTCCTCATCACACTGGCACTACAAGACACTGAGGTGCCAATAATGCCGAGTAGTGCCTTGTTGCTATTCTATGCATATAAACTTATGTTGATGCTTACAATTAGCCAAGCAAAGAAGATGCCTGTGTACATTTCTGTGTATTCATATATACTCTTGTATGTATGTATGTATGTATGTATGTATGTATAATCTATCTATTTACCCAACCATATTTCTAATATATATATATATATATATATATATATATATATATATATATATATATATATATATATATATATTTATATATATGCTGATAACCACAAGGAAAAAGAAAACACGAAGTTCCCAAGCGCTTTCGTGTAATTCACAACTTCAGGGGTGAGTACAAACTGTGAAGTTGTGAATTACACGAAAGCACTTGGGAACTTCGTGTTTTCTTTTTCCTTGTGGTTATCAGCATATACCTGGATCACGAGCACTCAATCCATTCCAGAAGGTCGTTCGTTAACCGAAAAGTTCGTTAACCGAAACCATTGTTTCAATGGGTTTTTGGGTAATTTGTTCCAGCTCACCGAAAATTTCCTAACTTCAACAAAAATGGCAGAAAAATTTACTTACTTTGAGGTGTGTATGTAGAAGGCTCCTGGATGATGATGATGATGTGCATTTGAAGTGGGAGGTGCAGGAGGAGAAGGGAGAAGAGAAGGAAGTGGAGGTGGAGGAGAAGCATTTTACTGCTTCTTGGAAGGTGAGTCACCTTCCATGAAAATGTCAGGAACCTCTGGACTGACAGATTCTCCACCATGAACATCCTCTCTCCTTCTTGAAGTGGAAGGCTGAGGGCTAGCATCTTGTTCCCTCTGCCTTTTACTGAAGAAAGTGTCAATTGTGGTCTGTGGGACATCTGTCCTCCTCACCATTAACTTATGTTTAAAGAAGGAGACCACTGAGTCCTCAACATGACACAAAGTTAGTTCAGTTTTTTCCACTTGTGGGTGCTTTGAAGCCAGTTCCCTGAACTTCTCCCAGTAGTAAATCACATCTTTCAACTGTTTAGCTGACATATGGTCATCACTTTCAATTTCCTCCTCACCACTGTCAGCCTCTACCCGTAACATCTCATCCAGTTCCTTCAAGTCATCAGGAGTAAGCTCCTCCTCATGAGACATCACAAGCTCTTCCACATCCTTCTCCTCCACTTCAAGGCCCAATGACTGACCAATGGACACAATCTCCTGGTCCAACTCTGTGTCCTCCTCAAATCCCTCAAAATCATGGACTACTGATGGCCACAGTGCTTTCCATGAAGAATTGAGGGATCTAGTGGAGACTTCTTGCCATGATGACACAATCAATTTTACAGCCTCCAGGACGTTGAATTGTGTCTTCCAGAACTGTTTCAGTGTTAGTTCAGGATCAGTAGAAGTTGCCTGATGACACCTCCTAAACATTTTCTTCATGTACAACTTCTTGAAGTTGCTGATTACATTCTGGTCCATTGGTTGTATGAGTGATGTAGTGTTTGGAGGCAAAAACAACACTTTCACAAAGTCAAATTGATACTCCAAATTTCTGGCAAGGTCAGGGTCATGACCAGGAGCATTATCCATGAGGAGAAGAGCCTTTAAAGGAAGTTTATTGGTGGTTAGGTAGCTCTTGACAGAGGGGCAAAACACATCAACAGCCCATTCATTAAAGAACTGTCTTGTCACCCATGCCTTACGGTTGGACTTCCAATAAACTCCAAGCTTTGTTCTTACCACTTTCTGTTGCTTGAACACTCTGGGGTTTTCAGAGTGGTAGACAAGCATAGGCTTCAGTCGGAAATCCCCTGAAGCCTTGGCACCAAGCAGTAGAGTGAGACGGTCTTTCATGGTTTTATGCCCAGGTAATGAGGCTTCACCTTTGGTGATGAATGTTCTTTTGGGCATCTTTTTCCAGAACAGCCCAGTTTCGTCCACATTGAACACTTGCTGTGGAAGATAATTTTCTTCTTCCATCAGTTTTTTAAATTCAACTAAAAACTTTGCTGCCCCTTCTTTATCAGCACTAGCAGCTTCACCATGCCTAACAACACTTAAAATGTCACTTCTTTTCTTAAATTTTTCGAACCAGCCTTTGCTAGCCCGAAAATCTTCAAATTCTGTTCCTGAAGAACCAGGTTGATCTGCCTTTAAATGTTCATAAATCTCCCTGGCTCTTTCACAAATGAAATCACCAGAAACTGAATCACCTTTCATCTGTTTTTCCCTAATCCAGATGATAAGTAACCTCTCAGTTTCTACGATTAGGGATCTACTTTTAAACACTCTTGTAGATTTGTCTCTCACGTTCACTTCCTTAAATTTGTCTTTTTGTGCAAGAATTGTCGACACAGTTGATGCCGACATGCCATATTCTTTGCATAGCGCATTTGATTTAATGCCTTGTTCGTGTTTTTTTATTATTTCCTGCTTTATTTGGATTGAAATGCTTTTCTTGATCTCTTAGGCCCCATGCTGGATTCAAACAATGGCAACACGTATTTTTCAAAGTTAAACTAGCTGTAAATAAAGAATATTTTCTTTAAAATAACACTGCACTGCACTATATATTGTCAATATGTAAAATAATTTTCAAAATGACCAATAATTTGCTTGGAAACACAGAAAAAAGCGTTTAGTTGAAGAGAGTCTCAAGCAAGATGTTACCTCCAGTGAAAACAGAGAGAGACTAACGCCTGTTTGCTGTGTTAAGAGGCTGGATGCCATTAAACTAGTCACTTTACCTTCAATTTTGTTCAATAATTGTTAAAATGACTAAAAAATTGAATATTAAACTTTTAAAATTATTGAATAGTATAAACTTCTTGATATTTACTAAAATAGTAAGGAATTTAAGCCCTAGAACCGATTAATGTATTGGCGGACTGATACTAAAGCTGGTTGCCCGGTCAGTGCAAGCGAAAACATGTTGAGGTCGGTTCGTAAGAACTTCGTTAACCGAATTTTTTTTCATTAACCGAATTGAAGATCCTTATGGAAGGCAGTTCGTTAATCGAAATTACGTTAAACGAGGGGTCACTGTATATATATATATATATATATATATATATATATATATATATATATATATATATATATATATATATATATATATATATATATATATATATATATATATATATATATATATATATATATATAATCTGTCTTTCTGTTAATCTGTCTATCGAAATATGTTTTTATACGCACTGCTCACATACACACACACACACACACACACCTTCCTCCCTTTATGGTTCAAGCTCAATAGAAACACCTGGTATCTATGTAAAATACCCCTAAATCCCCCTTACCGTTTTCTTTCAGTTTTTGCCATAAACAGACAGAGTAACAGCGGCAGTTTTGTGGTGTCATAACTCATTTTAAGAAAAACAATTGCATATTGCATTTGTTCTCTCTCTCTCTCTCTCTCTCTCTCTCTCTCTCTCTCTCTCTCTCGAACTTGCAAAATTTGCCAGTACTTTTCCTTAATTTCTCTTTATGACACGTAAGTGATCAAAATTTATCGTCCATTGATCCACCTCTTCATCTCTCCCTTCTATTCACATTCTTCTCTTTATCATCAGCTACTAATAAATAATCTTTGTTTGTTTGTTTGTTTGTTTGTTTTTCTTTATGTTGTTCTTGTAATCTTTACTTTGTGTTATAATATATGATTTTTTTATAATGTATCGTTTGACATGTTTGGTTAGGTTAGGTTAGGTTAGGTAAGGCCAACTTACTCTCTATTAGTCCAACAATTTCTCTGATTCCAGAAATACATAAACTGTCTGTGACAATTGAACCATAATTGAACAAGAGTAGTCCAAAAGTTCATAATATTACCTTCAACTTGGGAAAATAAGGAAACAAATATGACTCGTTCGTGATGATTGATTGTAGGATATTGAGATAAGTTTGATTTTGAGTCCTTATATAATTTTGATGCACTTTGTAAAAATTAAATTAAAAGTAGGACATAATTACACCAAACTAATTAAATAAAAATGAAAAATCTACATTGTTTGTTATTACCGCAAACATTAATACAACATATTTATATAAATTCTCGTTTATGATTCACGTAAGAATATCTGCTCAAATTAATTCTAAAAATACTAAAAATTATGAGAACAATATTGACGAAAAGGAAAGAAGGAAATATAAATTTCTCTGACTTGATTCAAAGAGTTAAAACTCTCTCTCTCTCTCTCTCTCTCTCTCTCTCTCTCTCTCTGGCGTTTCTCTCGCCCTGGCTGGAAGTGGCAGCAAACATTATGGGTGGAGGAATACCATATAAATCAGAATTTTACTGAGGAAGCATAATACTGGGGTAAGTAGTTGAGAGTAAGACCCTGAGTTACGGCATTGGCCGGGCAGCGAGGCGTTCGCGAGGTGCAGGCAACCCTTCAGCTTCAGGCAACCTTCAACTTTACGGTTTCCTGCTGCATAGACTGACGTATTCAGAATGAAGAAGTGTGTTTGATTTAGATTTCTTTTTTGGGGGGGAGGGGTCTTGGGGGGGGGGGCCTTCAGTATAAATATTTTGGATAATGTGAACATTAGCTCATTCCAGTACAGTTCACCTGTACATTAACCACTCTAACACTATTCTAACCTAACCTAACCTAACCTAACCTAATCTAAACTAAACTAGCTCGAACTCACCTAATCTATCCTAATACTATCTCTAACACTAATGCTAGCCTAACCTGACCTAACCTAACCTAACCTAGGTGACGTTAAAATATTTAATCAGGAGAAATAAGCTTGGGTGTCTAATCTTCATGTGAGCTGGTAATATTTCATGGGAGATTTTATACCTATCAGTCAAATGCTTCTTCAGGTGATTTTATTCAAGTTAGAGATAAAAAAAAACAGTAACAAATACAGTTGATATATTTGAATGGAATAAAGCAAAAGTGAACAAATCTATTCAAGGTGAGTTAATTTTTTACTATAGTATATATACATTGTACAGAGGAATTTTATGGATTTAAGTAAGAAGAAGATGAATGGATGAATGGATGGATGGATAGATAGTGGGTGGATGGACGGAGAGACGGGCAGATATTACAGGATAATAAATGTGTCCTCTAAATGTAGTCGATAGAAAGGCTAAAATAATTAATATATAAAGTTCTGTATTTATCAGCTATTGTCTTACCTCCGATTATCAGTATCTGGCCCACATGCTTTATTAACCTTGATTTTTACTCATTTGTTCTCACACTTCTCAGGGTCTATCGGGTTATCCCAAACAGGTATAGATTATAATCATCTATATTAATATCAGATAATCCTGGGCATTTAAATTTTCTTCAAAGTAATCCTTGAAATCCTGATTTGAAGGATTTTAATTCACCGCGTCAGTAATCGCGCGCCATATACCTGCGTCATCTTTATCGTGCAACAAAGGGGAGAACAAACCCCAAAGGATTCTTCCAAATGTACCAAACTAAAACACGTGAGAAGATTGAACCAGTACAGTCAGACACTGGCGAGCTACTGGTAACTGGTAACGAAGGGAAAATAAACAATATTTTGAAAGATATTTTTCATCAGTTCTCACAACCGAAAACTTAAACATGATACCCGAAACACCGATTATCTACAGAGATAATGAAAAAATAGATAAGCGAGTAGTAGTGAATCGAAACGATCCGATAAGATATTTGACCGAGTATTAAAGGAACTTAGTATACTCTTAGCAAACGTGTTTAACATGTCATTAAAACGGTGGTACAGTAATACCAGAATTCTGGAGGATAGCGAGGATACGTCACATTCCAATCAATTTAACATCAATTGCAGAAAAATGACTGAAAGAAATAGTTACAAACTCAATTCGAAAGCACATCAAGACACATAAACTAACTAATGATTTTTTTGCATGACTTCACCAGGGGATAATCATGTCTGACTAACCATATGATGACGGGCTCGATTATGATGTGGTTTACCCCGATTTTACCAAAGCCTTAGACAGGGTCCCCAACGAAACACTAATACGTAATGCGGGAGTCTCACAAAATTGGAAGAGATATCCTAAATTGGATTAGGACGTGGTTGCAGGATAGGAAATAGATATAGGCGTAGACAGTAGCGTAAGTAATTTTCTAAAGACAATAAAATAGGGCATGCGAGTTACAAGACTATCGAGATACTCCTGGAAATTATGTAGCAGTGTAGTGCTGAAGAAATTGTAAGAGACTGCTCTTTAAAATTCGTATTTCTGACGAATTCAGAGAGTCTACCAATCCCAGCCTGTGTAGACAACTACAGTAAGACCCAGTTATCAGCACAGTGGCATATATTTTTTTGTTACTTTTGGACTTTGTCATTTTTTGGGGATAAAACATCTGGTCCTACCACCCGATCCCTCTGAGCAAAGTTTTCAAGTTTGCGCATGCGCAGTGTGATAGTGTGACGTCATTACCACTCCACCTGACTGCAGTGTTGCCAACGTGTCCTATGCCCGCCGTTAAACGCTCCCGTTCGTTGGAAACGGCGGCAGTAGGTGACAGTGATGCTGACGACTTTCTTCTTGAAGACACGTCAAAGAAGAAGCAGAAACCTCAGAAGTCAGGGTCTCCAGCAGGGGCCACGGCTCCCCCTTGCACCCCTTCTGGGGCTGTAGAGGGTGGACTCCTGTCATCAGGGTCCCCAAGTGAGCCTACATGTGGCTCAATGACCGACCCTCCGCCGACGATGGACATAGGGGATTCCCTTTGTCTCCCTGCCCCGTCGCGCCTTCGTCGTCTCGCCTTCCCTCGGGACTTGCCTCTGAGCACACGGACGACCTGGTTCTTCCGTCACTGCTCTCCACTTCAGGACTCAACACTTCGCCTCCGCTGAGGTCCCACAGCCGTGATAGTCACCACACAAATGGACGAGACGGTACGCCTGCTCACTCAGGTGGGCTTTCCTGCTCCCCAGGGGGAGGTGATGCTGAAGTTCACCATCATCACCCCAGAAACTCGTCGTACCAAGGTAATGGTTCGCCACGTACCCTGGGAGATCCCTATCGACGATCTTTGCCCTCTTCTCCCACAACTACTGGACATGGAGCGCCGCATCAACCCGGTCTCCAAACATCCATCCAACGAACTCATCGGCTGGTGGGTGGGCCCCCTCCCCCCGAAGGTGAATGTAGGACCAATTCACAACTGTCCTCTCGACCGATTTATCGGAACCCCGAAAATCTGTGGTCGTTGCCAATCGTGGAAACACCGCACCTGGGAGTGCACGAGGATGGTCGCTTGCGGTTTCTGTGCAGGTCCTCACGACACAGTGGAATGCAAATCGAAAATTCAGAACAAAATCCCAGTTATTCCACGGTGCGTCAATTGCCATGGCAGTCACCACGCCTGGAATGCCAATTGCCCACAGCGTCCTGGCACTCGCCCGGGGAAAACTTACCTTGTACCACCGCCCTCGTCTCTGACGAAGCCCCTGTCAACCAAACCTCAATCCCATCCACCACCGCCTCTTCCATCCACCAAGGATTTCCCATTGATCTCCTCTCCTCTACCACCCCCTCCATCACCCCTACCACCCATCCTTTCTCCCCTCCCTCCCTCTCCCTACCGTTCTTGGAACAAGGTCGTTGCCGGCCCTGCCACACAGTCACCACCATCTCCTGCCCACCCGGACCCCCGCTGTCTCTCACCAGCACCACCACCTCTTACTCAACTGAACCCTCACCGCCCCTCTCCGTCGCTACCACCACCACATGCCCAGTCGGGCCCTCGGCAATCCTCGCCGCCACCTCCAGCTCATGCACAGGTACACCAAGTTGGTTTTATGGAAACAATCACTCTCCGTCTGGATCGCCACTCCAAGCAAATCAACCTTCTCTCAACCCAACTCGACTTGTTTGTGAAAACAATTGCGACATTGCAGAAGCAACAACAACTCATTCTGGACACCCTGACCCAACAGGGGCGCGCTTTGCAAGCCCTGATGACCCGCCTCCTTCCATCTCCCGAGATGGAGGATCCATCCCTCACTCTCCCACTCCTCCCTCTCCATTTCTCTCAACAGAATTTGGTACCTCCTCTGGAGCCCTGTCTAGCCCCTCCGACTCATCTCACACCGGAGGCTGTTCCCTCCTCTTCTTACAATGGAACATCCAGGGACTTAGACCTCGCCGGACAGACCTCGCCCAGTTTGTGCTCTCCCATCAAGTAGATGTTGCTCTACTTCAGGAAACCATCACAGACGATGTTACTCCACTCCGCCTCTCTGGCTATTCTGTTTACACCCTGCCTCGGTACCGTGGGCAGGCTCGTGGCCTCCTCACCCTTGTGCGTAACACCATTCCATCTGTTCGTCTCCCTTCACCTGACTCACATGGACCCCTGTCTGAATTACTTTCTGTCTCCCTTACTCTTGGTGACCGGACCCTTCGTGTAGTCAATGTTCATTTCAAGAGTGATTCTCTGGACCCCCAGGCTCTTCACGACCTCCATGATGGGGTTCCCACTATTGTTCTTGGCGACTTTAATGCCCGCCATCCCACTCTTACTCCGGATCATCCCACTCCATGTACCCTTAACGGATCACATCTCTCACAGTTTCTTAATGGGGATGATGATGTTCTCTTTCTTTGTCCTGACGATCCTACTCGCCTCCCCCATAGTTTCCTTGATGTTGGCTTACTATTGAACGGTCATACCTCCTTTCATCCTACTGTCTGCACCGAGCCTGCTCTGTATAGTGACCATCTTGCCGTTACTACCCATCTCAGGCTCTCCTTCTCTGCCCCGACATCAGCTCCTTATCGATCCCCTCGCCTTCGTCTCACACAAGATGCTGTTCCTTCCTTTACCCAATACCTTTCTACCTGGGCGGATTCCTATGTTGTCCCTCAGTCCCTTGACTCTTACAGCGCTGATTTTGTTGATGCTGTGTATGACTCTGTCAATCGCGCTACCCCTCCACGCCCTCCCCGTCACCCCAGAAGTGCCACCAACTACTGGTATCGTATCCCTGCCATGAGACATCTCCGGCAGGTAACCCGTGATCTCCACTCTGCCATACGGAGGTCTCGGTCTCCAGAGGACTGGGAAGACTTCAAAAATTGGTGCTCCTTTGCAACTCAGGAGCGCTGTCGGATACGTGAGGCGGACTGGCTATCCTTCACGGGGTCTCTATCGTTCCAGTCGTCACCCTCTTATGTATGGAATCGGATTAATGCTATACGGGGTACTCGACGGAGGCCTCCTCCCCACCCTGATCCCGCCTCCCTTGCCTGCTCTTTAATGGAGGACTGGGCACGAGCTTCCGCCCCAGAGGCACTTCCAGATCCAATGCAGGAGGCAGTGCAGGCCCGCATCGATGCGTCTGAGCCTGTTGTTCGTGCTGCTCTTACCTCCCCTGCCCCCACTGATCATCCCATCACACAGTTCGAGCTTGACAGTGCTCGTCGCTCTAGAAAAGACACCTCTCCTGGGGATGATCAGATAACCTACTCCGTCCTCAACGCCTGTACTAATATTCCTAACGGCCCCTTGCTTGCTCTCTACAATATGTCTTATGAACATGGGGTTCTCCTGTCCAACTGGAAAAATGCCACTATTATCCCCATCCCTAAGCCGGGAGATCCTGGGAAATATCGACCCATTAGTCTTACCTCCTGTGTTTGCAAGATGATGGAGAGGATACTCCATCGTCGCCTTCTTCACACCATAGGCGGCTTCCACAACTCCCTCAATGATTTCATTCAACATCGCAGCACAGCACACTCCATTGCTTCCTTTTATTGCAATCAGACTGCCCGCGTCTCCGTCTTCCTTGATATCAAGGGAGCCTTTGATACGGCTCAGCCTGCCCTCATTTTAGCTGAACTTGTACGGTTAGGGGTTAAAGGGAGACTTCTACAATGGATCGCCTCTTACCTCACTAGACGTCAGGCCCGGGTTCGCGTTGAAGGCTCTATGTCTCCTGTTCAAGAAATGAACCTCGGCACCCCTCAAGGTGGAGTCCTGAGTCCCACCTTGTTTAACACTCTCATGCACTCCATTGCATCACTCCCGTGGCCGACAGAAGTTGTCCACTCAGGATATGCCGACGATGTCCTCCTCCAAGCCCCTGACTACCTCAGCATGCAGGAAGCCCTTGATCTGGTCTCCAGAGAGTGTGATTCACTTGGTTTCCTTCTTTCAACTGCGAAAACAAAAGCCATGTGGCACGGTCGTGTTGTACCTCCACCCCTTTTCTTATCAGGAACGCCCTTGGACTGGGTTAATGAGACAAAATACCTGGGTGTGGATGTAACTCGCACACGTTGTCAGATCCCTGAAGTCCGCTATCTTCGAGACATATGTTTTCGGCGTCTCGCTCCCCTCTCTACCATGTGCAGGGGTTCCCTTGGTGCCAGCATCCCTGTACTTCTCACCATGTACAAGTCTTTTGTCCGTTCCTGTGTCGACTACGCCGCCCCTGCCCTCGTCAACATTAGTCGGACTGCTGTCAACCGTCTCGAAGTTATCCAGAGGAAAGCTGCTCGTATCATCCTTGGGGCTCCTCAGTGGACAAGCTCTACTTCTCTATATACCGAACTTGGTCTTTCCCCCTCACAGGATCGTGTCCAGGAGTTTTACCTAAAAACTGCCGTTTCCATTCTACGGGATCCTCGGGGCAACTATGTCCAAACCAACTTGACTCCTGCTGTCCGAGACCGACCTCCATCTAGAAGACAGTGGCGAGGGTCACTCATCCGAGCCCTCCAGGAACACGACCTCCTGCCTGATATTGTTGTCACCCCTGCTGTTGGTTCGTCTCCTTCTCCCTGGCTGGATTTTCAACCTGAAGTGATTGCCCTCGGTGGACCGCTCCCGAAATCCCAGGTGAACCCTGTTATTCTCTGCAAATACCACCTCTCCAGGATCGCTCACTGGTCCCCAGGTAGGGTCGTCCTCTACACTGATGGTTCTGTTGACCCCGCTACAGGTAGGGCCGGGGCTGGTGTCTACATCTCCCGTCCTCATGCCCCTGAGCCTATCAAACTGTCTCTCAGAGTTTCTGACGGGGCATCCTCCACTCAGGCTGAACTAATAGCCCTCCTTGCTGCCCTTCTCGCTGAGGAAGAAGCAGATGGTTTCTGCCCCTTGCTTGTCTGCTGCGATTCCAGGTCTGCTCTCGACGGGATCGCATTTGGATCTGGGGAAAATAAGGACCTCATCCTCCGAATACGAGGGTTAACATCCACACTTCAGGATGCAGGCCGCCCTGTGACATTCCTATGGATACCCAGTCATGTCGGTATCTTGGGGAATGAGGCAGCAGATGACCTTGCCAAGACTGGCTGCAACAAGGCCACACCTGACTACGTTGTTCCTCGAACACTCTTACAGATTAGGACCCAAATCCGCTGCAAACAGAGAGAAGCTCGGGAAGCAGCCATCCCCCTGGACTCCCCGCCCACATGGTACGATGTCCTCCGTAAACTTCCTGACTTCTCGTACGTCTACGGGAAAGGGTCGCGGAAGGGGGACGTGATTGCTGCCTGTATCATCATTGGGTATGACTTTGCTTGGGAGATTGGTATCCCCACATCCCCTGAGCAACGCTCTTGTGCGTTATGCAGAAGACCCGACAGCCGCACCCTTATTCACTACCTCCTAAGATGTCCCCACACACAACGCTTCCGTGACGCCTGCTGGACCACCACTCCACGACCCCCTGACGGAGACACGATGATCCTCCCAATACTGGCCAGATATTTTGTAAATAATATTGATTATGTGTTAAAGGAATATCCTTCCTTCCTTAGGCTTTAGTAAGCCCCTTTATAATATTTATACTGTATATATTTGTGACACTTGCCAGATACTTCTGGTGTTATTATACAAGGGTACCTAGTGACAACACTAGGATCCCGCTTCCTCTATCAAGGAATAAACAATTGAAATTGAAATTGAATTGAGATACTCCTAAAACTATATCTTGTGCTTGTGAGACTTCAATTTGGTTAAGAAGTTTAATTTTGATCACCGTACTACAGAATGGATATCGAAGCCCCTAGAAACCACACAGAGGAGAATGATAAGACTAATCCTGGGCATTAGGAACCTTGAGTGTAGAGACAGATTAAAACATCTGAATTTGCACTCCCTCGAGAGATGTAGAGTGAGGGGCGATATGATCCAGGCAAATAAATGAAAGTGAGGTTTAAACAAAGGTGATATGAGAAAGCTACTTAAGCTATCCAACCAGAAGCGAACTCGTAGCAATAGTTTTAATTAGACAAATTTTGATTTAGGCGCGAGATAGGCAAACACTGGTTTGGAAATAGAGTCGTGGATGAGTGGAAAAAGTTCCCGAACTTCATCATTAACTCAAACACGCTGGGTAGCTTCAAATATAGGTTGGACGGATATGAGCGATAGGGGTTGGGTGTAAACGGGACTGCCTAGTATGGGCCAATAGGCCCGCTGTTGTTTCTTACATTCTTATATTCTTATGTTCTTAAGCTATTGACACCCACTGATTACCTTTGCTGTGAGTTAGCTTACTGGTAAACACTTCCACACTCATCTGAAGATTATTCACCACCATCAACCCAGAGTCCATATAAATTCTAACAATTACATAGATATTATAATTCAGTGACTGGCCATCGTCGGGTATATAGGGGAAGGAATATGTGTGTCAGCTAACAGTATATGGGGTACCTGAACAAGACTTGCATCTCTCGCATCTCCCAAACCTTCTGTTAAGGTCGCCGATGATCAAACAATTATTATTGGGTCATTAGTCTTTACTTTTTCCTGAATTGCACTAAAGAAATCCTGCGTGAAATATATTGAATCTGGTGGTGGAACATAGCGAAAAACAAATGAAATATCTGGGGCACACACACACACACACCATCTGTGAGAGAATTCGTACACCATGTGATACCCCTCATAACACCATCTATGAGGGAGTTACTACACCACGTGAGGCCCCTCATAACACCATCTGTGAGGGAATTACTACACTAAAGTGAGGTCCCTCATAACACCATCTGTGAGGGAATTACTACACCATATGAGATCCCTCATAACACCATCTGTGAGGGAATTACTACACCACGTCAGGTCCCTCATAACATAAGAACATAAGAACATAAGAATGGAGGAAACTGCAGCGGGCCTATTGGCCCATACTGGGCAGTCCCGTTTACACCCAACCCCTATTGCTCATATAAGCATCCAACCTATGTTTGAAGCTATTCAGCATATTCGAGTTAATGATGATATTTGGTAACTTGTTTCATTCATCCACTACTCTGTTTCCAAACCAGTGTTTACCTATTTCACGCCTAAATCTAAATTTGTCTAATTTAAAACCATTGTAACGAGTTCGCTCCTGGTTGGATAGTTTGAGTACCTTTATAATGTCCCCTTTGTTTAGCCCTGACTTCCACTTATACACCTCTATCAGGTCGCCCCTCGCTCTACGTCTCTCGAGGGAGTGCAAATGAAGATGCTTTAACCTGTCTCTATACTCAAGGTTCCTAATGCCCGGGATTAGTCTTGTCATTCTCCTCTGAATTCTTTCCAATGATTCTTTATCCATTCTGTAATACGGTGACCAGAACTGAACTGCGTAATCCAGGTATGGTCTCACAAGAGCAAGATACAGTTTTAGGATGACCTCGCTAGTCTTGTAACTAACACTCCTTTGTATGAACCCAAGTACTTTATTAGCCTTGTTACGAGCAAAAACACATTGTTTACTTGGCTTAAGGTTCCTACTTATCATTACTCCTAAATCTCTCTCGCAGTCGGATTTCTCTATGGCATTGTTGTTCATCTGGTATCTGGTTTCCCTGTTTACATCTCCTATACCGAGTACTTTACATTTGTCCACGTTGAATTTCATCTGCCAGTTTTCAGACCATTCGAAAAATTTGTTTAGATCTTCCTGTAGTTTTGCTGAGTCCTCGTCAGATTTAATAACACGTCCTATTTTAGTGTCATCAGCAAATTTACTTATGTTGCTGTCTATGCCGATATCTATGTCGTTTATGTATATAATAAATAATAATGGTCCAAGTACTGAGCCTTGGGGAACTCCGCTTGTGACGTTGCTCCAATGGGACTTAGTGCCGTTAATGCTCACTCGCTGTTTCCTGTCCTGTAACCACGCCCTAATCCATTTAAGGATGTTACCTTTGATGCCAGGTGCTTCTACCTTTCAAATTAGTCTTT
The DNA here is from genome assembly GCF_018991925.1 of Homarus americanus. Classification (NCBI taxonomy): domain Eukaryota; kingdom Metazoa; phylum Arthropoda; class Malacostraca; order Decapoda; family Nephropidae; genus Homarus; species Homarus americanus. Next base: position 7,332,495 of record NW_024737097.1, read on the forward strand.
CGTGGGGGACTCTGTCGAAGGCTTTGCTAAAGTCGAGATATACCACATCATTATTGTACCCCTCGTCCACCGATTCAAAAACTGATGAAAAGAATGTTAATAGATTAGTTAGACAAGAACGTCCGCTTGTGAAGCCATGCTGGGAATCATTGATTAATCCCTGCTTCTCCAGGTGATTTCGAATAGAGTTAGAAATGATTGCTTCCAGTAATTTGCTTACTATTGATGTTAGACTGATTGGGCGGTAGTTAGAGGATAGTGATCTATCCCCCTTCTTGACAATCGGTATTATATTCGCTATCCTCCAGGATTCTGGTACTACACCCGTTTTTAAGGACACGCTAAACAACTTTGCTAAGGGCATACTAAGCTCTTCATTACATTCCTTTAATACTCTGGCAAATATCTCATCGGGACCTGGTGACGTATTAGGCTTAAGTTTTCTCGAGTTTTCTGTATGGTATGTTCTGCCTTTAACTTTTGCTAAACCACCAATGTATGTAATAAGTCATTTATGTCCAATGTATATTTTCAGCCTTCGGGTTGCAGAACTTTTTCAATAAACCGTTAATTATTATTATTATTATCATTATTATTATTATTATTATTATTATTATTATTATTTATTATACATACACACACACACACACACACACACACACACACACTTATATATATATATATATATATATATATATATATATATATATATATATATATATATATATATATATATATATATATATATATATATATATATATATATCCACCCACACACACACACACACCTGTTTAGTTTTAATGTATAGAAAATAAAACTTTTATACCTCTAATATTCCTATACAACTAAATTATTCACCACAATGAATATCTCTTACTCTTTAATAGCAGACATTAAAATCCTCCCCAGCGCTCTACAGTTATCTGGGATGAATACGTGATTAAGTAAAGTCAATATCAAACAGAAAAACAATATATATATATATATATATATATATATATATATATATATATATATATATATATATATATATATATATATATATATATATATATATATATAATAACAACGTAAGTCTAGATTTCCTGTTGAAAAGTCACTGATATTGGACGTGTGTTGGAGGGGTGATTATGACAGAATTGTTGTGAAATGCCTATGTGTGTGTGTGAGTGTGTTACTATTATTATTAGCAGTAGTAGTACACAATCGAGTGTACGTATGTTATATGAAAATGTAGTTTGAGAGACATATTGAAATGTTGTTGATTAGTGTAGACATAAGGATTTAATTAACATTTTTATCACTGATCTATGAGTTAACATCTTCACATTAAATCATCAATGGTTTAATTGATCATCCCTTATACATTCACCCATCACTGCTATCACTGAACATCCCTTATACATTCACCCATCACTGCTATCACTGAACATCCCTTAAACATTCACCCATCACTGCTATTACTGAACATCCCTTATACATTCACCCATCACTGTTATCACTGAACATCCCTTATACATTCACCCATCACTGCTATCACCGAACATCCCTTATACATTCACCCATCACTGCTATCACTGAACATCCCTTATACATTCACCCATCACTGCTATCACTGAACATCCCATATACACTCACCCATCACTGCTATCACTGAACATCCCTTATATATTCACCCATCACTGCTATCACTGAACATCCCTCATACATTCACCCATCACTGCTATCACTGAACATCCCTTATACATTCACCCATCACTGCTATTTACCAAATACCCTTATACATTCACCCATCACTGCTATCACTGAACATCCCTTATACATTCACCCATCACTGCTATCACTGAACATCCCTTATACACTCACCCATCACTGCTATCACTGAACATCCCTTATATATTCACCCATCACTGCTATCACTGAACATCCCTTAAACATTCACCACTGCTATCACTGAACATCCCTTATACATTCACCATCACTGCTATTACTGAACATCCCTTATACATTCACCCATCACTGCTATCACTGAACATCCTCATACATTCACCCATCACTGCTATCACTGAACATCCCTTATACATTCACCCATCACTGCTATCACTGAACATCCCTTTACATCCACCCATCACTGCTATCACTGAACATCCCTTACACCACCCATCACTGCTATCACTGAACATCCCTTATACATTCACCCATCACTGCTATTACTGAACATCCCTTATACACTCACCCATCACTGCTATCACTGAACATCCCTTATACATTCACCCATCACTACTATCACTGAACATCCCTTATACATTCACCCAACACTGTTATAACTGAACATCCCTTATACATTCACCCATCACTGCTATCACTGAACATCCCTTATACATTCACCCATCACTGCTATCACTGAACATCCCTTATACAGTCACCCAACACTGTTATAACTGAACATCCCTAATACATCCACCCATCACTACTATTACTGAATATCCCTTATACACTCACCCATCACTGCTATCACTGAACATCCCTTATACATTCACCCATCACTGCTATCACTGAACATCCCTTACATTCACCCAACACTGTTATAACTGAACATCCCTTATACATTCACCCATCACTGCTATCACTGAACATCCCTATACATTCACCCAACACTGTTATAACTGAACATCCCTATACATTCACCTATCACTGCTATTACTGAACATCCCTACATTCACCCAACACTGTTATAACTGAACATCCCTTATACATTCACCCATCATGCTATCACTGAACATCCCTTATACATTCACCCAACACTGTTATAACTGAACATCCTTATACATTCACCCATCACTGCTATCACTGAACATCCCTTATACATTCACCCATCACTGCTATTACTCAACCACCTTTACATTCACCCATCACTGCTATCACTGAACATCCCTTATACATTCACACATCACTGCTATTACTGAACATCCCTATACATTCACCAACACTGCTATAACTGAACATCCCTACATTCACCTATCACTTATCACTGAACATCCTTACATTCACCCATCACTGCTATTACTGAACATCCCTATACATTCACCCATCACTGCTATCACTGAACATCCCTATACATTCACACATCACTGCTATTACTGAACATCCTTATACATTCACCCAACACTGTTATAACTGAACATCCTTATACATTCACCCATCATCACATTACTGAACATCCCTTTACATTCACCCAACACTGTTATAACTGAACATCCCTTATACACTCACCCATCACTGCTACTGAACATCCCTTATACATTCACCCATCACTGCTATCACTGAACATCCCTTATACATTCACCTATCACTGCATCACTGAACATCCCTAATACATCCACCCATCACTGCTATACTGAATATCCTGTATTCACCCATCATTGTACTGTACGGTACACTGAAATAAACCTGTTATGTTATGTATACTGTAATTACACATAAGTAATCGGGATTCCCACAACATCACTTAATGGGGTGAGAGGGGAGGACGGAAGAAAGGGGTAAAGAGTGGGAGATTGGGGGCGAGGTGGGTAGGAAGGGGTGGGGGAAAAGTATTTGAGGGAAGAGGAGAGAAGGGGTTGAGGAGGGTAGGGAAGGGAAGGCTATGTTATAATGTTACCATACTGAGGAATATATTCACCACTACCACCACAACCACCACAAACTTAGCTTCGTCTCTGAACCAGGTAATATGCCATGTGTGTGTGTGTTAATTGGGTGGAAGTAGAGTTAAGGGATGACTAGGCAAGATTAGTAGCGATTTCAGTGTTCTACAAACGATTATATCTAAGGCTGCCGACTGGTTACCTGGTGGTGGCTTTTGGTGCTGGGCTGGCTACCTGGGTGGTGGCTGTGTGGGCTGGCTACCTGGTGGTGGCGTGGTCCTGCTGACTGGCTACTCTGGTGGCTGTGGTGCTGTGTGGCTGGCTACCTGGTGGTGGCTTTGTGGTCCTGCTGTGGACTGGCTACCTGTGGTGGCTTTGTGGTCCTGCTGTGGGCTGGCTACCTGGTGGTGGCTTGTGGTCCTGCTGTGGGCTGGCTACTGGTGGTGGCTTTGTGGTCCTGCTGTGGGCTGGCTACCTGGTGGTGACTTTGTGGTCCTGCTGGGCTGGCTACCCTGGTGGCTGGTGGCTGCTGTGTGGCTGGCTACCTGGTGGTGACTTGTGTGCTGCTGGGGCTGGCTACCTGGTGGTGGCTTTGGTGGTGCTGTGGGCTGCTACCTGGTGGTGGCGTGGTCCTGCTGTGGGCTGGCTACCTGGTGGTGGCTTTGTGGTCCTGCTGTGGGCTGGCCCTGGGGTGACTTTGTGGTCCTGCTGTGGGCTGGCTACCTGGTGGTGTGGTGCTGTGTGGGCTGGCTACCTGGTGGTGACTTTGTGGTGCTGCTGTGGGCTGGCTACCTGGTGGCTTTGTGGTGCTGCTGTGGGCTGGCTACCTGGTGGTGACTTTGTGGTGCTGCTGTGGGCTGGCTACCTGGTGGTGGCTTTGTGGTCCGCTGGTGGGCTGGCTACCTGGTGGTGACTTTGTGGTGCTGCTGTGGGCTGGCTACCTGGTGGCTTTGTGGTGCTGCTGTGGGCTGGCTACCTGGTGGCTGCTGGATGCTGCTGGGCTGGCTACCTGGTGGTGGCTTGTGGTCCTGCTGTGGGCTGGCTACCTGGTGGTGGCTTTGTGGTGCTGTGTGGGCTGGCTACCTGGTGGTGACTTTGTGGTTGTGGGCTGGCTCTGGTGGTGGCTTTGTGGTCCTGCTGTGGGCTGGCTACCTGGTGGTGACTTTGTGGTGCTGCTGTGGGCTGGCTACCTGGTGGTGGCTTGTGGTCCTGCTGTGGGCTGGCTACCTGGTGGTGGCTTTGTGGTCCTGGTGGGCTGGCTACCTGGTGGTGACTTTGTGGTGCTGCTGTGGGCTGGCTACCTGGTGGTGACTTTGTGGTGCTGCTGTGGGCTACCCTGGTGGCTTTGTGGTGCTGCTGTGGGCTGGCTACCTGGTGGTGACTTTGTGGTGCTGCTGGCTACCTGGTGGTGGCTTGTGGTGCTGCTGTGGGCTGGCTACCTGGTGGTGACTTTGTGGTCCTGCTGTGGGCTGGCTACCTGGTGGTGACTTTGTGGTGCTGCTGTGGGCTGGCTACCTGTGGGACTTTTGGTGCTGCTGTGGGCTGGCTACCTGGTTGACTTTGTGGTGCTGCTGTGGGCTGGCTACCTGGTGGTGACTTTGTGGTGCTGCTGTGGGCTGGCTACCTGGTGGTGGCTTTGTGGTGCTGCTGTGGGCTGCTACCTGTGGTGACTTTGTGGTGCTGCTGGGGGCTGGCTACCTGGTGGTGACTTTGTGGTGCTGCTGTGGGCGTGGTCCACCTCAGGTTTATGAATCTCTCTGCTCGCTCAGGAACCTTACAATATGCAAATTGTACCTCCCCCTCCCGTTCCTTTTACTCCATTCTCTCCTTCACCTCCAATCCTCCTCCTGTTCCTTCCTCACCTCCCTCTCCACTCTCATTTACCTCCACTTCCTCCCCCTTACTTTCCCGCCACCACTTACCATACCTCTCACCTCACTTCCATCATCCATTTATTTCCAACCTCCATCTTCCTCTCCTTTTTACTCACCTTTTCCTTACGTTCACATTCGCCCTTCTACATCCCTCCGTGCCTCCCTCCGCCTTACCCTTCATTCCCGTCCTCATCCTCCTCCTCCCCACCCTCCATTCCTTTCCCTCACTCCATACCCCATACCTCATCCCTCCTAAATCTCCCATTGCCTGCCACCCACCTCACATCTTCTAACCCCCTCTCCTCTCTCACCCATCCCTTCTCCTACTCTCCCTACTCCTTCTCCATCTCTCTCCCTCTCCTCCCCCTCTCCACAATTTGCCAAGTCACAATCACTTCGCAAACCAGCAATTTAATTTCCAGTATCTCACCTGTAATCTGCGACAGGCACACCAAATTAATATTCGTGTTAAGTTATCGACCCTCTTGTCCGAGCCAGCTGCGTCATGGTCAGGTCCAGAGAGAGAGAGAGAGAGAGAGAGAGAGAGAGAGAGAGAGAGAGAGAGAGAGAGAGGATAAACTAAAACACAACAAAGACGGAGAAAGAGAACGAGAAAACTGAAAGATTAAGAGACAAACAAACACACAAACTAAAATATGAACCCCAAATTATTACAACATCATCGACTAAATTGAACATTATATTTATATTCCTTTCATAACTGTGTGTGTGTGTGTGTGTAAAATATTCATTAATACTTTTTCTCTTCATAGAATAATTAAATGCGCTTCAAGGTATATTTTTTGTATGTTTGAGTTGGTCAGACGACCTCACACGGCATCTAGAGGGAAGGAAAGATGTAGAAAGGTAAAGAAAGAGAGAGTAATGGAAGGGGAGGGAGGGAGAAGGAATGGAAGGAGAGAGGTAAAGGGTAAAAGAAAGAGAGAAGTAAGGAAAGAGTGAGGTAGAGAGGGAAGTAAGGAGAGCGAGGTAGAGAGGGAAGTAAGGAGAGAGAGGGAGAGAGTGGGTGAGTGAAGGTCAGGGCACACAATCTCCCTTACCTGGATCAGAGTAAGATACAACACTGGTAGCCAAAACTGGTTAGGTAGTGGGCCGAGTGGAGGGTAGTTGTAGGGAAGGGGTGGGAAAAGGGAGGGAGGGAAGATTGAAGGAGGAGGAGAAGGAGGGATGGAGGAGTGGAGGCAGTTGTAATATAATATTTAGTCAATTTCGTCCATCTTTGCTGACATTTTCTCTCCTAATGTATTACTCTGGTACCCTGTTAGGTGTGTGTGTGTAAGTTTATATATATATATATATATATATATATATATATATATATATATATATATATATATATATATATATATATATATATATATATATATATATATATATATATATAACTGCACCTAAAACACCACAACAATTCCTAGTTGATACATCATGTACATTGTACAGTCCATCTCTTCAGCATTCCCTAGCCATGTCTCTGAAGTTCCTACATCACTTATTCTCTACGAATGAAATAGATATAGATGAAAGACTGCTTAAGGAGAGTAAACACAACATCTGCTCTTTAATTAAAAATAGTCGTGGCTTAATTCCACCTGTCTCGTACGTAACACCTGGGGAATAAGTACCATTATATCTGAGGTTCAGTAAATTATATTAAATGAATTTTTCTTTTGTTTATTCTGTAATAAGAATCATAGTTTTTTAATACCTGTTTTATAAAGTTAGGTTAAGGTATAGTAGATTAGGGTAAGTTAGGCTAGAGTTGGTTAGGTTAGGGTAGATTAAGTTTGGTTAAGTTAAGTTAGGTTAGACTGGGTTAAATAAGATTATGTTACGTTTGCTAGAGTTACGATACGTTACGTTATATTAAGTTACGGTAGGTTGTTATGTTAGCTTAAGTTAAAGGTTAGGTTAGGTTAGGTTAGGTTAGGTTAGGTTAGGTAAGAGAGAGAGAGAGAGAGAGAAAAAAGAGAGAGAGACGCACAATATCCTGGTTCGTGGGACACAGGAAGAATGAGAGGAGATATTTTTTTTCCTGAAGCATCTCACTACCAGGATGACTTCTCTATTTCTCTTATATTATCTCTCAACCCAGGTGTTCTAGTGGTAATTATCTCTCAGCACAGGTGTTCCAGCGGTAATTATCTCTCAGCACAGGTGTTCCAGCGGTAATTATCTCTCAGCACAGGTGTTCCAGCGGTAATTATCTCTCAGCACAGGTGTTCTAGCGGTAATTATCTCTTAGCGCAGATAGTCAAGGTGGGGAGGACGTGATATCTCCTCTTTGCACAAAAGTGTTTCAGTGTTCAAGTGTCGCTTTTCCCTTTCAGTAAATCTTATATCATTTTACGATATATATATATATATATATATATATATATATATATATATATATATATATATATATATATATATATATATATATATATATATATATATATATATATATATATTGCAATGTAAATACTTTAAGCAAGGCAAGACGCTAGAGTTTGTGTCACGCTAAATGAGACTTGGTGTGATAAGACAGGTTTTCAGAGTAAGCTTTGTCATGCTTTTTAGGGATAATAGCCATGTTAAGCATTAAAACGGAACGGAGTCTCTTGCAAAATGGAGAATAACATTATGGTGTTATTTTTATAAGTCCTTGAAAGTAAGTGTAAGTGTATTATAACTGATTCTGTTGCTAATAAGATTTATTCTTATTAAATAATACCTGGATTGATGTAGGTAAGGCTGGAGGTTATTGAGTTAGGTTAGGTTAGGTTAGTACTGCTAGCATTTAACCGATTAACCGATTAGTTGGCATTATGGTTATCTACAGGATTCTTATGTAACACGACAGACCGAATTTTCGAGAAAAATATAAATATATTAAAAGTTAACGTTATGCTGCAACCATCCATGATCCGTGAGAACTACTCCCTAACTCTTTTATGACACACCTGCCACTCCCCTCCCCTCTCCTCCCCTTTCCTTCCTTCTCCCTTCCCCTCTTCTCCCCTCTCCCCTCTCTCCTGTCTCCTTCCCTTCTCCTTCCTTATCTCCTTCCCCTCCCTTTTTCATTCCCTCTACTTCCCCCACCCCTTACAACTTGGTTAACTCTTACAGTAAACTATTCCAAATTGTAATCTTTTTCTTTCCTTTTTTAAGGAGGGGGTGATCGGTAGTGGAGAGCTTAATCCTGTCTTATATAATAATTCTCTACTGTATAAATAACTCTATCTGAGCTACTATATTTCCCGCGGGTGGCTGGGTGTACCCACTGTCTCGTCGATTGGCTAGAACAGTATCACCAGAACCATTGTGAGTCTTGGGAAATCCCAGCCACAAACCCGGTCGGTGGGAGCAAGACAGTGCTGGAAGGTAATGATGTAAGGGCGTGGTACTCACCCCCATTGTGCAGAGGCAGTTTGCGGTGTAAATATGGCGTGATCGTAATCAACGCGGAGGTTTTGTATTCAAAGTAAGATCTACCATCGTCCTGCACCTCTCAGTGTACAAACAACACGACTTACTGTAAACGTAATACTTCACAGACACTGAGATGAAAGCCGTGGTGTAATCCATATGCCTCATATCCCTCCCAGGCAACTAGACAACCAGATCACGCGGTTCTATCAAAACGAAAATCGATCTTAAATCTTGGGTGTGGGGTGAAACTACGTTGAGAACGTGAAGGACGACTCCAACACGCGATGCGCCACGGACAGGTGACCCCGCGTCTCCGGCCAACACCTGTACCACAGGACGTCGACGCAGGAGCGTACCATCCTGAGGGAGGAATAGTATGTTCGCCTCTCTACTGACTCAGGGGAAAATGGCCTGTCACTACATGAATTAACAGCCTTGTATTGCCTTCCTCCCAGCACTTACCAGATCCTGTTAGCCATCTTCCTCGGTCATCTACCTAGTGATTGTTCCTGGGAATAACACTAATTGGAGAGATCCGTCTGGCGGGGACAGGTGAGGGTTCTCGTCGTGGGACACCTGCCTCCTTCCCTCTCACCACTACGTCACTCGTCTTTAGTCTCACATATATCCGGGTTACATAAACATCATTCTATACATATTGCTGAGAGACGAAACCTAAAACACTGACATACATTCATCAAGTTGTGTCATATTTCAACCAAGGAACTGCTGCTACTCCCCACAGCGTTTACGTTCTAAGCACGGACATGAGGAACGATTGACCCGGATTAAAGGTGTAAGGTACAGTTCTCCCTGATTCCTGCTGAGACAATTACCTAATTCTGAGATAAGGGACTTCTCTTGAGTTTTCACAGCCCAGTAACCGTCTTCACTGACCTAACTGGTGGATGTTTGTTGAGGTTGCCTGAAGCTGTTGTTGAGCAATTCTTAGGTAGTATTGTATTTATTTCTTCTTCTTTGTCCCTCATATCTTCTTCAGATCTTTTTAGTTAATATTTGTATGATATTATTATTATTATTATTATTATTATTATTATTATTATTATTATTATTATTATTATTATTATTATTATTATTATTATTATTATTATTATTATTATTACATTTTCGCCCTCCAGGCCCAGATGTGGGTCAGTGACCTGTGCCCGAGTGGGCTAATCCTCGGAAAAAAAAAATATTACAAATATGACATATAATAACTAAATGGGGAGAAGGTTATAATACAGTGCATTTCAACTTAGTGACAATGCAAAAAGGTAAGATTGACTGGGCGTGAATACACGGGTTGATTACGAGTTGTTGATAATATTTACAATGGTTGGGATTGGGATGTTCTTAAAGCGATCAGTACGTGCTCGTATGGCTGGATGCGGTTGTGATGACGACCGACAATTCGCGGACGAGGGATCTCGGGTGGAAATAGGAGCCGGTGTCGAGGATGGTGCAAAAGCTTCTCACCAAATTTGCAGATGAGGTCGTGGTGATGGTCACTGGTCAGTGAGAGCCGAAAGGGTCAGTGTGTTGAGCGATTCTTGATATGTGGAGTAGGAAGAGGAGAGAATAATCTTGCATGACCTTTTTTTTAACTTTTTCTAGGTGTTTACGTTCTGTGGAATTTAGGGAGGAAGACCAGGCAGGGGAGGCATACTGTAGGAATGCTTGGGAAGTATGAAAGTTGAGTAAATACCGAGGAGCTCGGGTGCAGGAACTGCGAGAGACTTGAATCGGCGGAGGAGGTGGAGACGAAAACTGGAGGATTTGACAATTTCGCTGACGTGTGTTTTCCAATTTAGCTTGTTATCTATAGTGACGCCTAGGAGCTTAGTAGAGTCCACAATCTAGAGCAGGGGCTCTTAACCTGGGGTCCATGGATGGGCTTCAGGGGGTCCGTGAAGGTCAGATAAAAATTTAACATTTATATTCACTATATTTTAAGATTAAGTTGTTCTATTTTTGTCAATATATACCAGATGTTATGTATGTATTTTTGGTTACTGAAGAAAACCAGTAAATCTGTAGGGTGGCATGGGATGCTACTGTACACGGTCAGGTAACATACAATCGTCATCGTCGTCAGGTTTAGACTTCTAGAATGTTTACTTTATTCACACTTTGTGTATGTCATACACTGTATGAGGCAATGAATTTTCAAGAAATAAAGTATATTCATTGCATGCAAAGTTGTGTTTATATGCTTATGTGCATTTTTCTAGGGAGGGGGTCCATAGCTTTCACCAGATTCTCAAAGGGGTCCGTGACTCAAAAAAGGTTAAGAACCACTGCTCTAAATATTCTCTTGCTCTAATTGGGTTTTGTTTTGTTCTGTTGCAGATGTATATGGACTTATGAGTTAAATAAAGCCTTTATTACTGAAGGTGTTTGATCTCATACGACAAATTATTCAACTCATATTCTACTAGCAACATGGAACGCATACTCTGCCCCGACAAGCTTGATGTTGATCCAAATTCCCCAGCTGTTCAGAAGGAATACAAGCATTGGCGTAAAACTTTTGAAAACTTTATTAATGAGTGTGGAGACAGAGCGCCTGACAAACTACGATGTTTGACAAACTATGTGTCTGCTACTGTGTATGAATACTTTGCTGATGCTACGGAGTTTGAAACAGCTATACAAGTGTTGGAAAAGGTGTATGTGAAAAAGAAAAATGAGATATTCGCCAGACAACAGCTCGCCACAAGACGTCAACGTCCTTCCGAAACGATCGATGAATTTCTTCGCGACTTGCACAGACTCAGCAAAGATTGTACTCTAAAAGCTGTCACGGCCGAAGAATATCGTGAAGAGTTAGTACGGGATGTCTTCATCAACGGACTGTCTTCTGCAAATATACGTCAACGTCTATTGGAAAATCAGGCTCTCACAGTCTCTCGAGCTAGAGCCTTGGATCGTACACAGCATATTTAGGAAGCCTTCCAGCCATTAGGCCCTGTCATTGCAGCAGCTTCAGGATGTGTGGAGGAAGCTGTTAAGTCACCGTACACTAATCAACAAGATATACGTCCAGTTGAGGACTCAACACTTGCTAGTATGACCACTAAGAAACGATGTTGGTTTTGTGGTGGTAGTCTTCATTTACGGGCGAGATGTCCAGCTAAAGATAGTGATTGCTCTTCATGTGGAAAAAGAGGCACTGGGCAAAAGTTTGTCAGACTAAGGGTAAGAAACAGGTCACGGCATCAATTTCATCTCCTACTCTTTGTGCCATCTCAGCTGCTGTTCCGCATTGCCTGAATTGCTCTGTAGTCGGCTGAAAATATGGTTTGACCCCCAAAACATTCCTACAAAAGGTTTCTCAATTGTTTATTGTAGTATCAGGTGTGCTTAATAACATATCAAAAGTCTACCACAGTCTGACTACGAGAAAGGTCTAATTTTCAAGATGGCGTCGAAGTTAGCCACCACATCCCTAAAATGCCCGCTACTCCTTCATTATTCATCCTAAACAAGTAATTTTGCTGCCTAACCCCATGTTTTGGGGATCTAGGAATCTAATTAGCATATCTAAATTATAGTGAAGTCATTACATAATTACATAATTTAAGATGGAGGACCACTATGGCCGCCAAACTATGAAAATGCCTATTACTCTTTCTAATTCATCTTAGACAAGTAATTTCATTGTCTAACCCCATGTTTTGGGGATCTAGGAATCCAGTTAGCATATTTAAAATAATAGTGAAGTGATTACAGAAATACAAAATCCAAGATGGCGGACAAATATGGCCACCAAACTATGAAAATGCCAATGACTCCATCATTATTCATCCTAGACAGGTAATTCTGGTGCCTGACCCCTTGTTTTGGGCATCTAGGAAACCAATTAGCATATTTAACATAGTGTAGTGATTACTGGTAAAATGTTATAACAAATCCCATAATATATATTTCTGAAAAATGCCTTTGATCTGAACAAATAGTCATTACACTCTTCCTCCTGTAAAGGTTGATTATATGGATTCTCATAGTTTTCAATTTGACATGGTCCACAAGCGGGTGTGCATGGTAGTCCGTATCCTCTGCAACTACAACGTGTTCGGCAGGCAGTTGTGCAATTACAGTGGACCATCTGCAGGAGGCTTTCTGGCACAGCAGTTTTCTTGGTCATAACTGGCACAAACTGATTGTCCTCCAGTTTCCATCCCCAATCCACTGCATTCATGTCACTCTCCTTTCCAGTCCACACCATGATCTGGTTATACACTCTAAAGCTATGATATTTAGTCGAGGACTTGGTAGGAGGGAGACGTTCTGGGAAAACAAATGACTTGGCGGAGACAATTTTCTCGATCAAAAGGTTGTAGCGCAAAGAGGCAAGTGAATCGGTACTCTTGCCACCAAACAGAACTGCCATCGCCTTGCTCCCAAGGTCTTCTATGACACTGTTTGCTTGATTTGGGAGCAGAAACGCATTCGCACAGGTCTGAATGGTCAATTCACCATTCACAAGTTTCTGGAACGCTGACTTTTTGCCAACACTGAAAATGCGGGAAGTTGTGTCACATCCTGTGAAAGCGTGGATAAACAGCAACTGAGAACACCTGTCACTACCCAGGACTTGCTTCATCTCACTAATGTTGTACACCTTAGGAACTGTGGACTTGTCCGAACGAAAATAGAGGCCCCTATTGTTTGCTTCAGCATAGTAGAGGAGAAGAATGAGCAGGTCTGTATCCTCCCCTATCAAGGTCGTGAGCTGATGTTGTGACGCCTTGATTGCAGCCTTGACATTGTCCATGTCTGCATCCCCTAATGCAATGATAACAGTGCAGCCCTTCTTCTGTAGTTCCTCGGTTACAAGATCAATAAGTCCTTGTATGTTGCAAGATCTGGAAAGGAAATCATCCTTTCTTCCAACAAACTCAGTTTTTGCATTGAAGCTGATGATCGGGCGGGTGTTCTGCCCACGTCGCTGATGCGTATTGTCTTTGATTGAAGGACCTTCACTATAGCCATCAAAAACTACGGTTGCTTTTCCATAATGGCGAATGGTAAAGTCAGCATACATCCGTGCAATGGCACCATAACTGTCACCCTTTATCCATGGCAAGCGATGAACCAGGGAACCACCGTCAAGGACTGGATGATACTCTGGCACCTCTCTTTGGTGGCTCAACTTTCTTTCTTTTTTATATTTTCAATGTCTTTTGGATTGATGTACCTCTTTCGACATGTAATGTGTACTTTTTCACCAGCTGAAACGACTACATCATCCCCTCTTTGCACACTCGCACTCTTGATTCCATCAGCTCCCTTCTGACGAAGTTCAACCACATCAGAAACATCTAAGTCTTCATGGCAAATGGGGCAAGTCTCTTGGTTTACAGTGCTTGCACTCATGGTCAGGCCTGAAAAGATGCGAAAGTGAAGGTCATTAGCAAATAAAGTCAGTAAATAAATAATGTAAATAAACAGTCACACAAAGCAAATTGTATCTTGGATTTCACAATTATGTAATCATGTCGCTTTTTTAACAAGCCAAACAGATTCCTAGGCCACCAAAACATGGGGTTAGACATCAAAATTACTTCTCTAGGATGAATAATGAAGGAGTAACAGGCATTTTTAGGATTTGGTGGCTATTCGACGCCATCTTGAAAATTAGACCTTTCTCGTGGTCAGACTGTGGTAGACTTTTGATATGTTATTAAGCACACCTGATACTACAATAAACAATTGAGAAACCTTTTGTAAGAATTTTTTTAGGGTGAGGTGGGTTTTTTTTCATAAATGCAGCCGCCTACTGCTACAAACTTATTGATTCGGCAAGTTCTGAGAGTTTCATTGACAAGAGAGTGGCCCATCGGCTTAAGCTTCACATCAAACCCGTTTCCCAAAGTATAACCCTGGCAATGTCTTCTTCAACAGCTTCTGTGATAGGTGAATGTACGGTGGATCTCTATATGAATGACAGTCATTATCCAAACACACGTCTGGGCGTCATTGAGAATCTTTGTGGTGATGTTATTCTCGGCATAGATTTCCAAAAACAACACTCCTTAGTTACCATAGAGTATGGAGGACCCAGATCTGAGCTCAAGATTTCGAACATTGTTAACAAGCCTGTATGTAGCCTGGCATCAGCAGCTATGTCAGAACCACTGTTATTTGCAAACATGCGAGGAGATGCAAAGCCGATAGCCACCAAATCTAGGAAGTTTAGCCCTGATGACCAACAGTTCATTACCAAAGATATACAACGCTAACTGTCCGAAGGCATCAAAGAATCAAGTACATCACCTTGGCGTGCACAGGTGGTGATTGCAAGAGATGAATCATGCTGTCACAGAAAACGAATGTGCATCGACTACTCTTCTACGGTGAACATTTACACCAATCTCGACGCATTCATTGCCAAACATTGAAACCATGGTCAACACTCTTGCTAAGTACCACGTGTTCTCAACATTTGATCTAAAGAGTGCATACCATCAACTACGCATAAGCGAGTCTGATAAACCCTTTACAGCATTTGAAGCAAATGGCAGACTGTATCAATTCACACGTATACCATTTGGTGTTATTAATGGTGTTTCCGTTTTTCAAAGAACCATAGACAAGTTCGTGGAGGAGGAGAATCCATGTGACACATTTCCCTCCCTTGACAATATTACCATCTGGGTTACAACTTGGAAATGGTCAAATCAAACCAGATCTTGAAAGGCTAAAACCACTGCAAGAACTTCCACCACCTACAAAGCGATCGGCTCTTCAACGTGTACTTGGTATGTTTGCTTATTACGCTAAGTGGATTCTGGAGTTTTCAGACAAGGCATGGCCTCCCTACAAGGCTAAATCTTTTCCTCTGGACCGTGAAGCGCTCACAGCTTTTGATGACTTGAAGAAACTGCTTGGGGAAGCTGCCCTAAATAGCATTGACCATGCCATCCCATTTGTTGTGGAGTGTGATGCGTCGGATGTGGCCGTGTCTGCTACTTTGAATCAAGCTGGTCGGCCAGTAGCCTTCATGTTTCGAATGTTATCTGGCAGTGAGATTCACTATCCTCCTGTTGAAAAGGAGGTGACTGCAATAATTGAAGCTGTGAGAAAGTGGTCTCACCTGTTGTTGGGACGGCACTTCACCATTGTTATTGACCAGCGATCAGTTGCATTTATGCTGGACAGTCATAGGAGGACTAAAGTGAAGAATGACAAGATACAAGGGTGACGGCTCGAACTCGCTTGTCTTAGCTATTCCATTTGGTATCGGCTAGGTGGAGACAACGTTGTTCCTGACACTTTCACCCGAGTGTTCTGCGGAGCCATCTCATCGTCAAACCTCGCTGTCATCCATGAAGGGCTCTGCCACCCGGGGGTTGTCAAAATGCTTCATTTTGCCCGAACAAAGAACCTCCCATTTTCTACAGAGGATGTGAAAAAGGTCTGTTCAAATTGTCGTGTATGTGCTGAAATCAAGCCAACATTTCACAGGCCTACTGAAAATACCCTTATCAAAGCTACTCAACCAATGGATAGACTGAGCATTAACTTCAAAGGTCCTCTTCCATCACACATGAGAAACTCATATCTCTTCATTGCTGTGGATGAATATTCCAGATTTCCCTTTGCTATTCCATGTGCTGACATGACATCCTCAACTGTCATCAGATGTCTGGACACCATCTTCTCGCTTTGTGGTATGGCGAGTTTTGTCCACTCTGATCGAGGAAGTGCATTTATGTCTCGTGAAGTGAAAACTCATCTCGCTAGTCGTGGAGTGGCGTCCAGCAAAACTGCACCTTACCACTCAACAGGAAACAGTCAAATAGAAGGGTACAATGGCATAATCTGGAAGTCCATATGTTTAGCTGCCAAATCTCGAGATGTTCTGGATACTGAATGGGAGGCTCTCCTACCTGAAGCACTTCACTCCATTAGATCATTGCTCTCAACAGCCATCAACGTGACTCCACATGAGAGGTTTTTCAATTTTCCGAGACGATCTTGTCAGGGTACATTCCTGCCAAGGTCCTGTCTTCTTACGCCGATTCGTCCGCTCAAGCAAAGGTGACCCTCTCGTTGATGAGGTGGAGCTCCTCGAGGCTAACCCAACGTATGCACACATCAAGTATCCAGATGGACGTGAGTCTTCAGTTTCTCTCCGTGATCTTGCTCCATGCTCTAGTGGAACCTTATTCTTAGACATCTCTGCTGGATCAACCTCACCTTCAGTGGAGCCAGAAACATTGGATAATGGTGAGGAAGTTGCTGAAGAGGGAGATACCGGGACGACATTGCTGAATCCTAGTATCATGCAGGAGTTACCTCTTCGTCGTTCTACTCGGCAGCGAAGAGAACCCCAGAGATACGGCTATAATGTTTGATTGATTATGTTGGCAGGGGTGAATGTCATATTATGGAATAAATTATGTTTGTGTTTACCTTTACTCTAAATATTCTCTTGTTCTAATTGGGTTTTGTTTTGTTCTGTTGCAGATGTATATGGATTTATGAGCTGAATAAGGCCTTGATTACTGAAGGTGTTTGATCTCATACGACAAGGGTGACATGTGATTGATTGTCTACATCTGACAGCTGCATGTCTCTGTATTTTGGATAATAATTGATTGCCTTTACCCTTTATTACGCATTCCCGCGTGATGATTGGTTGTCTACATTTAACAGACTTACTTTCCTGAATACCCATTGGCTGACATCAACCATACTGGCCAAGTATCGTCGGATGGTAATTGGCTATCTGCACCTGGTGGCTGTATACTCTTTAACAGTTATTGGTCAACATCATTTACTGATTTCATGTTTCTGAGTGGTGATTGGTCCGGATTTACGAGACATTTGATGGTGGTGTCCTGCCGAGGCCACTTGCTGGTGCTGACGGTCCACACGTATGGTCTTTTTCTCTCTCAGTTGTTTTTCTTCTGTCGAGTTTGGACCACTTTTGTACTGAGATGATAGAAATGCACAGGTGATGGTAGTGTACAGGTGATGGTAGTGTACAGGTGATGATAGTGTACAGGTGATGGTAGTGTGCAGGTGATGATAGTGTACAGGTGATGGTAGTGTGCAGGTGATGGTAGTGTACAGGTGATGGTAGTGTGCAGGTGATGGTAGTGTACAGGTGATGGTAGTGTGCAGGTGATGGTAGTGTGCAGGTGATGGTAGTGTGCAGGTGATGGTAGTGTACAGGTGATGGTAGTGTGCAGGTGATGGTAGTGTGCAAGTGATGGTAGTGTGCAGGTGATGATAGTGTACAGGTGATGGTAGTGTGCAGGTGATGGTAGTGTACAGGTGATGGTAGTGTGCAGGTGATGGTAGTGTGCAGGTGATGGTAGTGTGCAGGTGATGGTAGTGTACAGGTGATGGTAGTGTGCAGGTGATGGTAGTGTGCAGGTGATGGTAGTGTGCAGGTGATGGTAGTGTACAGGTGATGGTAGTGTGCAGGTGATGGTAGTGTGCAAGTGATGGTAGTGTGCAGGTGATGATAGTGTACAGGTGATGGTAGTGTGCAGGTGATGGTAGTGTACAGGTGATGGCGGTGTGCAGGTGATGGTAGTGTACAGGTGATGGTAGTGTGCAGGTGATGGTAGTGTGCAGGTGATGGTAGTGTGCAGGTGATGGTAGTGTGCAGGTGATGATGGTGTACAGGTGATGGTAGTGCAGGTGATGGTAGTGTACAGGTGATGGTAGTGTGCAGGTGATGGTAGTGTACAGGTGATGGCAGTGTATAGATGATGGTAGTGTACAGGTGATGGCAGTGTATAAGTGAAGGTGGTGTACAGGTGATGGCAGTGTACAGGTGATGGTAGTGTGTGCAGGTGATGGTGGTGTACAGGTGATGGTAGTGTGCAGGTGATGGTAGTGTACAGGTGATGGTGGTGTGCAGGTGATGGTGAGTGTACGGGTGATGGTGGTGGTGTGCAGGTGATGGTAGTGTACAGGTGATGGTAGTGTGCAGGTGATGGTAGTGTACAGGTGATGGTAGTGTGCAGGTGATGATAGTGTGCAGGTGATGGTAGTGTGCGAGGTGATGATAGTGTGCAGGTGATGGTAGTGTACAGGTGATGGTAGTGTACAGGTGATGGTAGTGTACAGGTGATGGTAGTGTACAGGTGATGGTGCAGGTGATGGCCAGTGAACAGGTGATGGTAGTGTGCAGGTGATGATGGTGTACAGGTGATGGTAGTGTGCAGGTGATGGTGTGCAGGTGATGATGGTGTACAGGTGATGGTAGTATGCAGGTGATGGTGAGGTGTACAGGTGATGGTAGTGTACAGGTGATGGTAGTGTGCAGGTGATGGTAGTGTACAGGTGATGGTAGTGTACAGGTGATGGCAGTGTACAGGTGATGGTAGTGTGCAGGTGATGGTAGTGTACAGGTGATGGTAGTGTACAGGTGATGGCAGTGTATAGGTGATGGTAGTGTACAGGTGATGGTAGTGTACAGCTGATAGCAGGATACAGGTGATGATAGTATACAGGTGATGGTAGTGTACAGGTGATGGTAGTGTACAGGTGATGGTAGTGTGCAGGTGATGGTAGTGTACAGGTGATGGTAGTGTACAGGTGATGGTAGTGTACAGGTGATGGTAGTGTGCAGGTGATGGTAGTGTGCAGGTGATGGTAGTGTACAGGTGATGGTAGTGTACAGGTGATGGTAGTGTGCAGGTGATGGTAGTGTACAGGTGATGGTAGTGTACAGGTGATGATAGTGTGCGAGGTGGTGGTAGTGTGCAGGTGATGATAGTGTACAGGTGATGGTAGTGTGCAGGTGATGATAGTGTGCAGGTGGTGGTGAGTGCCAGGTGATGGTAGTGTACAGGTGATGGTGAGTGTGCAGGTGATGGTAGTGTACAGGTGATGATAGTGTGCAGGTGATGAGCCAGGTGTACTGGTGATGGTAGTGTGGAGTGATGGTAGTGTACAGGTGATGGTGAGTGTGCAGGGTGATGACCAAGTGTGCAGGTGGTGGTAGTGTGCAGGAGGTGGAGTGCGCAGGTGATGATAGTGTACAGGTGATGGTAGTGTACAGGTGATGGTAGTGTACAGGTGATGTTGGTGTACAGCAGGTGATGGTAGTGTGCAGGTGACCAGGCTAATTACAGGTGATGGTAGTGTACAGGTGATGGTAGTGCACAGGTGATGATAGTGTACAGGTGATGGTAGTGTACAGGTGATGGCCGTGTACAGTGGTAGTAGTGTACAGGTGATGGTAGTGTACAGGTGATGACCAGTGTGCAGGTGATGGTGGTGTGCAGAGGTGATGGTGAGTGTGGGTGATGTGGCAGTGTGCAGGTGTTGAGTGTACAGGTGATGGTAGTGTACAGGTGGTAGTGTACAGGTGATAGCAGGATACAGGCGATGGTAGTATACAGGTGTTGGTGTACAGGGTGATGGTGTGTGTACAGGTGATGGTGGTGTGCAGGTGGTGGTGTGAGTATACAGGGTGATGGTAGTGTACAGGTGTTGAGTGTACAGGTGATAACCTTGGGATACAGGCGATGGTGGTATACAGGTGATGTGGTAGTGTACAGGTGATGGTAGTGTACAGGTGATGGTGGTGTACAGGTGATGGTAGGTGTACAGGTGATGGTAGTGTACAGGTGATGGTAGTGTACAGGTGATGGTAGTGTACAGGTGATGGCAGGATACAGGTGATGGCAGGATACAGGTGATGGTAGTGTACAGGTGATGGTAGTGTACAGGTGATGGTAGTGTACAGGTGATGGTAGTGTACAAGTGATGGTAGTGTACAAGTGATGGTAGTGTACAAGTGATGGTAGTGTACAGGTGATGGTAGTGTGCAGGTGATGGTAGTGTGCAGGTGATGGTAGTGTGCATGTGATGGTAGTGTACAGGTGATGATAGTGTACAGGTGATGGTAGTGTACAGGTAATGGTAGTGTACAGGTGATGGTAGTGTACAAGTGATGGTAGTGTACAAGTGATGGTAGTGTACATGGTTGGCGACCCCGCTCCTCCACTCTTCAGTAAGTTTAACTTGCTCTCTCTACCAATTCTCCTATATTTTCTCTCTCTCTCCGAGGACCCCAACGTAGGATACTTCTCAACGCCGGTCACTAAGATTATAAGTGTATGATGTAGGCGGTAAGGCAGTCCAGATCTCGTCATCACTGTATCTGATCTTTCTCCCGTCAATCTTGTCATCATATTTGCTGTGATTATCATCCTATATGTTTGATCATCTCACTATTGCTCCATCCAAACATTTCCTGGATATTCTTGGAACATTTTGCTGTGGTAATTATTGTGTTTGGTCATCTTAACTGAGCTATGTCCAAACTCTTATCAGTAATAAAAATAAGTAAATGTATATTTTTGTAGAATCATATCCGCTAAATACCTCTAAATCGATTCATTCATCTGACTTACCCCGTGCTACAGTGTACACATCTACCACCAATCTTGAATAATTGTGGCAAACTGTAGAATTATTGATAGAAACTGGAAATTGACCATCCCCTCATTTGATCTCTCATACCTGTGTTTCACGAAGCACTGCTCTCTTCTGGTACCTTACTTGGCCCTGACCGGCTTGGTATGCATGAGGTGTGTTGGATGTAGCTCACGTCATCTCCAGACCATGTCCTGGTGACCTGACTGGTACGATTATTCCCCCCCCCCCACATCAACCCCAACTTCCAGCCTCCCTCTTCCTCCCCAGCCCCACCCCCCACCCCCCTCGGTACTCGGTAAGGTATGCCTGGTCCGAGCCCTTGGTTGCGCCATCTTCCGCGAGTCATGAGCGGTGTACCTAGCTTGACCACACCCCACTTAGCTCCGGGTTACTCGTCTCAATATGGCCGTGTGGCTCCTCCTCCTACCCCACCCATATCTTCCCTACCCCGCCCACACCTTCCCTCCCCCGCCCACATCTTCCCTACCCCACCTACAACCTACTAACTCTACCCACATTTTTCCCTCCCTACTCCATATCCACCACACTTACCCCACCCACAACTCCTTACTCTATCCACACCCTCCCTACTCTACTCACATCCCGCTACTCGACCCATACTCTTCCTATTTTACCTACGCCATCCCTACCTCACCCGCAGCCTCTCTACTCCACTCACATCCCCTTACTCCACTCATACCCTCCGTACCCCGCCAACACCGTCCCAACGCTGCTGTAGAGTAAATGCCATTTGGATATCTACAGTAGATGATTTATCCCGTGTTTTAATCACCATAAGCGTGATGGTGGGGAACACGGCCCCTGTGGCGCACAACATGATCATAATGGCTCACTCATTTAAGGGGCGGCTCTGCGGGTTTCTAAGAAAAACCACCCATCGTGTAGACTGTCACCAGGTCTTCCTCGTGCCCGCCAACAGTGTCTTGCCCTCCTAAAGTCTTGGACTTTCCTCACCCTGTAAATTACCAGCCAAGATGTCTTTATGTAGATGCTCTTCTCGGAACTTTTATATCTTTGAGTTGAAGGTTACAGTTCACAACGACCCGCGCTCGGCTGCTCGTAAGACCAGCTTCACAATTGTCTTATCTTGTTTAATCTCACTCCTTACCAATACTTCTCTGAATTATTCATTAACCAACTGCCTCTGAGGTGGTATTTTATACAACTGTTCCTGACACCTGAATCTCAGCATCTGACACCTCCTGCTAAACACTACACTAGTTAACCTTTTACAGCGAGCTGTGCTGAAATTCTTGTAACTTTCACAACACTCAGGAACTTCCGCTTAATCTCTCCAGTCATCTACTCCAGCACATGACATACACCGTGCAAATAATTCTCTCAAGATTTACCTGTGTCATTCTATACATACATAAACTATCGTATTCTTGGCTTACATTAGATAGGTTTTCATCACAAGAGGAACTCATGGGAGACAAACAGCTATACCTTGTCATACACCACCTGCAGGGTAATGATATAACATCTGTAAATTCACCCGTTGCTTTCAAATCATTTATCAAAATACTCACATAGTATTTCCAAGGATGTTTGAGAAGCTTAACCATTATATCTTTCATTTTATCTCACCAGACAGAACCTCGTCAGGGGTCTCAACGCCAACACCATGACAACAGTTTTTACTGTTGTGTAAAACAATCGTCGTGTAGTTCAAGGCAGAGGCGGAGTTAATCGCTGTGTTGGGTCGCGAGGGGGACTTTTACTCAACACATTTACAGCATCTCGCGTACTCAATGACAACTTTTACAGGATATTAAGAAATGAGAACAACTGAACCTGTAAATGTGTTTCAGTGTCTAAATGATGAGAGACAGAGAGAGAGAGAGAGAGAGAGAGAGAGAGAGAGAGAGAGAGAGAGAGAGAGAGAGAGAGAGAGATAGACAGACAGACAGACAGACAGACAGACAGACAGACAGACAGACAGACAGATACTGTTTTATCAGCATCTTAACCTTGTAGTCACACTCAGTGTCATCACAAAATCCGCCTAGAGGAGTCAGTCCTCAGTCCTGTTCTCTTGTCATCCTCGTCTTTGGGCTGGACTTGATATTTTCCTAAAGGTGTGGAAATCACTGTGAGTGTTGGCAGGTGTTCGTTCCCTTATATGTCATGCAGGAATGGCATCTACTTACCTCCCTCCTTCACCCCCCTCACCCGTTGTTGTGGGTAATACCTGTGTTCTTAGCCTTGAGTTATGAGTATCTGTGTACTGTACTGTAAGTGATGAGGAACATGGGGATAGAGAACATTACAGCTGATAAGAAAATAATAATGTAGAGCATTGTGAGTAGGTCTGTTAACCCAAGCCAGGGAGTTCGTCTCTCTATACGACAATTATCACTCATATTTTTGCCAAACCTAACCTAACCTACCTTAACCTTTCCTAACCTAACCTAACATAACTTTATCTAACCTAACCTAAGCTAACCTAACTTAACCTAACCTAACCTAATCTAACCTAACTTAACCTAACCTAATCTAACCTAACCTGACCTGACCTGTAATAAGACTTTCGAGCCTGACCGAGTTAATGGTGTTGGTTGTTAACTGATTCCACTCATTTAAAACTCGTATTTCTTAACCATGATTTCTCATTTCCTTCCTTGATCTAAATTGTTCTAATCTAGAACCTTTGTTATGAGCTCTGCGTTTATTTGCTTTAGGTTCATTTCTTTTTGTCTATCGTCTATATTTAATATATTTAATCTTTATTTAATGTTATTTTTATTACATTTATAAAGAAAGTAAAGAAGGAAGGAAGAGATCACAGAGCATTATGTTTGGTATGGACCTGGTTGGTGTTATTTTGTAAGTCAAAAGGTGGTAAAGATGACCTGAGTGAACTCTTTGACTGGGTGATGTGGTGTGGTGTGGTGTGGTGTGGTCGTAGCCTAGGTGGTGAAGGGGTGGTGTGGTCTGGCGGCAGTACCTTCACCAGCCTCAAGGACCCTGTGGTTTGTGTGGGTTAGGATCAGCAGCCCTCGCACCCTCACCTGTCTTGATTGTTTGTCTCCACCTGGCAAACACTTAACCTGAGTAATACGCTCTCATACGAACTCTCCCTCACACCACTACTTGACATATTCCCTGACGAGCAGAGGATACGGTAGAAGGTCCGATATCTTTTTTTCAACATTTCTATTAATTTTATGTCATATTCATATCAGACACTATCATAGATCCCCTGTTAGCACTAATGAGTTCTTATTTGTACTTTGTAGAACATTGAACAAGATTTATTGTGTATTGTAAAGTACTAGTGAGAGAATTACAATATCCATAACATGCAGCGTAACATTAACAGTCTGAAGGTATAAACATTTCTTTCAATGTGCTTTCGAGTCATCAGGAGGAGACCCTTTTAAACACTCAACATACAGAAGGCAACAAACACAGATCTTGAAAATATACAGATTATTATTATTTTTTTTACAATACGAGATTTAGAAATAGGTTATCGAAAACAAGTACATTCTTAATTTCTTGGATTAAAAGGATAATACAAATATTTTACGAGAATAGTTATCAATGCATTTAATGTAACAAATATTAATATTTCATCAAGCCATCTGCCAATCATTGTTAGTTAGTCATGATTTTACTTCATAAAGAACAAGAAACAAGGAAAATATAATAAGGCTAGAATGAGTTAATTAGTCCTTACGGCGAACAGGTAAATAAAACCTTACCTGTACCTCTCTCTGACGAACATAACAGAGATATTTAAAACAGTCCTAAACATTATGGTTCTTACTATTTAAGTTTTATTGTGATACTTAAGACCACATAAAGAGAGGATTTTGTTTACCAATTAATTTACTTATCATTAATATGCAAATGAGCTATTGGAGTCTGACTGACTGAAGGTGAAAAATTATGAAAAGAGGGACGGAAGACTGGTGGTGAGGGACACAGAACTGAGACAAGACTGGTGGTGAGTGACGCAAGACTGAGACAAGACTGGTAGTGAGCGACGCAAAACTGAGACAAAACTGGTGGTGAGTGACGCAAGACCGAGACAAGACCGGTGGTGAGTGACGCAAGACTGAGACAAAATTGGTGGTGAGGGACTCAAGACTGATACAAGACTGTTGGAAGAGAACACAAGACTGACATTTAGTAACGCAACACTGAGATAAGATTGGTGGTGAGTGACACAGGACTAACACGGCTGGTGGTGAAAGAAGCAAGACTGATACAAGATTGGTGGTGAGAAACGCAAAACTGAGACAAGACTGATGATGAATGATGCAAGCCTGAGACAAGACTGATTGTGAGTGACGTAAGACTAAAACAAGACTGATGATGAATGATGCAAGACTGAGACAAGACTGATTGTGAGTGACGCAAGACTAAGACAAGACTGATGATGAATGATGCAAGACTGAGACAAGACTGATTGTGAGTGACGCAAGACTAAGACAAGACTGATGATGAATGATGCAAGACTGAGACAAGACTGATTGTGAGTGACGCAAGACTAAGACAAGACTGATGATGAATGATGCAAGACTGAGACAAGACTGATTGTGAGTGACGCAAGACTAAGACAATCCTGATGATGAATGATGCAAGACTGAGACAAAACTGGTAGTGAATGATGGAGGGGTTGCGTGAGTTTCACCGGTATATATTACAAATTTACAGGTGTGACAGATGAGGTAATTGAACCCAGGTACAGTGACATCCATACATTGTGAGCCTAGCACTATTAAGTTGGTGCCTTAACCTACAAATGAACCTGTATTGGCTGTAATACTTAATGGAAGCCCCTCGAAATCGAGGATGGCCGGCCCAAGGGCCACCTTGGCGTGAATTTGTTTAAGGTGTAGAAGCTGTCTCCAACACAACAACCACACCCTAAGTTAACGAGCTAAATGTCCCAGTGTCAAGGAATAGTCCAAGAAGACCGGACAACTCGCCAACTGCACTGGCTAACCATTACCCGGAATACGATCAGCAAATCGATTAATATCCATAGTTTCACCCCGCCCGAGGACCGAACTTAATCTTATCACACAAACACACACACATAAAGACACACAGACTGATGATAACATCACACAGACCATTTACACTGATGGACCTCCTGACATCGCCTGTGGGAGGGCTGGAAGTACTATCGTTGTGACTCAACCTGACGGTAATACAATTAAAAATGAGTTAGTATTAACAACTGGGCATCAACTCTACAAACTGAATTAGTTGCCATACTCACAGCTATTAAATTTATTGAAACAACAGTCACCGACAGTCTCATCATCACTGATTCTCTATCCTCAATACTTGCTCTTGACACCCTCAACTTATGTTGTCACGCGCTTGTCTCTGAAGCCAGACACAAATATGAGTACCTTGTTGACCGGGGTCTCAAGGTCAAACTGTTTTGGATCCCCTCTCACATAGGCCTCAAAGAACATGACAGAGTTGATGCCCTCGCCAAACTCGCGTCTAACAAATACTCTGTTGAATACAATCTGGGTCTGTCAAAAAGAACCCTTAAAACTGTAATTAGGAAAGAACTTATTGATAAATTTGATGCAAGCAGACAAGTGCAAATAGGCACTCGTCAATCCATTTTTTACCATGATGAGCTGTATCAAGTGAAACATGTATATGGAGCAAGTAACAAGATTTGTTGTAACCGCTAGACTAAGGTTACGATATAAGCACCTCTGGCAGTATATCCCTCAAACCGATGTGAACAAAACTAAATGTAAGGTGTGTGAAGATAGACCCTTTTAGGGACAGGTACAAGCACACTGTGTGTGACATGTCACAACACTTTATCTCTAACGGCAAGGTAGCTGACCTATTAAGATTGCATCCATTTTTTGCACTTAGTAGTGATATCAGTTCCCATAACTCACACTCCTGTACTCACGCAGTTGTGAATAAGTTACCGTCAATGTACAGAACTAAACAAAGAATTTATTTGAAATACTCTGTAACATTCAATGCCATAATATCCTGACCACGGGGGTTAGTTATACAGACTCTTTGTGAACTGTACTCTGTAATCCTTTTGTACTACCGCTCACAGTATGAATATGGGGTGCACAATAAACTAGCCGCTATAAGTGACAAAATTGAAAACTAAAACACACACACACACACACACACACACACACACACACACACACGCACACACACCAGTATAATGGAGATTTTAACGCAACATCGGAGACCAATCCACTGTTCAGCCCGTCACTGGGAGTCCAAATAATAATTGGAGATAAAAATTGAAATAAATTATAAAGAAATAATTTATTAAATATTTATAAAAACTCCCAATATCTTAACTGATGACATTGTGTGGAACTTATGAAATGAATATTCCAAGTTTTATAGAAAATAAGTAAATTAAGAAGTGCTAAATATTACTGTACATAAATAATATTTGTATGTAGAGGAACTATGTAAATGTACCACTCAAAAGATCACGTGAAGATTACCCACCCCAGCTTATTTCACCTTAATATTAGCCACCCCAGCTAATTTCACGTAAAGATTACACCAATCCAGCTTATTTCACCTTAAGATTAGCTACCCCAGCTTATTTCACCTTAATATTAACCACCCCAGCTTATTTCACGTGAGGATTACACCAGTCCAGCTTATTTTACCTTAAAATTAGTCACCCCAGATTATTTCACGTGAAGATTACACCACTCCAGCTTATTTCACCTTAAGATTAGCCACCCCAGTTTATTTCACGTGAAGATTACACCACTCCAGCTTATTTTACCTTAAAATTAGTCACCCCAGATTATTTCATGTGAAGATTACACCACTCCAGCTTATTTTACCTTAAAATTAGTCACCCCAGATTATTTCATGTGAAGATTACACCACTCCAGCTTATTTTACCTTAAAATTAGTCATCCCAGTAATATGAGTGTTGTGAGAGTAATGTCAGCATTGTGAGAGTTTGTGAGAGTAATGTGAGTGTTGTGAGAGTAATGCGTGTGTTGTGAGAGTACTATGAGTGATGTGAGAGTAACGTGAGTGTTGTGAGAGTAATGCGAGTGTTGTGAGAGTACTATGAGTAATGTGAGAGTAACGTGAGTGTTGTGAGAGTAATGTGAGTGTTGTGAGAGTAATGTGAGTGATGTGAAAGTAATATGAGTGATGTGAGAGTAATGTGAGAGTTTGTGAGAGTAATGTGAGTGATGTGAGAGTAAAGTGAGTGTTGTGAGAGTACTAGGAGTGATGTGAGAGTAACGTGAGTGTTGTGAGAGTAATGTGAGTGATGTGAGAGTAAGGTGAGTGTTGTGAGAGTACTAGGAGTGATGTGAGAGTAACGTGAGTGTTGTGAGAGTAATGTGAGTGTTATGAGAGTAATGTGAGTGATGTGAAAGTAATATGAGTGATGTGAGAGTTTGTGAGAGTAATGTGAGTGATGTGAGAGTAAAGTGAGTGTTGTGAGAGTACTAGGAGTGATGTGAGAGTAACGTGAGTGTTGTGAGAGTAATGTGAGTGTTGTGAGAGTACTATGAGTGATGTGTGAGTAATATGAGTGATGGGAGAGTAATGTGAGTGTTATGAGAGTAATGTGAGTTATGTGAAAGTAATATGAGTGATGTGAGAGTAATGTGAGAGTTTGTGAGAGTAATGTGAGTGTTGTGAGAGTAATGTGAGTGTTGTGAGAGTAATATGAGTGTTGTGAGAGTAATGTGAGTGTTGTGAGAGTAATATGAGTGTTGTGAGAGTAATATGTGTGTTGTGAGAGCAATGCGACTGTTGTGAGAGTAATGCGAGTGTTGTGAGAGTAATGCGAGTGTTGTGAGAGTAATGTGAGTGTTGTGAGAGTAATATGAGTGTTGTGAGAGTAACGTGAGTGTTGTGAGAGTAATGTGAGTGTTGTGAGAGTACTATGAGTGATGTGTGAGTAATATGAGTGATGGGAGAGTAATGTGAGTGTTGTGAGAGTAATGTGAGTGTTGTGAGAGTAATGTGAGTGTTGTGAGAGTAATGTGAGTGTTGTGAGAGTAATGTGAGTGTTATGAGAGTAATATGAGTGTTGTGAGAGTAATGCGAGTGTTGTGAGAGTGGTATGAGTAATGTGAGAGTGTGTTTGTCATGGTGATGGAGGGCAGAGAACGTGAAGGTGTGAGACGGCAGGTGTTCCTGGGTGAGCCACTGTGTTATGTGGTAGTGTGTGTGTGTGTGTGTGTGTGTGTGTGTGTGTGTGTGTGTGTGTGTGTGTGTGTGTGTGAGACATGACTGTGTTCTCAGAAGTAAATCATGAAACAATTTTCCTGGTAGACTATACAGTGCAAGTTTGTTCTGTTATATTTGTACATACAGACGTAAGTACACACACACACACACGCACACACACACACACACACACACACTCACACACACACACACACACACACACACACACACTTATCAGATGTAATTAATGTCTTATTTTCTTACACTTTAAAATTTTGAGCATTGTTCACTATATCTCCTTCACCCGACAACAACCTTCTAACTTTATGAAACGCGATCGTCCTCTCGGGTGGTATAGGCCTTGCTGCGTCTACACATCCCGCAGAGATTGTTGTCTCGGCTGGATTCCTGTGGTTAGTGGAGGTCAGGTCGTCACCTTTGCTTCCTGGCTGCTGCTGTCATTAACCCGCTCGTTCTACCTCTACTGCTACGTGTTTGAAAGGTTAGGTTAGGTTCGTTACATTGAAGTAAATGAAATTAGGTCAAGTTATGTTCGGGTAAGTTAACTTAGGTGAAAGTTGGATAGGCTAGATTATGTTAGATTAGGTCGTTAAAGTTGGGTAGATTAAGTTAAGTTAAATTAGGTTCGGTTTGGTTAGGTTAAGATACATTAATTGGTCATTAAACAGGTGGAAAGATGTATTCTTGTTTCATAGCATCTAGAGTTAAAGTGAAAATTATTTCAGGGAGTAATTTCTGTATTAAGCTACTAAGATGCCCAATAGAAGTTAACACACCGATTATATGACAGAATATTTCTTAAGTATATTCAAGTTGTTTTTAGAATAAAGGTTTTACTTGATTCTGATATAAAGTGAGAGTGCGATAAAACATTGATTTCCTGCCTTAAAAAGTATTTGTAAAGTTACACACAATTTTAATAATTTATTTTATATATATAGTTGAGCGAATTGTCGTTACTTTTTAGTATTAGCCCTTTGAGTACGATGACACTATACTCGGTAGATAAAGTCATTGTACTCAAGGGATTAAGTTATCGTACTCAAGGATTAAATCACCGTACTGAAGGGGTTAAGCTACCGTATTCAAGAGGTTAAGTCATCTTACTGAAGGGGTGAAGTTATCGTACTCAAGGGGTTAATTTACCGTATTCAAGGTGTTAAGTCATCGTACTCAAGGGGTAAAGTCAGATTACTCATGGGGTGAAGTCGTCGTACTCAAAGGGTTAAGTCATCGTACTCATGGGATGAAATCATCATACTCAAGGGCTAACCCCCTGAGTACGATGACTTAATCCCTTGAGCGCAAGGCACCGTAGTCAAGGGGTTAAATCATCATACTCAAGGGTTAAGTCACTGTTCTCAAGAGGTAAAGTCATCGTACTTAAAGAATTAAATAAAATTAAATGTTTACCAAATATAGTTCCATTTTTCATCATTTACAAGCATTTGAACATTGCTACATTAGCGTCATTTATTCTTATCACCACACAAAGATTATTAGTTAAAATAAATCTATAAAAGCAGGTATTCCCGCGGGCGTTATTTGATATCTGTTCTTTACTGTCTCTCTAAGACGGAGTTCTCCTTGAGATAATGACATCCAGGTGTGTTGTTCCTGTGGTTTTAATGTTCATGAAAATAACAATTCTCAATGGTTAGTAATCTTAAAAGCAAAAATTCTCGTTCATTATACTGTACATGTTCCTGACCAACATGTAATTGAATATATAAATTACCAACTAAAGTATCCATACAAATCTTAACTAATTCTCAACTATAGTATTCATAGAATAATAATTTCATTTTAAATAAAGTACCCGTAAACAATTTAATTCTCAACTGTAGTGTTCATAAATATATAAATTCTTAACTGTAGCTTTCATGAAAATATAAATTCTCAACCAAAAATTTCTCAAAAATATAGAATCTTCATATACATTGTTTCCCGCCCCGGCAGTGTGTGTTGTGGGTTCATCTGTTTGACCAATCAACGCGGCATTAAATACGTTAATTTTTTACTGCCATTTTTACCTGTGTCTGTGTTTCTTCCATTGTTTGGCGGGCTGATTAACACACACACACACACACACACACACACACACACACACACACACACACACTGTCTTGTTCACAGCTAAATAAAGATACAAAGAGATAAAAACACACTTTCCGCTCGTTAGTTGAGTGTAAAAGACAAGTAATCATCTCGACAATGACCAACACCTGTGTCTCGGTGGTTCAGCGCGACACGTCAAGCCGTCGTTCATCCCCAAATTGCGACCGGAATCCGTGGCGGTGTAGGTGAGTCCCCTGCAACGACCCCTCACCGCAAATCGCTCGTAACACATCCACCTCTTCCTCCTCCTCCTCTTCTTACTTCTTTCTCTTTTCCTCTTCCTCCTACCCCTCCTCCAACTCCCTCGCCTCCTCTTCCCCTCCCCCTCCTCCCTCCTCTTCCTCCTCCTCGCGTCAATGGTGGTAGCTTTTTTTCACCTCAGCATTACATCCTGAACCGAATCCTGGAAAGGTTGTGTGGGTAGACCCGGGGGAATTTTGTCGATTTGCGAGGGAAGGGGAGAGGGGGAAGGGAGAGGGAGAGGGGAGATATGGAAGGGATGGAGGAGGAAGGGAGAGGGTAAAGGGTTTGTGGAGTGGTGAGATATGGAAGGAAAGGGGGGAGGAGGAAGAGAAGGAGGGCAGGATGAAGAAGGGATATATTTAGGAGGGAGGAGAAGGGAGGGGGAAGAAAGAGGGATATATACCCCAAGGAAAAGTAGAAGGGATGAGAGAGAAGGAATATGCACTTTTGTTCTGACGTTACAATAACATACAATACATCTCTCTAATCTACAACATTAAGATTTCCGTCCAGTTGTTACTGCATTAGTTACCTTAGTGACTGACATACCGACAATGTTTATCTTGCATGAGGGAGTAATTTCAAAAACATGTCTCTCTATAAGCGCGGCCAAGCGTGCGAAAAACTCCCACACTGACGCAGCTATGTTCAATTCTCGTCACTATTGTCAATTTTTTTTCAATCTCCTGTCCGTTATTGTACTGTCTAATTATCTATCAATGTGGTTTTTTTTTACAAGTGGAAATTGATTAAAGTTAATGTCTCTCTCTTTCACGCGTTTATTTTTCTGTTTATCTATCTATGCTCCTTCAATTCCTTCTCTCTCTTTCTCTTTTGTTCTGTATGTCTCTCCGTTTCCCACTCTTTATGTTCTCTCTCTCTCTCTCTCTCTCTCTCTCTACACGTACACCCACAAGGACAACGAATGAAGGACCCCGGGGAACAAAACTTCCTCCTCCAACACGAGTAAATAACAAGTGTACCTCTTTAAGTGTATTGACGGCAACGTAATAACTACCATTATATCTCTCCATTGGTTGTATGCCACAATAAGTGTGGTTGTAGTTGTGTTTTTTGGTTCATTTTTTGTGGTTGTGGATGACATGAATATGATTTCGTTCAAGTGTGTGTTTATGGATGTTTGGTTGGATGGGAGAGGATGTTTGGTTGGATGTGAGAGGATGTTTTGGTTGGATGTGAGAGGATGTTTTGGTTGGATGTGAGAGGATGTTTGGTTGGGTGTGAGAGGATGTTTTGGTTGGATGTGAGAGGATGTTTGGTTGGATGTGAGAGGATGTTTGGTTGGATGTGAGAGGATGTTTTGGTTGGATGTGAGAGGATGTTTTGGTTGGATGTGAGAGGATGTTTGGTTGGATGTGTTTGGTTGGATGTGAGAGGATGATTTGGTTGGATGTGAGAAAGTGTTTGGTTGGATGTGAGAGGATGTTTGGTTTGTGATGTGAGAGGATGTTTGGTTGGATGTGAGGATGTTTGGTTGGATGTGAGAGGATGTTTGGTTGGGTGTGAGGATGTTTGGTTGGATGTGAGAGGATGTTTTGGTTGGGTGTGAGAGGATGTTTGATTGGATGTAAGAGGATGTTTTGGTTGGATGTGAGAGGATGTTTGGTTGGATGTGAGAGGATGTTTTGGTTGGATGTGAGAGGATGTTTGGTTGGATGTGAGAGGATGTTTGGTTGGATGTGAGAGGATGTTTTGGTTGGATGTGAGAGGATGTTTTGGTTGGGTGTGAGAGATGTGGTTGGGTGAGAGGATGTTTGGTTGGATGTGAGAGGATGTTTGGTTGGATGTGAGAGGATGTTTGGTTGGATGTGAGAGGATGTTTTGGTTGGATAGAGGATGTTTGGTTGGGTGTGAGAGGATGTTTGGTTGGATGTGAGAGTGTTTTGGTTGCTGTTAGTGTATGTTGTGGTTTGGTGTGTTAATGTGTATATGTAATGATAATAATGCTCTCACGGCAGGATATACTGTATGACCGCCAATTATTATGTATTGCTGTTGAGATGGTGTGTGTGTGTGTGTGTGTGTGTGTGTGTGTGTGTGTGTGTGTGTGTGTGTGTGTGTTCAGATATCTTACGAACACACTCACATGAAAAAATAATAGGGAACTTAACAGTAGATGTAATGTATATAACCTGACCTGACCTCTGCGACTGCCAGTATATAAGTTCTTTCCTTTTGAAGATGAGAGAGAGAGAGAGAGAGAGAGATTACAATTCACGATTTCTAAAAATGAGAGGAAATTAGAGAGAGACGGAGGGAGAAGCAGGCAAAAAGCCACACACACACACACACACACACGAGCACAGTTACACGCAAGAACACAGGTGCAGGTACACACAAGAACACAGGTGCAGGTACACACAAGAGCGCAAGTAGACACAAGAGTGCAGGTACACACAAGAGCACAAGTACACACAAGAGCATAGGTGCACAGAAGAGCGCAGGTACAAACAAGATCACAGGTACTCATAAGAGCACAGGTACACACAAGAACGCAGGTACACGCAGGAGAGGAGGTACACAGAAGGGCGCGGTACAAGGTGTCATGGGGTGCGCGTGTAACACTGGCATGGATTATGATTTCACTTGTGACATTTCACTCAATGACTTGGCAGAATAGACGACCATCCTTCGTCAGTAGCGTGGTAAGGCTTAAAGTCTCCCCTTCCTCCCCCTCCTCCACCCACCTTACCTGAGGTTACCCCACCATGATGTTTATTTTCAGCGATGGTTTTTGTTTGGTAATGCTTCATGCGTTTTTATAAGTTTACAGAAGTCATTAAGCTCATCATTACCTGTAGTAGAGGTGAAGAAGAACTGTTTTGTTGTTGGTTGGTTTGTTTTGTTAGTATTTGTGGGTTTAAGTTGACGAAGACAAAGACATAGACACGTCCTTCGTGATCAGGCTGAGAATTTTCCGCTCGGTTGTGAGGATGTATAAACAGCCACTGCCATTCCGGGCTACTTCTACATTCGTCAGGTAATCGTACAGGTGTTCCCAGCATAATTACTAGCTGTTAAAGTGATTACCTGCGATTTTTTTCCATTGTTTTTTTTTGGGGGGGTTGTCTATACTAGTTTAAATGTTATTAATCTCGCCATCACCTCTAGCACGAGAAAGCGATCATGTGAAACACAGGTGAACCCATTATCGAGGGATCACCTGCCAGCGTCCAGTGAAACACAATGATTTTGGCCGAGGACCTACCTCTTACCTGGTAAACAGATTATGGCATTAGGAATTGAGCAGAGTTACACACACTCTCTCTCACTAAGTGTATGCATGTATGCATGTATGTATGTATGTATGTGCAACATGTGGTGTAATAGCTAGTATGCTCGCCTCGCAAGTAAGTGGACCCGGGCAGGGTGAAATTATGAGCAAGTTTCTTTACTCTATTTGCCTCTGTCTACTCAGCAAAATTTAGGACCATAGATGGTTAACCAGTGCAGTTGACGAGTTGTCCTTTCTTTTCTGGTTATTCCTTGACACTGGGTCCTGTATGTCGTTAGCTTAGGATGTGGTTGTTGTGCTGGCGTCAGCTTCTATCCATTAATCAAATTCACAATTCAAGCTCAGTTGGCCCTAGGGCCAGCCATCCTCGAACACGAGGGTAACCATTTATTTTATGTAACTATCTATCTATCTACCTATCCACCTAACTATCTCTCTCTCTCCATCGAATTAGAAATCACGTAAACTAACTCTCCTTCCTTCCACCCTCCTCCTCTCTTACCCCCTCAACGATAACATAGGGCGGGAGAGCTTGAAGTGTATCGTCAGTGCCGCCATCGCCCACCCCCTCACTTAACACCCCCTGCTCCCTCCCCGCACAAACAGCCCCCCCTCCGCCCTCCTGGCCACGCCCCACGGTCTGAGGATTCCGGGCTTCCCCATGGCGAGGTGAACCAGAACTCTCCAACTCTCTTCCTCCTCCACCTCCTCTACCTCTTACTCCTTCCTCCATCCTCCTTCTTATTACAACATCATCCTTCATATTATTACTCGATCCTCTCAACCTCCTTCTTCATCCTCCTTTCTCCTATTCCCTCCTCCTTCCTTCTTCCTCTTCCACTCTTTAATTTCCTCGTATATTCTTTCTTTCATGCTTCTCATTTTCCCCCATCGTTCTCTTCCGCCTCCGTCTTCCCTCTTCCTCCGTCATTCTCTCTCCTGCTCCCCTCCTTCCTCCTCCTCCTCCATTCTTTTAGTTTATTTTATTAACATCTTGTTCTGTGGTCCAAATAGATTGTTATTTAATAGGATTGTGTAAAAGTTATGTGCAGTTTTATGATTAAATATATACGTATATATATTAACGTTAGTTTATTTGTATATCAGTTTACGCACATGTGTGTGTGTGTGTGTGTGTGTGTGTGTGTGTTTACATTATTATTCACATACACACTCATGCACTTGTATACATAAACATACGCACATGTGTAGTGTGTGTGAGTGTGTTTACATTATTATTCACATACATACACACACACTTGTATACATAAACATACGCATATGTGCACATTCAAACAGACACACTACCAAGCGGACACACAAACATAGTACACATTAAGTGGTGGAACATGCCTGAGTTAAGGTTCTCAGTCTCATACGATGACTATTTTGCCATAAGTGAAAATATGAAGGATTTGACTAACTTCTTAACCAACATGATGATACGAAACAAACTAATTAATAGCCGGACTAAGTGTCGGCATTACACTAGGAATACCACCTTAACTAGAGCCGAAAGTAACATAGTGATTAATTTAATATGATTCTCTAAGTTTATTTTGTGAGGTAGTTAAAGTCGGGATTAGGTAAAGTTAAGTTAGGTTACGTTACTTTACGTTATGTTACGTTTCGTAACGTTATATAAGGTTCAGTTTGATAGGTTGGTTAGGTTAGATTAGATTAAAATAAATTAGGTTAGGTAAGATTAGATTAGGTATCAGTGCAATTTCTATGTTTTTTCGCCTAATTGTTGCGTATTAACATTAAGAGAAGCAGTTAAGATCATGTCCTGAAACTCGACAGTTAACTGAGGCACAACTTGTTTTTCAGAACTAAACATCTTTTCTTATTTTACAGCGCAAAACCTGTTCACAAGTCTGACTTTCATGATAAATTTAACAGTAAAAGCAACTAATAAAGATGATTATATTATCTACTACTACTACTACTACTACTGCTACTACTACCTGGCCTACATCCTCCCCCGATAGCCACACCTTCGCCGCCATTTTATTACCTTAAAATTAAATATCCTAATATATAAGTAGCTATCCTATCTGTGTTGAGTTAGTTGAGCCGCAGATCTATGCGGCATTCAGTGACTGTTGCCTCATAGTCATAGCATCTTGTACTTGGTCCCATCCCACCAGAGGTTGTGAACACTAGAGGAGTGAAGCTGCCTTGATCAACATTCTGAATTCTCTCCCCATATGCCATTATCTTGTTCTCGTTCCTCGTGTGTGCAGCATCGAGAGCTGGGTTCATATCTAGGTCTGTGAGTAACAGAACTGCTGACGTTATCTTGAAACTTTACCTAGCATTAGTGAGGCCACACATGGATTATGCGGTTCAGTTCTGGTGTCCTTATTATAGAATGGACATAGATTCTTTGGAGAGAGTACAAAGAAGAATGACAAAAATGATCCATAATATTGAAACCTTCCATATGAAGAAAGACTGAAAAGCTTGGGCACATTCATTAGAGAGGCGTAGAGTTAGGGGAGATATGATAGAGGTGTACAAGTGGGTAAGTGGGATTAACAAGGGCAAAATGGAAGATGTTCTGAAGCTCAGTAATAACGAAATAACTAGAACAAATGGCTTTAAATTAGATAAATTCCGATTCAGAAAGGATATAGGCAAGCACTGGTTTGGAAATAGAGTTGTGGATATGTGGAATAGACTACCGAGTGCTATAGTAGGATCGGGGACGCTAGGGAGCTTCAAGACGAAGTTGGATAGGCACATGGAAGTGCTGGGATGGGTGTGAAGGGATCTGCCCTGTATGGGCCAGTCGGCCTCCTGCAGTATCCCACTTTCTTATGTTCTTATGTTCTTATGTTCTAAATTACGGTGACATGAGGCCATGGTATCAAAAATCCTGATGTCGAAGAAGGTTCGCTCCTACTACTGCTAATATTATTATTTTTTTCAAACGTGGCCTACAGCCTCCCCAATGGCCACACAAACAACAACAAAGCACCACAGACCCCCCGACCTCACTGACATGTCTATTGATATTTTAATCAAGCATGATGAAGGATAATTGTAAGTATGTCTTAGCACAACCAGTAACTAGTAACTATGTCTTAATAGTGACTATGTCTTACCAGTAACTGTCTTATTAGTTAATATGTCTTGCCAGTAACTGTCTTACTAGTGACTATGCTTACCAGTAACTGTCTTACAAGTGATTATGTCTTAACAGTGACTATTTCTTCCTTGTAACTTAATCTTGCCAGTAATTATGTCTAACCAGTAACACTGTCTTAACTATGTCTTACTAGTGAACAAATCTTACCAAATTTGTTCTTTAAATATATTCAGACATATGGGAAAATTTGTCTTAATTAATTGCTATTTCATGGCTCAGAAAGACAGCAGTAGGTGCAGTTTAAGATCTTGTTTTATCTTCTGTTTCCTGTCTACTATTTTTATCCTCCCTAGCCTTCACTTCACTTCTTCCCCATTTGAAGTGTGTGTGTGTGTGTGTGTGTGTGTGTGTGTGTGTGTGTGTGTGTGTGTGTGATGTTGGATGTGCGAGGGGCGAGAGTTTGGTGGGTGTGGGGCGAGAGTTTGGTAAGGTTGGAATGAAATGCACAGGGCATCCAAACAGCGACTTTAACTTTCGGAAAACAGATTAGACCGACTTTACGGGTAACTCAAGAGTCAGAGGATTTTCTTGAAATAGTTCAGGACTGTTTCCTAACTCAGCATACAGCCGAACCCACCTGGAGTAATAATTAGTAATGTCGAGGTAGGGAACGCTAACAGCGATCATAAAGAAGTGAGATTTAAAGTTAAACTTAATGTCAGTTGCAAGGAAAATTCCATTAAAGTCCCAGATTCCAGAGGGCAAACTATAAGAAGGAGAATAAATCGTGGTGAATTTTTCCTTCGAGATTATTATAAAGTATTGTCCAGTCAGGACCGAGATAAGAAAAACAAAGAGGAATAATGAACTGGAGGTAGCAGTGGAGGTGAAGTCAAACCCCAAAGGATTCTTCCAGATGCCTCAAACGAAAACATGAGAAAAGCTTGAACCAACACAGTCAGATACCGGCGAGCTAACGGATAACGATGGAGAAACGAGCAAAATATAATCTGACCAGGTATTTTTCAATAGTTTTCACCACCGAAAATTTTAACATGATACCCGAGGCATCGACTATATACAGAGAAAGTGAAGCAAATAGATTAAGCGAGATAGAAGTGACCTGAAACTAAAGCCTATTATGTCACCGTGTCCCTAGGAGATATTTGCCAGAGTATTAAAGGAATATAAGGAAGAGCTTAGTTAGACCTTAGCAAATTTGTTTAACATGTTATTAAAAACGGGTATTGAACCAGAGTCCTGGAGGATAGCGCTATTTGATACCGATTTTCAAGAAGGGAGATAGATCATTATCCTCTAAGTACCGTCCATTCAGTTTAACATCAATTGTATAGAAATTTCTTGAAGCAATAATTTCAAACTATATTCGAAATCAACATGGCTTCACAGATTTGCGTTTATGTCTGATAAATACGAAAAGTGGAGGCTTATGGAATTGGAGGAGGTATTCTAAAATGGATTAGGGCGTGGTTACAGGGCAGGAAACAGTGAGTAATCATTAATGGCACTAAATCCGATTGGGGTAAAGTCACTAGTGGCGTACCCAATGCTCAGTATTTGGAACATTACTATTTATTATGTATATAAACGACATTATATATATATATATATATATATATATATATATATATATATATATATATATATATATATATATATATATATATATATATATATATATATATATAAATATATATATATATATATATATATATATATATATATATATATATATATATATATATATATATATATATATATATATATATATATATATATATATATATATATATATATACGCAGAGAGCAACATAAGTCAATTTGCCGACGACACTTTTACGGAAACTGAGCAACTAAGAAGGCAAATATCTTAAGTTCCTTTACTTTAACCTCAAAATTTAAATGATTTCTTTACCTGTTTGTTTAGGGACTTTTTGATGGAAATTATTTAATTATAATATTTTGTAATACTCATGCCCAATTACGTAACAAATGACAATCTGTTGTATTTTGAACTTTTCTAGTTTTTAAATTTCATTCTAAGTGAAGTTATTACAGCATTACTTGGCTTAATTGAATATTTGACACCACAGAACACAAAGATGAAAAATAATGTACTCAACTGTACTAATACGCGTTACAAATAGCTGGCCAGTAGATCCCGCTGTGTATCGGCAGAGTGTAGGTAACAGTCTCTCAACTTCACGACAGAGTAGACAGGGAAAATTTGTCGCCGAGGTGAGGAGAGTATGACTGTCCTGGAACCCCATGATTAGGGTAGACGTCACCTGTCATAGATGGCGCCCCCAACAGCCGGCGACAGTTTTTCATCAATGAGGACCCACCTCATGATTCGCGTGCTTACTAGTTGACTGCGGGTTTGAGTAGTGTGAAGTAAGCTGTGTTGATAAAGGTGAAAATGCAGTGTATATACATGGAAGCGTGACCCAAATATTACA
The DNA here is from genome assembly GCF_018991925.1 of Homarus americanus. NCBI lineage: Eukaryota > Metazoa > Arthropoda > Malacostraca > Decapoda > Nephropidae > Homarus > Homarus americanus. Next base: position 7,373,283 of record NW_024737097.1, read on the forward strand.
ACACTAAAATAGGGCGTATTATTAAATCTGACGAGGCACTCCGTAAAACTACAGGAAGATCTAAACAAATTTTTTGCAATGTGTATTTCCTCGAAACAAAGCTAACACAGAACTTGGATTCATACAAAGGAGTGTTAATTACAAGACCAGCGAGGTTATCTTTAAACTATATGTTGCGCATGTGAAATCTCCCTTGTATTACGGGGTCCAGTTCTGGTCACCGTACTACAGAATGGATATAGAATCCCTGGAAAGAATTAAGAGGAGAATAACAAGACTAATCACGGGCATTAGGAACCTTTAGTACAGAGACAGGTTAAAGCCTCCTAATTTTCACTTCTTCGTGAGACGTAGAGTAAGGGGCGATATGATTAAGGTGTATAAATGGAAGTCAGGGTTAAACAAAGGTGATATAACAAAGGTACTCAAACTATCTAACCAGGAGCGAACTTGTATCGATGATATTAAATTAAACAAATATAGATTTAGGTGCGAGGTAGGTAAACAATAGTTTGGAAATAGAGTAGTGGATGAGTGGAACAAGTTACCAAACATCATCCTTAACTCGACTATGCTGGATAACTTCAAACATAGGTTGGATGGATATATGAGCGATAGGGGTTGGGTGTAAACGGGACAGCTCAATATGAGCCATTAGACCCGCTGCAATTTTCTTCATTCTCATGTTGTGTGAGGCGAGAGTTTGGTGAGTGTGAGGCGAGAGTTTGGTGGATGTGAGGCGAGGGTTTGGTGGGTGTGAGGCGAGGGTTGGGTGGGTGTGAGGCGAGGGCTGGGTGGTTTGAGATGAGTTTTGGAGATTGGAGGGTGTGAGGCGTCTTTGAAGCAAGGTTTGGGGGTGTGAGGCATGGGTTGGGTGGTGTTTGGTGAGGTTTGTTAGATCTCAGACGAAACAGGTGGTATATCAATGGAAATAAATTTTATTTAAATACGTTAAAAGTGAAGTGGTTAACAAAATCATGTGTGTTTTGTGTGGTGAGTTAAGAGTGTTTTGTGTGGTGGGTTAAGAGTGGGGTGTGTGGTGAGTTAAGAGTGGGGTGTATGGTGGGTTTAGAGTGGGGTGTGTGGTGGGTTAGAGTGTTTTGTGTGTGGGGTTAAGAGTGGGGTGTGTGGTGAGTTAAGAGTGGGGTGTATGGTGGGTTTAGAGTGGGGTGTGTGGTGGGTTAAGAGTGGGGTGTATGGTGGGTTAAGAGTGGGGTGTGTGGTGAGTTAAGAGTGGGGTGTGTGGTGAGTTAAGAGTGGGGTGTGGTGGGTTTAGAGTGGGGTGTGTGGTGAGTTAAGAGTGGGGTGTGTGGTGGGTTAGAGTGGGGTGTGTGGTGAGTTAAGTGGGGTGTATGGTGGGCTTAGAGTGGGGTGTATGGTGGGTTTAGAGTGGGGTGTGTGGTGGGTTAAGAGTGTTTTGTGTGGTGGGTTAGAGTGGGGTGTGTGGTGAGTTAGAGTGGGGTGTATGGTGGGTTTAGGTGGGGTGTATGGTGGGTTTAGAGTGGGGTGTGTGGTGAGTTAAGAGTGGGGTGTGTGGTGAGTTAAGAGTGTTGTGTGTGGTGGGTTAAGAGTGGGGTGTGTGGTGGGTTAATGAGGTGGTTAACACAGGCAGGTGTGTGGTGGGTTAACAGTGAGGTGGTTAACACAGGCAGGTGCGTGGTGGGTTAATAGTGATGTGGTTAGCAGTAAGGTGGTTAACACAGTAAAATGTGTGGTTGGTTAACAGTGAGGGTGATTAACACAGGCATGTATGTGGTGAGTTAACACTGATATGGTTAACAAAATCAGGTGCGTGGTGGTTTAATAGTGAGGGGGTTAACATAGGTACGTGTGTGGTAGGTTAACAGTGAGGTGGTTAAAAGTGGCAGGTGTGTGGTGTGTTAACAGTGAGGTGGTTAACACAGGTTAACTGGTGTGTGGTGGGTTAACAGTGAGGTGGTTTGTGTGGTGGGTTAACAGTGAGTGGTGAGTGGTTAATACAGGCAGGTGTGTGGTGGGTTAACAGTGGTTAACACAGGCATGGTGGGTTAACAGTGAGGTGGTTTGTGTGGTGGGTTAACAGTGAGGTGGTTTGTGTGGTGGGTTAACAGTGGTGGTTAACACAGGCAGGTGTGTAGTGGGTTAACAGTGAGGTGGCTAAACAGGCAGGTGTGTGGTGGGTTAACAGTGAGGTGGGTGCACAGGCAGGTGTGTGGTGGGTTGGCAGTGAGGTGGTTTGGGCAGGTGTGTGTGGTGGGTTAACAGTGAGTGGTTAACACAGGCAGGTGTGTAGTGGGTTAACAGTGAGGTGGTTTGTGTGGTGGGTTAACAGTGGGTGGCTAAAACAGGCAGGTGTGTGGTGGGTTAACAGTGAGGTGGTTAACACAGGCAGGTGTGCAGTGGGTTAACGGTGAGGTGGCTAAAACAGGCAGGTGTGTGGTGGGTTAACAGTGAGGTGGTTAACACAGGCAGGTGTGTATGTGGGTTAACAGTGAGGTGGCTAAAACAGGCAGGTGTGTGGTGGGTTAACAGTGAGGTGGTTTGTGTGGTGGGTTAACAGTGAGGTGGCTAACACAGGTAGGTGTGTGGTGGGTTAACAGTGAGGTGGTTAACATAGACAGGTGTGTGGTGGGTTATGGGATATTTTTCCGGTTCATGTTTTTGTGTCTTAAATTCTATCTTCGTCCCACATCCTGTTGTCACCACATAGTGTGTGCGTGTGTGTGTGTGTGTGTGTGTGTGTGTGTGTGTGTGTGTGTGTGTGTGTGTGTGTGTGTGTGTGTGTGAGTGTGTGTGTGTGTGTGTGTGTGTGTGTGTGTGTGTTGGTTACTTAGGTTACATTAGATAAGATAAGAATAAATTAGGTTAGGTTAGGTTAGATTAGGTTAGGTTAGGTTAAGTTAGACATATGAGTGTGAAGTTATATAGGGTATAGTGAAGAATACTCACAGGTGTATTAAGTAACCGGTATGTAGGTGGCAATATATACTTTGGACTTTGAAAGATTGTGGAAATTAGTTGAAAGATTGGTGTGTCGTGATCGTTCCATGCATTGTAAATACTGAGAACGATAAGGAAATAGGGAAGGAAATGGTTGAAGGTAGTGTGTGGAAAGGTGGAAAGAGGGTAGGGAGACGGAGAGGGTTGCTTGTTTAACAAATTTATTGGCAGAGCTTGTAGTACAGTTTGCCTATTCTGAGTAATTCAGTCAGGTCTTGACACTGAGGGTGGTATCACTTCTCACTGTCACGCAGGACAGAGGTTCACACACAAAGAAATACATCATATTCATTAACAACTATAAATGTATATAGGTCAGGTTCAAATGGATAATGTCACTGTTCACTGCCATGCAGGACAGAGGTTCGTACACAAAGAGTTGCATCATATTCATTGACAGTACATATACATATATGTAAACACACACACACACATATACATACATATACGTATATACATACACATATACATGTACACGTACATATACATGCACACACGCACACATACATACATATACGTCGGTCAGATTCATGTGGGTAATGTCACTTTTCACTGCCATACAGGACAGAGGTTCGTACACAAAGAATGCATCATATTCATTGACACTATATATAGGTCAGATTCATGTGGGTAATGCCACTGTTCACTGCCACGCAGGACAGAGGTTCGTACACAAAGAAGGAAATACATCACATTCACCAGCAGCATATATAGGTCAGTGGATCACATACATTGGAGTCATATTCTAATTGAAGACTAATCAGTGTGGGCTAGCAAATTTGGGATAAACAGCAAGAATGTCCTCAAGCACACCTGATTCAATGAAGTAATTACATAGTTCAAGATACAGTAAGTCAGGTGGCCTGAAGTCTTTGACAGTGTCACATTCAATAATATAGTGTTCAAGTGTATGCTTTAAAGGTTTATCACAAAGTTTACATGCTGAGTGTTCCGGTATGGGTACAGCGTTACTAACTTGCCAGATGTGTCTGTATCCTAGCCTAATTCTGGCCACGACTACATCACATTGTCTGGTTCTGTCCTTATGCTGGCCATACCGGTACCTCTTGTTACAAAATTTGTCATATTTACTAATGCTACAACTGTCAGGTCTCTCTGCATTTCTCACTTCATCTAGATCAGAGTTCATGATTCTGACTTGAATGTTTTTAATTACAGCATTGGACAGACCAAGGTCGCGGTCAACATTTTCTTTCTTACATGCCTCATTGGCCAGTCTATCAACATGGTCATGATACCTGATTCCAACATGGGACGGAATCCACACAAATTCGATACGAAAGTTGTTCTCATTGGCAGTTATCACATTCCTTTTAATATCACATGCAACTTTAGACATAGAGCCTGACGGGCTGTTCATTGATTTCAAAGCACTTTGAGAGTCACAGAATATCACCCCACCTCCATTTTCTTTGAGGTAGTCTGTGGCTAAGTAGATTCCAGTTAGTTCAGTTTGTGTTGTGCTGGCCCAGTTGTTCAGCCTTTGTTTGTTTGACACTATCATCTCTTTTTCTTTATATATTACAATTGCACAGCCTGTTCTACCTGTGTTTGTCTGCACAGAACCATCAGTAAAAGCATAACATTCACTTGATTTAATACTCTCTATGTGTCTGTTAATAGTTTCTAGTGTGACACATCTCACCACATCGGTGTTTAACATTTGCTTACTACCAACAGGAGTGTAATTAATAGGAACTGATATGTCCAGCCAAGGAGGAATGGCATTAATAGGTTCGTCTGGGGTGATTGGGACATTCAGTTTCAGGAGATCTGCAACACTTTTATGAAGCCACGCCCCAAAGAGAGTCTTTTGTGAAAGGTTGGCGAGATGGTCGGGATTACTTAGATAGAACATCAACTCAGTTTGAGTTGTAGTTTGAGAACTATTGTTCTTCAAAACTTTGACACAAAACATGGTATTAAGTAGGGCTATCCTCTCAGATAGGGAGGGCAGTCCGAGCTCTTTCCTCATGTTTACAATTCTGGTTGATTTTGGGCAACCTAGGATGATGGGCATGGCTTCATTTTGCACTACCTCAAGGCTGTTGAGTTGTTTAGGCGGAATAGTCACAAGATGGAGAGCATGATAGTCAACTACAGAACGAATGAAGTGAAGATAGAAAGTACGAGCATAGGTGATGTTAATTCCATAGCCCTTGCCAACAAGGGTTCTGAGGGGTTTAATGTGCTGCATTAGTTTGTCACGAAGGTTGCTGACAAAGTTTGCATCATTCACACAAATTCCAAGATATTTATAGGAGCTACATAGTTCCAAGGGCATGCTGTTAATGTTATAGTCAAGAGGCAGAGGGTGAGCAGGACGAGGATTGAGGACCCTCGTCTTGTCAGCAGATATTATGAGACCGCATTCAACAGTTCTCCGAGCAAATACATCCAGCAAGGCTTGGAGCCTGAGTTTGGTTTGTGTCATAATGCAGATATCATCAGCATAGCATATTACGGCTTCGTTTGGCTGAACTGGAATGTCAGCAATAAGCTTGTGCATCAGTATATTAAAGAGCATAGGACTTAACACTCCTCCCTGAGGCGTGCCCAGCTCAAATGATCTCATTCTGGTACTTTTAACTCCCCTAAACAGAACTCTGGCATACCTGTTGGACAGATAACCCTTTATCCATGTCAGGAGGTTACCTTGTATGCCAAAATTAGCTAGTTGCTCAAGTATAATGTCTCTATTAGCTACATCAAAGGCTGATTTAAGGTCTATGAAGGCTGTTTGTGTCTTATCTTTTGAGTGAACAAGATATTCTGCAAAGCATGTCTGTGTGCTACGCCCGGGCATGAACCCGTACAGATTAGGGGCGAGTTTGTCTGTGACTTGAAACATGAGACGGTTTAGAACAACTCTTTCAAGGACTTTACACATACAGGATGTAAGTGAAATTGGCCTGAAGTTTGGAGAATTAGCTTTAGGGATTGGAACTATGTTTCCATGAGTCCATGTCTTAGGCAGAATACCCTGTGTGAGGCTCATTTGATACAGGTCAAGCAGTGGATGGTTAGGGATCTCATTCAACAATCTCAGGGTGTTATAGGTTATGCCATCCTCACCAGGAGAGGATGACTCGCCTTTCATTAGTGCTGTTGTTAGTTCGTGGTGCGTTATAGGAAACTGGTCGGTAAGGAGAGGGGGAGGTTGAGGCGGGGTAGATATGATGGAACGGATGATAGAGGGAAGGGAAGACGGTAGGATAGGTATATGGAAAGGAGGATGGAGGGGAAGGTGATGGGGAGAGAGTGAGGGGATAAGAAAGGAGGAAGAGAGGGTGGTAGGGAGGATGGGAGGAGAGAGAGAGAAAGAGGGGGGATGAGGGAGTGATGTGGAAAGATGAAGGAAATTCAAGGGGGATTGGGGTGGGCGCAAGGGATTAAAATTAAAAGATATGAGGAGAGAGACGTGGGAGGAAAATAGCGGAGGGAGGGAGGGAGGGAAGGAGGGGGGTGAGGGAGGGAGGGAGAGAAGGAAGGAGGGGCGGAGTGTAAGAGAGAACCAGGGGTGGAGAGTGGGACAGAATTAGGGAGGGAGGATGGGAGAGAAGGAAGGGTTGAGGGACGGCTGGAGGGAAGGAAGAATGGAGAGAAGAAGGAGGGACGGAAGAAAAGAAAGAGAGGGAGGGGGAAATGGAAGTAGGAGAGAAGGGTAGGAAGAAGATACAGAGGAAGGGAGGAGCAAGTAAAGGAGGGAAGAAGGGCGGGAGAGAAGGGAGAGTGAGAGGGCGCGGGAGAATAAGGAAAAGAGGGCGGGAGGGAGAGAGGGAGGGAGAGAGGGAGGGAGGGAAGGAGGGAGGAAGTCTTAGCAATTGCACAATATTAAAATTACACATCAAAGGTGAACGTCTGAGTTGCCAAGTCGGTATACTGTTGTTTTCAGGTGAATTGATATTCTCTCTTTTTTTATCTTAAACTCAGGTGTGGATGACGTAGGTGTGGGTTAATACAGGTGTGATTGATGTAGGTGTGGGCTGACGCAGATGGTGTTGATGCAGTTGTGGTTGACCTACGTGAGCTGAGGCAGGTGTGGTTGACACAGGTGCGGTTGACGTAGGTGTGGCTGACGTAGGTGCGATTCATGTAGGTGTGGCTGACGCAGGTATTAACCCACACAAGGGTTAGTAGATGACTTCATAAAGATAGATAGATATATAGATAGATAGATAGATAGAGAGATAGATAGAGAGATAGATAGCAAAATCGTCATAACAATTATTTATTATTCATATTTTACATATTGCAGGTATATAAACAATGTACAGAGACGGTGCAGGTATATAAACAATGTACAGAGACGGTGCAGGTATATAAACAATGTACAGAGACGGTGCAGGTATATAAACAATGTACAGAGACGGTGCAGGTATATAAACAATGTACAGGACGGTGCAGGTATATAAACAATGTACAGAGACGTGCAGGTATATAAACAATGTACAGAGACGGTGCAGGTATATAAACAATGTACAGAGACGGTGCAGGTATATAAACAATGTACAGAGACGGTGCAGGTATATAAACAATGTACAGAGACGGTGCAGGTATATAAACCAATGTACAGAGACGGTGCAGGTATATAAACAATGTACAGAGACGGTGCAGGTATATAAACAATGTGTACAGAGACGGTGCAGGTATATAAGCAATGTACAGGGACGGTGCAGGTATATAAACAATGTACAGAACGATGCAGGTATATAAACAATGTACAGAGACGGTGCGGGTATATAAACAATGTACAGAGGCGGTGCAGGTATATAAACAATGTGCAGAAGAGACGATGCAGGTATATAAACAATGTACAGGAACGGTGCAGGTATATAAACAATGCAGAGACGTTTTGAGTATATAAACAATGTACAGAGGCGATTACCCGGTATATAAACAATGTACAGAGACGGTGTAGGTATATGAACAATGTACAGAGACGGTGCAGGTATATAGAGCAATGTACAGAGACGGTGCAGGTATATAAACAATGTGGGGCGGTGCAGGTATATAGAAGCAATGTACAGAGACGGTGCAGGTATATAAACAATGTACAGAGACGATGCAGGTATATAAGCAATGTACAGAGACGGTGTAGGTATATAAGCAATGTACAGAGACGGTGCAGGTATATAAACAATGTACAGAGACGGTGCAGGTATATAAACAATGTACAGAGACGGTGCAGGTATATAAACAATGCCAGTGACGGTGCAGGTATATAAACAATGTACAGAGACGGTGCAGGTATATAAACAGTAATACACAGGGCAGTTGCAAGTATATAAACAATGTACAGAGACGGTGGGCCAGCATAAATAATGTACAGAGACGGTGCAGGTATATAAACAATGTACAAGAGACGGGTGCAGGTATATAAACAATGTACAGAACGGTGCAGGCCATATAAACAATGTACAGAGACGGTGCAGGTATATAAACAATGTACAGAGACAGTTGCAGGTATATAAACAATGTACAGAGACGGTGCAGGTATATAAACACTGTACAGAGACGGTGCAGGTGTATAAACAATGTACAGAGACGGTGCAGGTATATAAACAATGTGCAGAGACGATTGCAGGTATATAAACAATGTACAGAGACGGTGTAGGTATATAAACAATGTACAGAGACGGTGCAGGTATATAAACAATGTACAGAGACGGTGCAGGTATATAAACAATGTACAGAGGCGGTGCGATATATAAGCAATGTACAGAGACGGTGCGGGTATATAAACAATGTACAGAACGGTGCAGGTATATAAAAATGTATAGAGACGGTGCAGGTATATAAACAATGTACAGAACGGTGCAGGTATATAAACAATGTACAGAGACGGTGCAGGTATATAAACAATGTGTAGAGACGGTGCAGGTATATAAACAATGTACAGAGACTTGATTGCAGGTATTATATAAACAATGTACAGAGGCGGTGCGGTATATAAACAATGTATAGAGACGGTGCGGGTATATAAACAATGTACAGAGACGGTGCAGGTATATAAACAATGTACAGAGACGGTGCAGGTATATAAACAATGTACAGATACGGTGCAGGTATATAGAGCAATGTACAGAGACGGTGCAGGTATATAAACAATGTATAGAGACGGTGCAGGTATACTATAAACAATGTACAGAGACGGTGCAGGTATATAAACAATGTATAGAGACGGTGCAGGTATATAAACAATGCATACAGAAGACGGTGCAGGTATATAAACAATGTACAGAGACGGTGTAGGTATATAAACAGTAATACAGAGACAGTTGCAGGTATATAAACAGTATAGAGACGGTGCAGGTATATAAACAATGTACAGAGACGGTGCAGGTATATAAACAATGTACAGAGGCGTTGCAGGTATATAAACAATGTGTATAGAGACGGTGCAGGTATATAAACAATGGCACAGGGCAGTGCAGGTATATAAACAATGTACAGAGACGGTGCAGGTATATAAACAATGTAGAGACGGTGCAGGTATATAAACAATGTACAGAGACGGTGCAGGTATATAAGCAATGTATAGAGACAGTGTAGGTATATAAACAATGTACAGGAGCAGATTGCGATATATAAACAATGTACAGGAACGGTGCAGGTATATAAACAATGTACAGAGACGGTGCAGGTATATAAACAATGTACAGAGACAGTTGCATGTATATAAACAATGTACAGAGACGGTGCAGGTATATAAACAATGTACAGAGACGGTGCAGGTATATAAACATGTACAGAGACGGTGCAGGTATATAAACAATGTACAGAGACAGTTACGGGTATATAAGCAATGTACAGAGACGGTGCAGGTATATAAACAATGTACAGAGACGGTGCAGATATATAAACAATGTACAGGGCGATTTTAGTATATAAACAATGTACAGAGACGGTGTGATATATAAACAATGTACAAGAGACAGTGCAGGTATATAAACAATGTGTACAGAGACGGTGCAGGTATATAAACAATGTACAGAGACAGTTGCAGGTATATAAAGCAATGTGTACAGAGACGGTGCAGGTATATAAACAATGTACAGGAACGGTGCGGAATATATAAACAATGTGCAGAGACGGTGCAGGTATATAAACAATGTACAGGGCAGGATTGCAGGTATATAAACAATGTAGAGACGGTGCGAATTATATAAAGCAATGTATAGAACGGTGCTGGGTATATAAACAATGTACAGGGACGGTGCAGGTAAATAAACAATGTACAGAACGGTGCAGGTATATAAACAATGTACAGAGACGGTGCAGGTATATAAACAATGTACAGAGACGGTGCAGGTATATAAAACAATGTACAGAGGCGGTGCAGGTATATAAACAATGTATAGAGACAGTTGCAGGTATATAAACAATGTATATAGAGAACGGTGCAGGTATATAAACAATGTATAGAGACGGTGGATTATATAAACAATGTACGAAGGCGGTGCAGGTATATAAACAATATTACAGAGACGGTGCGGGTATATAAACAATGTGCAGGGAACGGTGCAGGTATATAAACATTGTACAGAGACGGTGCAGGTATATAAACATTGTACAGAGACGGTGCAGGTATATAAACGTGTACAGAGACAGTGCAGGTATATAAACAATGTACAGAATGGTGGGGTATATAAACAATGTACAGAGACGGTGCGGTATATAAACAATGTACAGAACGGTGCAGGTATATAAAGCATTGTACAGAACGGTGCAGGTATATAAACAATGTACAGGGCAGTTGCGGGTATATAAACAATGTACCGGAGACGGTGCAGGTATATAAACAATGTACAGAGACTTGGTGCAGGTATATAAACAATGTACAGAGACAGTGCAGGTATTATATAAACAATGTACAGAGACGGTGCAGGTATATAAACAATGTACAGAGACGGTGCAGGTATATAAACAATGTACAGAGACGAGATTGCAGGTATATATAAACTTAATGTACAGAACTGATTACCAGGTATATAAGCAATGTACAGAGACGGTGCAGGTATATAAACAATGTAAAGGGCGGTGCCCAGGTATATAGAAGCAATGTACAGAGACGGTGTAGGTATATAAACAATGCAGGGACGGTGCAGGTATATAAACAATGTACAGGGCAGTTGCAGGTATATAAACAATGTAGAGACGGTGCAGGTATATAAACATTGTACAGAGACGGTGCGGAGTATATAAACAATGTGCAAGAGACGGTGCAGGTATATAAACATTGTATAGAGACAGTTGCAGGTATATAAACAATGTACAGAGACAGTGCAGGTACCAAACAATGTATAGGAGACGGTGTAGGTATATAAAACAATGTGCAGGAACGGTGTAGGTATATAAACAATGTACAGGAGCAGTTGCAGGTATAAACAATGTACAGAACGGTGCATTATGTAGCAATGTACAGAGACGGTGCAGGTATATAAACAATGTACCGAGACGGGGTGTAGGTATATAAACAATGGCCAGACGGTGGAGTATATAAGCAATGTACAGAGACGGTGTAGGTATATAAACAATGTACAGAGACGGTGTGGTATATAAACAATGTATAGAGACGGTGTAAGGTATATAAACAATGTGTACAGGGGCAGTGGAGTATATAAACAAATGTACAGAACGGTGCAGGTATATAAACAATTTACAGAGACGGTGTAGGTATATAAGCAATGTACGAGAGACGGTGCAGGTATATAAACATGTACAGAGACAGTTGCAGGTATATAAACAATGTACAGAGACGGTGTAGGTATATAAACATTGTATAGAGATGGTGCAGGTATATAAACATTGTATAGAGACGGTGCAGGTATATAAACAATGTACAGAGACGGTGTAGGTATATAAACAATGTGCAGGAGCGGTGCAAGGTATACATAAACATTGTACTTGAGAGACGGTGCAGGTATATAAACAATGTACCCAGAGACGGTGCAGGTATATAAACAATGTACAGAGACGGTGCAGGTATATAAGCAACGTATAGAGACGGTGTAGGTATATAAACAATGTACAGGAGCGGTGCAGGTATATAAACAATATAATGAGACGGGTGCAGGTATATAAACAATTGTATAGAGGCAGTTACGGAAGGTATATAAACAATGTAGGGCAGTTGCAGGTATATAAACAATGTACAGGGCAGTGCAGGTATATAAACAATGTGTACAGAGACGGTGCAGGTATATAGAAGCAATGTATAGAGCGGTGCAGGTATATAAGCAATATAATGAGACGGTGCAGGTATATAAACAATGTGGGGACTTGGTGCAGGTATATAGAAGCAATGTATAGAGACAGTGCAGGTATATAAACAATGTAGAGACGGTGCAGGTATATAAACAATGTACAGGAGCAGTTACGGTATTATATAAACAATGTATAAGAGACGGTGCAGGTATATAAACAATATAATGAGACGGTGCAATTATATAAACAATGTATAGAGACAGTTGCAGGTATATAAACAATGTACAGAGACGGTACAGGTATATAAAACAATGTACAGGGGCAGGTGCAGGTATAAACAATATTACAGAGACGGTGCAGGTATATAAACAATGTATAGAGACAGTTGCAGGTATATAAGCAATATAATGAGACGGTGCAGGTATATAAACAATGTACAGAGACAGTGCAGGTATATAAACAATGTACAGAACGGTGCAGGTATATAAACAATGTATAGGAACGGTGCAGGTATATAAGCAATGTACAGAGACAGTGCAGGTATATAAACAATGTACAGAGACGGTGCAGGTATATAAACAATGTGTACAGAGACGGTGCAGTATATAAACAATGTATATGGAACCCAGTGCAGGTATATAAACAATGTGTACAGAGACGGTGCAGGTATATAAACAATGTACAGAACGGTGCAGGTATAAGCAATGTGCAAGAGACGGTGCAGGTATATAAACAATGTATGCAAGAGACAGTTACGAGTATATATAAACAATGTACAGAGACGGTGCAGGTATATAAACAATGTACAGAGACGGTGCAGGTATATAAACAATGTGTACAGAGACGGTGCAGGTATATAAACAATGTACAGGAGCGGTGTAGGTATATATAAACAATGTACAGAGACGGTGTAGGTATATAAAACAATGTACAGAGACGGTGCAGGTATATAAACAATGTAGGAGCAGATTTTAGGTATATAAACATTGTACAGAGACGGTGCAGGTATATAAACTATGTACAGAGACGGGTGCAGGTATATAAACAATGTACAGGAACGGTGCAGGTATATAAACAATGTACAGAACGGTGCAGGTATATAAACAATATTACAGAGACGGTGCAGGTATATAAACAATGTACAGAGACGGTGCGGGTATATAAACAATGTATAGAGACGGTGCAGGTATATAAACAATGGACAGGAGCGGTTGCAGGTATATAAGCAATGTACAGAGACGATTGTAGGTATATAAACGTGGACAGAGACGATTGTAGGTATATAAGCAATGTACAGAGACAGTGCAGGTATATAAACAATGTACAGAGACGGTGCAGGTATATAAATGTAGGGCTTGGTGCAGGGTATATAAAACAATGTACAGAGACGGTGCAGGCCTACTTAAACAATGTGCAGAGACGGTGCAGGTATATAAACAATGTATAGAGACGGTGCAGGTATATAAACAATGTACAGAGACGGTGTGAATTATATAAACAATGTACAGAGAGGGTGCAGGTATATAAACAATGTACAGAGACAGTTGCAGGTATATAAACAATAATGTACAGGAACGGTGTAGGTATATAAACAATGTACAGAGACGGTGCAGGTATATATAAACAATGTACAGAGACGGTGCAGGTATATAAACAATGTACAGAGACGGTGTAGGTATATAAACAATGTACAGAAGACGGTGTAGGTATATAAACAATGTACAGAGACGGTGCAGGTATATAGACATTTGTACAGAGACGGTGCAGGCATATAAACAATGTACAGAAGCGGTGGAGGTATATAAGCAATGTGGGAACGGTGCAGGTATATAAACAATGTACAGATACGGTGCAGGTATATAAACAATGTACAGAGACGGTGCAGGTATATAAACAATGTATAGAACCGGTGCAGGTATATAAACAATGTGTACCCAAAGAGACGGTGCAGGTATATATAAACAATGTACAGAACGGTGCAGGTATATAAACAATGTACAGAACGGTGCAGGTATATATAAACAATGTACAGAGAGACGAGATTGCAGGTATATAAATGTGTATAGAACTTGGTGCAGGTATATAAACATTGTACAGAGACAGTGCAGGTATATAAACTATGTACAGAGACGGTGCAGGTATATAAACAATGTACAGAGACGGTGCAGGTATATAAACAATGTACAGGAACAGTACGGAGTATATAAACAATGTACAGGAACCCGGTGCAGGTATATAAACGTGTACAGGGCAGTTGCAGGTATATAAACAATGTATAGAGACGGTGCAGGTATATATAGAAGCAATGGACGGGGCAGTTGCAGGTATATAAGAAAAACGGTAATGTACAGAGACGGTGTAGGTATATAAACAATGGACAGGGTGTAGGTATATAAACAATGTACAGAAGACGGTGCAGGTATATAAACAATGTACAGAGACGGTGCAGGTATATAAACAATGTACAGAGACGGTGCAGGTATATAAACAATGTGTACAAGAGACGGTGCAGGTATATAAACAATGTGCAGAGACGGTGCAGGTATATAAACAATGTATAGGGCAGTGCCTTGGGTATATAAACAATGTACAGAGACGGTGTAGGTATATAAACAATGTACAGGAACGGTGCAGGTATATAAACAATGTACAGGGCTGATTGCAGGTATAAACAATGTGCAGAGACGGTGTAGGTATATAAACAATGTACAGAGACGGTGCAGGTATATAAACAATGTGTACAGAGACGGTGCGGAGCTTATAAACAATGTACAGAACGGTGTAAGGTATATAAATAATGTACAGGAGGCTTGATTGTAGGTATTATATAAACAATGTAGAGACGGTGCAGGTATATAAACATTGTACAGGAGCAGTTGCAGGTATATAAACTTGTGTACGAGACGGTGCAGGTATATAAACAATGTGCAGAGACGGTGCAGGTATATAAACAATGTACATATACGGTGCGGAATATAAACAATGTGCAAGAGACAGTGCGGGTATATAAGCAATGTACAGAGACGGTGTAGGTATATAAACAATGTACAGAGACGGTGCAGGTATATAAACAATGTACAGAGACGGTGCAGGTATATAAACAATGTACAGAGACGGTGTAGGTATATAAACAATGTATAGGAAGACGGTGCAGTATATAAACAATGTACAGAGACGGTGCAGGTATATAAACAATGTACAGAGACGGTGCAGGTATATAAACAATGTACAGAGACGGTGCAGGTATATAAACATTGTACAGAGACAGTGCAGGTATATAAGCAATGTACAGAACGGTGCAGGTATATAAACAATGTACAGGAACGGTGCAGGTATATAAACAATGTACAGAACGGTGCAGGTATATAAACAATCCTTTGAGAGACGGTGCAGGTATATATAAACAATGTACAGGGTGGTGTAGGTATATAAACAATGTACAGAGATGGTGCAGGTATATAAGCAATGTACAGAGACGGTGTAGGTATATAAACAATGTACCCAGAGACGGTGTAGGTATATAAGCAATGTACAGGAGCAGTTGCAGGTATATAAGCAATGTACAGAGACGGTGCAGGCCTTATAAACAATGTGCAAGAGACGGTGCAAGGTATATAAACAATGTACAGAGACGGTGCAGGTATATAAACAATGTACACAGACGGTGCAGGTATATAAACAATGTATAGAGACGGTGTAGGTATATAAACAATGGACAGAGACGGTGTAGGTATATAGAAGCAATGGACAGGAGACGGTGTAGGTATACATAAACAATGTGCAGAGACGGATTGCAGGTATAAACAATGTACAGAGACGGTGTAGGTATATAAACAATGTACAGGGCGGTGTAGGTATATAAACAATGTGCAGAGACGGTGCAGGTATATATAAACAATGTACAGAGACGGTGTAGGTATAAGCAATGTACAGAGACGGTGCAGGTATATAAACAATGTACAGAGACGGTGCAGGTATATAAGAAATGCAGAGGCAGTTACCGGGTATATAAACAATGTATACAGAGACGGTGTAGGTATGAAGCAATGTACAGAAGACGGTGCAGGTATATAAACAATGTACAGGGGCGATTGCAGGTATATATAAACAATGTACAGAACGGTGCAGGTATATAAACAATGTATAGAGACGATTGTGTAGGTATATTAACAATGGACAGAACGATTGCAGGTATATAAACAATGTATAGAGCGGTGTAGATATATAAACGGACAGAGACGGTGCGGGTATAAACAATGTGCCGAGACGGTGCAGGTATATAAACAATGTACAGAGACGGTGCAGGTATATAAACAATGTACAGAGAGACGGTGCAGGTATATAAACAATGTACAGAGACAGTTTTGGGTATATAAACACTGTACAGAGACGGTGCAGGTATATAAACAATGAACAGAGACAGTGCAGGTATATAAACAATGTGTACAGAACGGTGCAGGTATATAAACATTGTACAGGAACGATTGCAGGTATATAAACAATGTACAGAGACGGTGCAGGTATATAAAGCAATGTACAGAACGGTGCAGGTATATAAACAATGTACAGAGACGGTGCAGGTATATAAACAATGTACAGAGACAGTGCAGGTATATAAACAATGTACAGAACGGTGCAGGTATATAAGCTTGTTGTACAGAGACAGTTTTTAGTATATAAACAATGTACAGAGACGGTGCAGGCATATAAACAATGTACAGGGCAGTTGCAGGTATATAAACAATGTACAGAGACGATGCCGGTATATAAACAATGGACAGGAACGGTGCAGGTATATAAACAATGTGTACAGGAACGGTGCAGGTATATAAACAATGTACAGAGACGGTGCAGGTGATTATATAAGAAGCAATATTGTAGAGACGGTGCAGGTATATAGAGCAATGTACAGAGACGGTGTAGGTATATAGAGCATTGTACAGAGACAGTGCAGGTATATAAACATTGTACAGAGACGGTGCAGGTATATAAACAATGTACAGGAGCAGTTGCAGGTATATAAACAATGTACAGGAACGATGCAGGTATATAACAATGTATAGGAGCGGTGCAAGTATATAAACAATGCAGAGACGGTGCAGGTATATAAACAATGTACAGAACGGTGTAAGTATATAAACAATGTACAGAGACAGTGCAGGTACATATAAACAATGTACAGAGACGGTGCAGGTATAAACAATGTACAGAGACGGTGCAGGTATATAAACAATGTACAGAGACAGTTGCAGGTATATAAACAATATACAGAGACGATGCAGGTATATAAACAATGTACAGAGACGGTGCAGGTATATAAACATTGTACAGAGACGGTGCAGGTATATAAACAATGTACAGAGACGATGCAGGTATATAAACAATGTACAGAGACGGTGCAGGTATATAAGAAAGCAATGTACAGAGACGGTGCAGGCCCTTATAAACAATGTACAGAGACGGTGCAGGTATATAAACAATGTACAGAGACGGTGCAGGTATATAAACAATGTACAGAACGGTGTGGGTATATAAACAATGTACAGAGACGGTGTAGGTATATAAACAATGTACAGAACGGTGCAGGTATATAAGCATTGTACAGAGTAGGTGCAGGTATATAAACATTGTACAGGAGCAGTTGCAGGTATATAAACATTGTACAGAGACGGTGTAGGTATATAAACAATGTACAGAGACAGTGCAGGTATATAAACAATACAGAAGACGGTGCAGGTATATAAACAATGTACAGAGACGGTGTAGGTTTTATAAACAGCTGCAGAGACGGTGCAGGAATATATATAAACATTGTACAGAACGGTGTAGGTATAAACATTGTAGAACGGTGCAGGTATTATATAAACAATAATACAGAACAGTGCAGGTATATAAACAATGTACAGAGACAGTGCGTTATATAAACAATGTACAGAGACGGTGCAGGTATATAAACAATGTATAGAGACGGTGCGGGTATATAAACAATGTACAGAGACGGTGCAGGTATATAAACAATGTACAAGAGACGGTGCAGGTATATAAACAATGTGCAGAACGGTGTGGAGTATATAAACAATGTACAGAGACGGTGCAGGTATATAAACAATGTACAGAGACGGTGCAGGTATATAAACAATGTACAGGAACCCGGTGTAGGTATATAAACAATGTACAGAGACAGTGTAGGTATATAAACAATGTACAGAGACGGTGTAGGTATATAAACAATGTACAGAGACGGTGTAGGTATATAAACAATGTACAGGGCAGTGCAGGTATATAAACAATGTGTACAGAGACAGTTGCAGGTATATAAACAATGTACAGAACGGTGTAGGTATATAAACAATGTACAGAGACGGTGTAGGTATATAAACAATGTATACAGAGACGGTGTAGGTATATAAACAATGTACAGAGACGGTGTAGGTATATAAACAATGTACAGAGACGGTGTAGGTATATAAACAATGTACAGAGACGGTGCAGGTATATAAGCAATGTACAGAGACGGTGCAGGTATATAAACATTGTACAGAACGATTAGCCAGGCCATATAAACAATGTACAGAGACGGTGTAGGTATATAAACAATGTACAGAGACGGTGCAGGTATATAAACATTGTACAGAGACGGTGCAGGTATATAAACAATGTACAGAGACGGTGTAGGTATATAAACAATGTACAGAGACGGTGCAGGTATATAAACATTGTGCAGAGACAGTTACCGGAGTATATAAACAATGTACAGAGACGGTGTAGGTATATAAGCAATGTACAGAGACGGTGTAGGTATATGGCAATGTGCAGAACGGTGTAGGTATATAAGAAGCTTACATTGTGCAGAGGCGGTGCAGGTATATAAGCATTGTACAGGAGACGGTGTAGGTATATATAAACATTGTACAGAACTTGGTGCAGGTATAAACAATGTACAGAGACAGTGCAGGTATATAAAATGTGTACAGAGACGGTGCAGGTATATAAACAATGTACAGAGACGGTGCAGGTATATAAACAATGTATAGGGCAGTGCAGGTATATAAACAATGTACAGAGACAGTTGCAGGTATATAAACAATGTACAGAACGGTGCAGGTAGCATAAACAATGTACAGAGACGGTGTAGGTATATAAACAATGTACAGAGACGGTGCGAATTATATAAACAATGTACAGAGACGGTGCAGGTATATAAACAATGTACAGAGACGGTGTAGGTATATAAACAATGTACAGAGACAGTGTAGGTATATAAACAATGTACAGAGACGGTGTTAGCCAGGTATATAAACAATGTACAGAGACGGTGTAGGTATATAAACAATGTACAGAGACAGTTACGGGTATATAAACAATGTACAGAGACGGTGCAGGTATATAAACAATGGCAGAGTCGGTGTAGGTATAAGCAATGTACAGAGACGGTGTAGGTATATATAGGCTTAATGTACAGAGACGGTGGTATATAAACAATGTACAGAACGGTGTAGGCCTTATACACAATGTACAGAGACGGTGTAGGTATATAAGCAATGTACAGAGACGGTGCAGGTATATAAACAATGTACAGAACGGTGCGAATTATATAAACAATGTACAGAGACGGTGCAGGTATATAAACATTGTACAGAGACGGTGTAGGTATATAAACAATGTAGAGACGGTGTAGGTATATAAACATTGTACAGAGACGGTGCAGGTATATAAACAATGTACAGAGACGGTGTAGGTATATAAACAATGTACAGAGACGGTGCAGGTATATATAAACATTGTACAGAGACGGTGCAGGTATATAAACAATGTACAGAGACGGTGTAGGTATATAAACAATGTGCCAGAACGGTGTAGGTATATAAACAATGTACAGAACGGTGCAGGTATATAAACAATGTACAGAGACAGTGTGAGTATATAAACAAAAGTACAGGAACGGTGTGTAGGTATATAAACAATGTACGAGACGGTGTAGGTATATAAACAATGTACAGAGACGGTGCAGGTATATAAACAATGTGTACAGAGACGGTGTAGGTATATAAACAATGTACAGAGACGGTGTAGGTATATAGACAATGTACAGAGACGGTACAGGTATATAAACAATGTACAGAGACGGTGCAGGTATATAAACAATGTACAGAGACGGTGTAGGTATATAAACAATGTACAGAGACGGTGTAGGTATATAAGCAATGTATGGGAACGGTGCGGTATATAAACAATGTACAGAGACGGTGTAGGTATATAAACAATGTACAGAGACGGTGCAGGTATATAAGCAATGTACAGAGACGGTGTAGGTATATAAACGGTGTACAGAATTGATTGCAGGTATATAAGCAATGTACAGAGACGGTGTAGGTATATAAGCAATGTACAGAGACGGTGCAGGTATATAAAACAATGTACAGACGGTGTAGGTATAAACAATGTACAGAGACGGTGTAGGTATATAAACAATGTACAGGAACGGTGTAGGTATATAAACAATGTACAGAGACGGTGCAGGTATATAAACAATGTACCCAGAGACGGTGTAGGTATATAAACAATGTACAGAGACGGTGCAGGTATATAAACAATGTACAGAGACGGTGCGGGTATTGTAAACAATGGACTTAAGAGACGGTGTAGGTATATAAACAATGTACAGAACGGTGCAGGTATATAAACAATGTACAGAGACGGTGTAGGTATATAAACAATGGACCGAGACGGTGTAGGTATTATATAAACAATGGACAGAGACGGTGCAGGTATATAGAAGCAATGTACAGAGACGGTACAGGTATATAAACAATGTACAGAGACGGTGCAGGTGTATAAGCAATGTACAGAAGCGGTGCAGGTATATAAACAATGTACAGAGACGGTGCAGGTATATAAACAATGTACAGAGACGGTGCAGGTATATAAACAATGTACAGAGACGGTTGTACAGTGGTATATAAACAATGGACAGGAACGGTGTAGGTATATAAACAATGTGTACAGAGACGGTGTGAGTATATAAGCAATGTGCAGAGACGGTGTGGTACCAAACAATGCACGAGCTTGGTGTAAGGAGTATATAAACAATGTACAGAGACGGTGTAAGGTATATATAAACAATGGACAGAAGACGGTGTAGGTATATAAACAATGTACAGAGACGGTGTAGGTATATAAACAATGTACAGAGACGGTGTAAGGTATATAAACAATGTACAGAGACTTGGTGCACAGGTATATAAACAATGTACAGAGACGATTTTAGTATATAAACAATGTACAGAGACGGTGTAGGTATATAAACAATGTACAGAGACGGTACAGGTATATAAACAATGTACAGGGCAGTGCAGGTATATAAACAATGTACAGAGACGGTGTAGGTATATAAACAATATGCAGAACGGTGCAGGTATATAAACAATGTACAGGAACCCGGTGCCAGGTATATAAACAATGTACAGAGACGGTGTAGGTATATAAACAATGTACAGAGACGGTGTAGGTATATAAACAATGTACAGGGTGCAGGTATATAAACAATGTGTACAGAGACGGTGCAGGTATACAAACAATGTACAGAGACAGTGCAGGTATATAAGCAATGTATAAGAACATAAGAACATAAGAATGGAGGAAACTGCGGCGGGCCTATTATGGCGACAGGCGATGCAGTTTGCACCCAACTAATTGCTCATATGAGCATCCAACCTATGTTTGAAGCAATTCAGCGTATTCAGGTTAATGATGATGGTAACTTGTTCCATTCATCCACTACTCTGTTCCAAACCAGTGTTTACCTATTTCACGCCTAAATCTAAATTTGTCTAATTTAAAACCATTGTTACGGTTCGCTCTTGGTTTAGGATAATTTGGTACCTTTGTAATGTCCCTTTGTTTTAGCCCACCTTCCCATATACACCTCTATCAGATTAGCCTCGCTCTGCATCTCTCGAGGGAGTGCAAATTAAGATACTTTTAACCTGTCTCTTACATACTCAAGGTTCCTAATGCCCGGGATTAGTCTTGTCGTTTCCTCCTCTGATTTCTTTCAGGATTCTATATCCATTCTGTAATACGGTGACCAGAACTGAACTGCGTAATCAGATTGTGGTCTCACAAGAGGCATAAGATACAGTTTTAGGATGACAGCCTCGCTAGTCTTGTAACTAACACTCCTTTGTATGAAGCCAGAGTACTTTGTGCTTGTTACGAGCAAAACACATTTGTTTACTTGGCTTAAGGTTCCTACTTATCATTACTCCTAAATCTCTCTCTTGATCGGATTTTCCTCATGACATCTTTGTTCATCTGGTATCTGGTTTCCCTGTTTACATCTCCTATACTGAGTACTTTACATTTGTCGACATTGAATTTCATCTGCCATTTTTCAGACCATTCGAAAAATTTGTTTAGATCTTCCTGTAGTTTTACTTGGCGAGTCCTCTGTCAGATTTGATAACCACGTCCTATTTTAGTGTCATCAGCAAATTTACTTATGTTGCTGTCTATGCCGATATCTATATCGTTTATGTATATAATAAACAATTATGGTCCAAGTACCCAGGCCTTGAGGGAACTCCACTTACGTGACGTTGCTCCAATGGGACTTAGTGCCGTTAATGCTCACTCGCTGTTTCCTGTCCTGTAACCACGCCTAATCCATTTAAGGATGTCACCTTTGATGCCAGGTGCTTCTACCTTTTCCTAGTGGTCTTTCGTGGGGGACTCTGTCGAGGCTTTGCTAAGTCGAGATATACCACATCATAATTGTGCCCCTCGTCCACCGATTCGAAGCTTGATGAAAAGAATGTTAATAGATTAGTTAGGCAAGAACGTCCGCTTGTGAAGCCATGCTGGGAATCATTGATCAATCGGTGCTTCTCCAGGTGATTTCGAATAGAGTTTGAAATGATTGCTTCCAGTATAGAGACAGTGCAGGTATAGAAACAATGTATAGGAACAGTGCAGGTATATAAACAATGTGCAGAACGGTGCAGGTATATAGAACAATGTGTACAGGAGCAGTTACCAGGTATATAAACAATGTATAGAGACGGTGCAGGTATATAAGCAATGTGCAGAGACGGTTGCATGTATATAAACATTGTACAGAGACGGTGCAGGCCATATAAACAATGTATAGAGACGGTGCAGGTATAAACAATGTACAGAACGGTGCAGGTATATAAACAATGTACAGAGACGGTGCAGGTATATAAACAATATAATGAGACGGTGCAGGTATACAAACAATGTACAGGGCAGTTGCAGGTATATAAACAATATAATGAGACGGTGCAGGTATATAAACAATGTACAGAGACGGTGCAGGTATATAAACAATGTGCAGGGCGGTGCAGGTATGAAGCAATGTACAGGAACAGTTGCAGGTATACAAACAATGGTAAAAAGTAAATAAATTCGACAACATGAATGACCAGTAAACATAATGGCGAACCCTTAATACAAATTCAGGACGATACACATATGAGGTGCTTTCGCCAGACGAACGTATACATACCTTCACTTGTCTTCCAACAATAAAGGACCTCAGCTATCGTAAAGACTAATATATAAGTATTCATTTAAATTGTCTATTCTCATCATTTTGCTTCTGTTTCTATCGTCAATATGATCTTGTAATTCCTTATTCGCAATCTTGCCCTGACTCGACATACGACACGGATCTCAAAAGAGAATTCCCAGGCCCGGCTGCTTGGTCATGTTAGTTGGGTACATAACAGTAGACGTGAGGTTAGTACAAATATTACCTTTGACAGTACACAGTCGTAACGAGTGTATGTATAATAACGACCGAAATTCTGAAGTTGGTCTGTTGGGTCATTATGTTAGCATCTCTCTCTCTCTCTCTCTTCTCTCTTCTTTCTCTGTCTTATCTTCTTCATTAAGTGTAGTATGATTAATTCTGATCCTACCTGACTGCTATATGATGACTTCTAAACCCACATACCGGTACTATGATGACTTCTAAACCTACATACCGGTACTATGATGACTTTTAAACCCACATACCGGTACTATGTTGACTCCTAAACCCACATACCGGTGCTATGATGACTCCTAAACCCACATACCGGTACTATGATGACTTCTAAACCTACATACCGGTACTATGATGACTTCTAAGCCCACTTACCCGTACTATGATGAGTTCTGATCCTACATACCGGTACTATGATAAGTTCTAAACTTACATACCGGTGCTATGATGAGTTATGAACCCACATACCAATACCATGAGGAGTTCTGAACCCACATACCCTTATTATGATGAGCTATGAGCCCACAGACCGGTGCTATGATGACTTCTAAACCTACATACCGGTACTATTATGACTTCCAAACCCACATACCGGTAGTGTGGTGAGTTCTGAACCTACAGACCGGTGCTATGATGATTTATGAACCCATATACCGGTACTATGATGAGTTCTTAACCCACATACTGGCACTATGTTGAGTTCTGAACCCACATACCGGTACTATGATGAGTTTTGAAATTGGTTCTATGATGGGTCACTAGATTATATTTCCCACACGAACTAATAATTAAAACTATTTACTGCTGCAAATTATATATCTTTCTTTTTTACGTAAATTAGTTGCAGAATAGATTTTAAATACAAGAATAATGAGGTTTTTTCAAGAAGTGCTAAAAATAAAAAAATTAATTTATGAATGAGAGATGGGCAAACTATTTCCTGGGGGTAGTCATAAATATGGTACTGTGAGTTAGATGGGCACCACACTAGGACTTTCCTGCCTCGCCAATTTTCTTCCACTACTTTCACTGCTTTCTTGGCTTCCTTCTTTCACATCCTTAGAGTGACGACAAGGTAGATCGTACATGAATGGTGTGGTAATGTAACCTGGCTTTCTGTCACCTTCGTGCTGGATAGTTGAATACGGGTTCGAGGTTTCCAAAACATCAGCTGTACCTCACTGGTAAATACATCGGTGGTCAATTCACGCGTAATAACTCTCTAGAACTTTGTATATAATTGTAAATTTACTTAGGTGATATTCATAAGAATAAAGAAGAATTTTCTTTGAATATGTATCGTTTCTGCTCTAAAAATTCTGACTAACTTTTGTCAGGTAGTAAGGGTGCTGT
Organism: Homarus americanus; assembly: GCF_018991925.1. Lineage (NCBI taxonomy): Eukaryota > Metazoa > Arthropoda > Malacostraca > Decapoda > Nephropidae > Homarus > Homarus americanus. Next base: position 7,398,634 of record NW_024737097.1, read on the forward strand.
TCTGAAGGTGTTAGATACTAAATAAGTATTACGAGGATACTGACGATACGATACACCACAGAGGATCTTAAACACGCACTACTAACTGGATAAGGTCTTGATATTGGGCTCAGCTTTTTAATTCTGGACACGAGAGAGAAAGAGCGAGAGAAAGTTTATCCTAATATCTGACATAATAGAGGTCGAGAAGTGCAGTGGCAGGTAATGATACAAAGACACAAAGAGCGTGTGGAGTTGAGGGAGGCAGCTAACAAATATCACTCAACGAGGTGGGAAATTATAGCTCCTGAGAAACCCAGCCGACGATCAGATACGACACACTTTACCAAGACGGGTCGCGGGGCCTTAAGTTACGAGCACTAATACCCGGTAATCCTCTCGTGATGTAACTTCCCACCTCCTGTCATGCTGCTGTTATGATCATTTTAGCAAGACGTGAGCAAAAAAATTATAAAAGTGAATCCCATTTATATATAAGATAGAGTCAGGCATTTTGTGGCATAAAATCAGATGTCTTGATACGAGTAAAAAAAAAAAGAATGTAGCGGGGACGAAGGCGTGGGGAGGGAAGGGTGGGATTACCGCGAGCAACAGAGCAAGGGTTGTGCCTTACTGCAACTGTTGAATATTTTAATCTTCATTCATATTTTCGCCAGGTATGGAGGAGTGTGTGTGTGCGTGTGGCGTTTACACAGGTGACTCAGTCTAGAACTCCCTCCCCGTCTAAGATATACATTTATATTCACGGACGCTGGAGAACAGAATATAAGGAAAGTCTCACCGCTCCGGGAGGCGTCATCACTCGTGCCATAGTCTGCTATAATTAAGAAGACTAGGTCGTGAGTGAGAGAGCCTTGCTGAGCGACTACGCCTGAGTGGTGATGATGTCAGAGTGACGTCAGACGCAGCGGTTCATGCAGGCGCTACAAATCACCTCTACCAAAGTGTGACTGAAACAAAAAAATAAATAGTCGGGGTGAATTTCACTGGGTTTTTCCAGTGTTAAGAGCCCAATTCTCAGCCCTTCATCACTTGACCGTAAAAACCGGATGATGGCGCTGGAGTTGGTGTGGACAGGGACGACAAGCACCACCACCACACATCCGTAGCAACTCCACCACCACCACCGTACACACCCCTGTAGAAAGTGTGTGGTCCTCTCCACCAGTGTTCCCAAACCTGGCGTATGACTCAGCAAGACCATCGGTAAGCCTGGCATGGGAAAACCCACCGCTGGCCGCATCAGTGTTGCCAATTCCTCCTCCTCCTCCTCCCCTCCCCCCTTCCTTCGCGGACAACAGTACCGCCAAGGAACGCCCACACCAACACCCACACCCTCTACACCCACATCAACGCCATGGTCAGAGATGTTATTCCACCGCCCACCACCCCAGACTTGGCTGTTGAGGCGACACACACTCGAGGGGGAGCGACGTATTACCTCGAGGGAACACCTTGCATTCTTCTGTTAGAAAACCTTATTAACAGGAATTTCGATGAGGTTATGTGTGTTCATTTGCCTTATATTGACTTACTGGAGACAACATATTGTAATTTATTCGTCTCTCTCTCTCTCTCTCTCTCTCTCTCTCTCTCTCTCTCTCTCTCTCTCTCTCTCTCTCTCTCTCTATTATTTCACTTCTATCAAAGGATCTCCATGGCATACGGTAATAGCAAGTTAGTTGCCTTTCATCATGCTACCAGTGTTCGTTCTTCATTTGGGTTGGGTGTGAGAAGGATGTTGGTGGGTATTCTCCAGCTACCTACCACTTGAACCCATATTAGGGATGATCCTTACAAAACCCACCAGTAACTCGTGTACCTGTGGAGAAAACTAATCAGGTAAATGACTATCTCAATACTGCTTCATCCTCCTCTCCTTATCCAGTAAACGACTGGTTTTCATGAGCTACCTGAAGGAATTTATAGCAATTACATGTACCCTCTTGTAGGTGGGTGAGGAACCATCTGGAAGATGATATGAAGACACACTCGGAAACACACGCACACATACAGTATATATATATATATATATATATATATATATATATATATATATATATATATATATATATATATATATATATATATATATATATATATATATATATATATATATATATATATATATATATATATATATATATAAATATACACACAAACACACATACACACATTTTTCGAAGTATAGTTTACATGTACGGGATTGTTCACGTTTCTGGACTTCCCCGGAGGTCTTAACCTAACGCAACACACGACACGGTGGTTCAGTCGCACGTCGATACCGCAACACACACACACACACAGACACACATACACACACACACACACACACACACACACACACACCTCAAACACACACACACACACACACCTCAAACACACACACACACACACACACACACACACACACACACACACACACACACACACACACACACACACACACACATACACACACACACACACACACACACACACACACACTTTGCTGTCCCTCGGAATCGAGTATGGCGATCATCCAGCTATAATACAATGATATGAGTTAATAGGGATGTCACCTAGGTTGATGAGTTTTGAGGTGACTAAAGTGACCGATACAGGACCCGCAGCGTCGTTGACATTAGTTGCACATTTGGATGGCTCCAACTACTGCGGAAGGGGAGGGGCAGTAGCAGCATCTTTTCGGCGTTGGCGCTTGTCTGCCTAGGTTTACAGTTGGGCTAACTCGAAACCATTGACACCTTCTCGTGCGGTGCTCCTCCATGAGTTACGATATGGAGTGATCGACTCCTAGGTGAGGGGATCGATTAAGCACTTTTTCAGGATTCTCATAAGACTATCCTTATACCTTTTCAATTGCCCGCCGGCGTTTCGTTTACTATTCGTTCGGTGACTGTGAAGTAGCTGCTTTGGCAGCCTGCTGTCGTACATGCAGGTAACATGGCCAGTCCAACAAAGTTGTTCATGGATAATGGTAACTTCGATGCCCCTACAGTTGCGGCCAGCAGGAGTACTGGCATTTGTTCTCTTGTCTTCCCAGCGAACTCGGAGGATCGAACGTAGACTACGTTGATGAAAGTTTTCAAGTGCCTTGAGGTGCTTCCTGTATGTGACCCATGTCGCACTGCCATATAGCAGGGTGAGGAGGACCACCGCTCGATATACGGGCAGCTTTGTAGATAATTTCAGTTCCCAACAGCTGAAGACACGATTTCGGAGTCTGACAAAGGCTTGGGATGCACATCTGATCAGATGCTGACTCTCTTCATCGATGTCTCCGGTGGTGGACAGGTGAGAGCCGAGATACCGAAAGTGGGCAACATTAGAGGGGGTGGTACCGTTAAGCTGGAAGGATGTCTGAACCAGGGAAAGGTTGAAAGAGAATCTGAGTCTTACGTACACTCAGCTTCAAGGCTGAAGTGTGCATACGCGTCTACTTAGGTGTTCAGGATCTCATGTAGGTCATGTTCAATGTGAGCAACAAGGAGGAGGTCGTCACGCCTGGCTGTTCAAGTCCCAGCAGATGTGGAAGCTTTATGGGTACGTGTTGTGCCACCAGCCCACCCGCGCCACACTGCTTCCATCATAATCTGTGTGGCATACCATCCGCCTCGCTCACCCACCAGAGACACTCTTATCAATCATCTCATTACCACCTCAGACCACTTCATAGTTAGGTACCCATGTGCCAAGTTAATATTATGTGGGGATTATAATCAAATTGACACCACTGATATCCAGGACCAGCTATCACTATCACTAGTTGTGACCTTCCCCACACACGGTCAAAATACCCTTGACCTTATCTTAACTGACTTAGCGGACCAGTACCAACCACCTCAACCAATGCCTCCTATCGGGTGTAGCACACACTTATCAGTGCTCTGGTCCCCAGCTGCCACTCCCACTCAAGTACAGAGACCCTACATCAAGACCTACAGGCCGATTACTGACTCTGCAGTGCGCCTCTTCGGGCAGTGGATAGTTCACCATCCCTGGACTGAAGTACTTAGCGTGGATGACGTGGAAACCAAATGGATAAATTATACCAACACCACCACGGAAGCTCACCACCACTTCTTCCCCGAGAAGTCCGTCAGATCTCACCCAGCTGACTTGCCCTGGATCACACCTCGGATCAAAAGATTTATGCAACAGAGAGACAGAGCCTTTCATCTCAATGACCACATCCGCTACAGGTCCCTTCGCAACCGAGTCATCCGCGAAATACGCACTGCAAAGAAGTCCCACTACCCAACCAAATTACAACACCTGAAGCAGACCAACATCAGTCAATGGTATGGTAAGCTTAAAGAACTCTGTGGACTAAACAATAAGACACACCCCCTCCCCTTCCTTAGCCATCTCACTAATGTTGACGCAGCTGAGCAAACAAATAACCATTTCGCTACTATATGCCAGACGCTCCCCCGGCTTGACACAACCACTCTCCCTGCTTACCTACCAGCCCCCCTTCCCACTGACTTAGTAGAAGAATTTCAAGTAGCAAAACGCCTGGACAAACTAAAATTAAAACGCTCTACCACCCCCATTGACTTACCAATGAAACTCTTCAAGGAGTTCTCCCCGGAGCTTGCTAAACCCCTGTGCTCCATCATCAATGCTTCTCTCAGTCAAGCCAGATGCCCAGCTGACTGGAAGACCTCTTATGTATCACCAGTGCCCAAGTCAACCAGCCCACAATCCTTAAATCAGCTACGACCTACTGCAATCACCCCAATACCCAGCCTAATCTGTGAAAGTTTTGTGTTCGACTGGGCTTATGCTGATATTGCAGGAGTCGTAGACCCTCAGCAATTTGGCAACATGAAAACTTCCTCCACCACTCACTGTCTTGTCAGCTTTCTCGATTACATATACCGCCATCTCGAGAAACGAAAAACGTCTGTAGCTGTCGCCTTCATTGATTTCACTAAAGCCTTCGACCTAGTCGACCACAATATAATCATCAACAAAGCTATTGACCTCGGGCTTCGGAGAAGTCTTATACCATGGCTTACAGACTTCCTCAGTGACCGACGCCAAGCTGTACGCTTCCGAGGGGCTGTCTCCACCTTTCAGTCACTCACCTGTGGCGTCCCCCAAGGCACCAAGATGGGACCACTCTGCTTCCTTATGCTCATCAATGATGCCCTAAGAGAAACCCCTGCTCGCTGGAAATATGTCGACGACTCCACCATTGGGATCAGCGTCAACAATTCTGCACCCAACTATACCGCCCTTCAGGATTTATTGAACAGTCTCCAAAACTGGGCCACCAACAACCAGGTCACCATCAACCATACCAAGACCATGGTTATGCACATCAACCTCTCCTCCGACATTGTCCCACCTCCTTCCATTACTCTAGGTCCGAACACACTCCAGGTTATAGATTCCACGAAGCTCCTCGGCGTCACCATAGACAACAAACTAAATTGGAAACCACACGTCAGTGAAGTTGTCAAATCCTCCAGTTTCGTCTCCACCTCCTCCGCCGACTCAAGTCCCTCGGTGTTCCTGCACCCGAGCTCCTCAGTGTTTACACAACATTCATACTTCCCAAGCTCACCTATGCCTCCCCCACCTGGTCTTCCTCCCTAAATGCCACACAACGTAAACACCTAGAAAAAGTGCAAAAGAGGGCATGCAAGATTATTCTCTCCCCTTCCTACTCCACATATCAAGAAGCGCTCAACACACTGACCCTTTCGACTCTCACTGACCATCACCACGACCTCATCTGCAAATTTGGTAAGAAGCTTCTACACCATCCTCGACACCGGCTCCTACTACCACCTGAGATCCCTAGCCCGAGAATTGCTGTTCGACACCACAACCGCATCCAGCCCATACGTGCACGAACTGATCGCTATAAGAACAGCCCAGTCCCAACCATTGTAAAAATTATCAATAACTTGTAATAGACCAGTGTATTCACTCCCAGTAAACACTACTCCTTGCACTGTCACTATGTTGAAATGCACTGTAGTTTGAGCTTTTCCCCATCTAGTTATTATATATCGTATTTATATCACTTATGTTACTTGTATATTATTTGTAATTCGAAACCCATTCCCCAAATATATAACTGTATATTTTCAGCCTTCTGGCTGCCAAGTTCTTTCAATAAACCGTTAATTATTATTATTATTTATTATCATAAATGGAAGCTGCCGATACCTTTGTTCTTGTCTGGAGTCGTCTTATATTTAAAAGACCGCCCCCTTCGCCCGGTACTCGATGTTCACCCCTCTGGCTAAATTGGCACTGGCACAAGTAGGGAAGGCAGCCAAAAAGATGGAAAAGAGAGTTGGTGCCAGTACACATCATTGTTTAACTCCAGTTTGGATGGGGAAGAACTCAGACTGGGTGCCATTGTGCAGGACACTGCCGTTCATGCCATCGTGGAGTTGAATCACAATGGCGATGAATTTTGGTGGGCAGCCAAAACGGCTGCGACACACACACACACACACACACACACACACACACACACACACACACACACACACACACACACTTTACTAACATACACCACACACACACACACACACACACACACACTTTACTACACACACACACACACACACACACACACACACACACACACACACACACACACTCACACACACACACACACACACACACACACACACATACACACACACACACACACACACTTTACTCACACGTACACCATACACACACACACACACACACACACACACACATACTTTACTCACACACACACACACACACTTTACTCACACACACACACACACACACACACACACACACACACACACACACACACACACACACACTTTACTAACATACACACACACAGACTCACACACACACACACACACACACACACACACACACACACACACACACACACACACACACACACACACACAGCACACACACACACACACACACACACACACACACACACACACACACACACACACACATACACACACACACACACATACACACACACACACACACACACTTTACTCACGTACACACACACACACACACACACACACACACACACACATACTTTACTCACACACACACACACACACACACACACACACACACACACACATTACTACTACTACTTTACTGTCACTCGGAATCGAGAATGAAGATCATCCAGCTATGATACAATGATATTAGTTATTGAGGATATCACCTTCGTTGGTGAGTTCTGAGGTGACTAAAGAGGCCGGTACGGGACCAGCATGTTCGATCACAGATGTTGCACATGTGGGGGGCTCCATCTAGTGCGGTAGGGGCGGCGGCAGCTTCTTTCCGACGATGGCGCTTGTCTGCCTCGTTATGTTGTCGGGCAAATTCGAAATTATTGACACCGTCTTGTGTGGTGATCCTTCAAGCGTTACGGTGTGGAGTAATCGTCTTCCAGGTAAGGTGGTGGATTTGGCGCTTTTTCAGGTTTGTCTTAAGACTACCCTTATACCTTTTCAGTTGCCTGCCAGCGTTATGTTTACTATTCGTTCGGTGACTGTAAAGTAGCTGCTTTGGCAGTCTAATGTCGCCCATGGTGCTAACATGGCCAGCCTAGCCTAGTTGTTCATTGATAATGGTAGCCTCGATGATCCTACAATTGGTGTCAGCTAGAATGCTGGCATTTGTTCTCTTGTCTTCCCAGCGAACTCGGAGGATGGAACGTAGACTACGTTGGTGAAAGTTTTCAAGTGCCTTGAGGTGCTTCCTGTATGTGACCTATGTCTCATTGCCATATAGCAGGGTGAGGAGGACCACTGCTCGATATAGGTGTAACTTTTTAGATAATTTCAGCTCTATACAGCTGAAGACAAGGTTTTGGAGTCTGCCAAAGGCTTGAGATGCATATCTGATCCGATGCTGAAATCTCTTCAGCGATGTCCGCGGTGATAGACAATGGAAGCCGAGATAGAGAGGGTAGTTCCGTTAAGCTGGATGGATGGTGGAGGTGTTTCTGAACCAGGGGTAGGATGAAAGAGAATGTGAGTCTTATGTACATTCACCCCAAGGACGAAGTGTACATATGCATCTGCATAGGTGTTCAGGATCTCCCATCTGTCGCGTTCAGTGCGACCGACAAAGGTGAGGTCGTCTGCATACTGAAGCTCGGTAATGGAAGCTGCCGACACCTTTATTCCTGCCTGGAGTCGTCCTATGTTGAAAAGACCCTTCATCCAGTACTCGATGTCCACCCCGCCGACTAGATTGGCACTGGCACGAGTAAGGAAGGCAGCCAAGAAAATGAAAAAGAGAGTTGGTGCCAGTACAAACCCATGTTTAACCCCCATTTGGATAGGGAAGAACTCCGACTGGGTGACAATGTGCAGGACACTGCCGTTCATGCCATCGTGGAGTTGCCTCGCAATGGAGATAAATTTTGATGGGCAGCCAAAACGGCTTCCCTTTTAACCGAGTCGAAGGCCTTGGTTAAGTCGATGAAAGCCAATACAGGTCACGACGCTGTTCTCTGCACTTTTCCTGTATCTGACGGGCAGCAAAGACCATGTCAGTGGTGCCACATGATGGTTGCCACAGTCTGACAGGTCTTCCTTGTTCTAATAAATATTGACGACGGAGGCGTCTTTAAGTGCTTGGGGGATTTCCTCCTTTTCCCATATATTTTCCAGGAGAGAGTGGAGACGGCTGTTAAGCAGAGGTCCTCCTACTTCATACACCTCAACTGGGATTCCATCAGGCCCTGAGGCTTTGTTATTTTTCATCTGTTTGATGCCAGTAGCTGCCTCATCCAGGATGGAGGATAGCTGAGGTGGGTCAGCTCTGGATACCGAGAGACCTGCTGGGTAGTCAGGATATCCACATCGGTGTTTCGGTTGAGCAGTGAATGGTAGTGCTCTTTCCAGCGCTGAAGGAGGCCTTCATCGTCTTTAATTATGGAGTCACCGTCGGTTTAGCGGAGGGGGGCAGCGCCACGAGTGATTGGCCCATGAAATGTTTTAGTGGAATTGAAAAACTCGTGCATCTTGTGCTGATCTCCAAATTTTTATGTTTCACATGCTTTATTTTTAAACCAGTCGTTCTTTAGATTATGAAGTTTCCTCTGGGCCGCCGCTTTCTTCCTGCAGAAGGCATCAGCTTTGCTCCGAGACTGAGGGTTGATCTGCCAGTCAGTTAAAGCAGCACGTTTATCATCGACGAGTACATCGATATCCGGGTAATTTTCATCAAACCAGTCCTGGTGTATTCTTTCGATCTGGCCGAGTTTCTCTCTGCAGGTTTTAGTCTTGACAGTGCCGAGAATATCCCATTCGGCACTGGGGTTTGGGTTGGTTGTTGTCGGGTTGTTTATCAGCCCATGTTCGAGCTTCTTTCTGGAAGCATGTGCTACCGATGGATCCTCCAGACGCTTTGTGTTAAAACCTCTTCTGGAGGCTTGCTGCCTTCACACACACAAACACACTTCTCCGTAACTCACACAACTCACTCAGGTTCTTTCCGTAAGTAACGTACTCACTCACGTACTTCCCGAACTCACGCAACTACCACACCTCTCGCACCTCATGGCAACTCACTCACGCATTTTTCGTAACTCACGCAACTCACGCATTTCCTGTAACTCATATCTCTCACACCTCTCGCAACTCACACAACTTCTCTCCCTTCACTTAACTCACGCACGGTCTTCCCGTAACTCACACACTTCTCGCACCTCGCACAATTCACTCACGCAATTTCCGCATCTCATGCAACTACTTCATCTTCCATATCTCTCTCTCACTCATCTCTCTGACACATCTCCTTCACACAGTTCTCTCTCTCACATCTCTCACACACGCACTTCTCTCTCACACACATCTCTCCCTCTCACACGTCTCTCATACGCTTATTTCACACACATCTCTCCCTCTCACACATCTCTCATACGCTTATTTCACACACATCTCTCCCTCTCACACATCTCTCATACGCTTATTTCACACACATCTCTCCCTCTCACACGTCTGTCATACGCTTATTTCACACACATCTCTCCCTCTCACACGTCTGTCATACGCTTATTTCACACACATCTCTCCCTCTCACACTTCTCTCATACGCTTTTTTCACACACATCTCTCAAGCATATCTCTCATTCACAACTCTCTCATACATCTTTCATGCGCATATATATATATATATATATATATATATATATATATATATATATATATATATATATATATATATATATATATATATATATATATATATATATATATATATATATATATATATATATATATATATATATATATATATATATATATATATATATATATATATATATATATCTTTCTCTCATCTCTGTCACACATCTCTCTCATACATCTCACACACACATCTCTCTCACATACCTCTCATATACACCTCATCACACACACACACACACTACTACTACTACTACTACTTTGCTGTCACTCGGAATCGAGTATGACGATCATCCAGCTATGGTACAATGATATGAGTTATTAGGGATGTCCCCTTCGTTAGTGAGCCCTGAGGTGACCTGAGTGGCCGACGCGGCCAGTGTGGGGGGTTACATTTAGTGCGGGAGGGGAGGCGGCCGCGTCTTTCCGGCGCTGGCGCTTCTCTGCCTCGGTAAGCAGTCGGGCGAACTCGAAAGTACACACACACACACACACACACCTTTCTCTCATACATCTTTCTCACAAACCTCTCATACATCTCACTCACACATCTCTCACACGCATATCTCTCACACATATGTCATCTCTCTCTCTCACACATATCTCAAAAGCCCACAATATTTTGATGTAGGATATCTGCTGCCTTTTATTGATGTCTTACCCCCCTCCTCCTTCCCTCTGCCCCCCACTCGTTCGCGACGCTGTGGCCGCCCCCAACAAATGACACAGCAAATATCCGCCACGCTTCCGGGTACACACACACTTACCACAGCTTCTGAGACGAGGTGCTGTGTTAGATTATCCACACCTGTCTATGCTGTGTAAACCTAAATATTGTGAGACGCGGGTTCTATGATAAATTCTCCTCACTCTCCACTGATTACTATGAGTATATAATGCTGTGAAATTCCCTCTTG